>NC_045660.1:5144374-5492874 GCF_009829145.1 Chiroxiphia lanceolata | reverse complement strand
CACCATGGCACGGGCTACTGGTTTGGCTGTCCCACCACGTCCAGCTTGGCGTGGAGACCCCATGGAATGGGGACAAGGAATCAAAGCCAGGAGAGCCCCAGCAGCGCTCGGGGCTCCTCCGGTGGAAATTTGGCCCCGGGGGAACTCTCAGGGGGGGCTCCACCACATCCCAGAGGGAGGATGGGGATGGCTGTGGCTCCCGGAGAGCTGCCAGCCCCGGGAAGGGGTGTCACAGCATGCGGGTCACCACCATGGCGAGGAAATCCTCGTAGCTGAGCCGCACGTTCCCCGCCAGCGCCGTGTCCTTCTCCCGGAAGGCGTCGGTGAGGCTCTGCAGCTGCATGCAGATGTGGATGAACCGGTCCAGCTGGATGCTGGGATTGGGGCAGCGCTGGCCGTAGCGGGCCAGCAGCAGCTGGCTGAACTGGGGGCTCAGGTTGTAGCCCATCTGGGAGAAAGCTGGGAGCAAGAAACATCGGGGTTAAGCCTTCCCGGAGGGAGAAACAGCGGCTGTGTCCTCCTCCCCCGCTGGCACACACCCCCCATGTCCCACATTCCCAATGCCCCACATTCCCCGTGTCCACCTCACGTCCCACATATATGGGGTCTATGGGGCCTGTGGAGCCCATGGGACTTGTGGGGTCTATAGGGTTTATGGGGCCTGTGGGGCCTGTATATCCTATAGGGCCTATGGAGTCTACAGGACCTGTGCAGCCTTTAAGCCTATGGGGCATATGTGGCCCATATGTGGCCTATCTGGCCTATAGGACCTGTGGGGTATATGGGGCCTATAGGCCTGTGAGCCCACCTCCCACCACCACGGTGTTCCCTTCCCACACTTCCCACCAAGGGTGTGCACGGGCAGGGCTCCCCAGAGGGAGGAATCAAACCATGGCACAAATTCCAGACATTTTTCCCCCCTTCACACACGCCCAAGGGCTCCTCCCAGAAAAACAGGCTGGAGCTACATACCACTTAGGGGGGGAATTCTGGGCTTCCTTAAGGAAGGAAGTTTGTGCCGCAGCCCTGCTGCAGCTCATCACCTCCTGTCCCGTGGGAGGCTCAGTGCCAGCTCTGCTACGGCCGGATTAGCCAGCCCAGCATTCCCAGGATGCACAGGAGGCACCTCAGGAGCTCAGAGACCCCCCAGCCTGGATGCAGGGACCACACCGGGAGGAGTCACCGAGCCCGGCTGGAAACAAACCTGGAGCAGAGCCAGGATGCTCGGGATGGGCCAGGCTGCTGTCCCTGACCCTCACCCACCTTGCTGGAGCTCAGTGAAGCTGATGGAGCCTGACTGGTCCCTGTCATACTGCTGGAAGAGGCTCTTCCACTGCTGGATGAAGCGGAGCAGGGCGGAGAATCCGTACACGTCGATGCGCCCCGACCGCGTCTTGTCGAACATGTCTGGGCAGGAGGGAGCAGGAGCAGGGCAGTGAGGAGTGGAAACGCTGCAGGAACTCCCAGGCAGCCCAGGGTCTGTGCCATGGCTTCCCCCAGCCCCAAAATCCCCCCCTCACCACGACTGAGATCAACTGGGACCATTCCATCCCCGAGGCTGGTAAGAAACGGCACCAAAGCCTCATGTCGGGGCAAGCTCTGGGTCAGTCTCCACATCACTGGGGTTCTCCTTCTCTTTCTTCCCTGGCTCTCTGGGACCTGGGGCTCACTTGGCCTCGAGCAGAGCCGGGGTTCCCTTTTCCAAGCAGGATTTTGGGCCCCTGATTCGTTTCCTCCACCAAAAGGGCGCCGGGAGCTGCTCGGTTTGCCCAGCCCTGGCTCCAGCTGCTCAGGGGAGCGATGCCCAGGGAACAGGGGAATGCTGCAGGGATGGGCTTCCCCCCGGCACAGGTTGACCCCAAATGAACCAGTTTAAAAGCAGGAAGAGGGGAGGGAGACCCCAGACTCACTGATCATCAGCAGGCAGGTCTCATCGTTGAACGACGACCAGTTGTTGTTGACCAGCGCCTGCTTCAGCTCCTTCACGGAGATGAACCCGCTGTGATCCACATCCACCGTCTGGAACCAGGAGAAGGCCTCGGGGTCCACACCTGGGGGGGCATTGCCTGCGTGGGGAGAGGCCATCAGTGGTGTCACCCCCTCAGAGAGGCCACGGGCTGGTCTGTCCCGGGGGTGGCTTCACAGAGACGCGGCCAACACCCAGGGCCAGTCAGCGCTTCTGCTCCAAGCGGGTTTTACAGCTCTGGGATCCTGGGAAAACAGGTCTGGGAGGGCTGGGATTGGCACATGGTGTGTGGGGGCTGAGAAGGGGCTGTAAATCACCGGAGATCCAGGACGGACAAGGAACTACAGTGCTGCCCCATAAACCTGGCAGTGCCAGGGGACGGATGTGGGGTGTAAAGTTTTATTGGTGGTGCTCAGGGCTGTGGCCTCCTGGCACTTCCTCCTCCTCCTCTTCCTTCTCCTTTTTCTCCTCCTCCTCCTTTCCCTCCTCCTCTTCTTCCTTCTCCTCCTCTTTCTCCTCCTCCAGGACTTTAAAATAATAAACTGGGACTTTCACTCACCCATTGAATTCTGCTGAGCTGGGCGAGGGGCAGCCGAGACCACCCCTCCTGGCACGGAGTGGGGCTGGCACACGGTGGGGACGGGGCTGGGGACCCCCGACCTGAGGACCCCCCCGACCCCCCCTCTGCCCCAGGACCGCCACGCAGAGACCCTCGCACTCACCTCCTGGGCCCGCCCCTCCGTAGGGCCCGGGCTGGGGGCCACCATAGGGGCCGCCGTAGGGACCCCCAGGTGGGGGCTGCCCGTAGGGACCCCCAGGCGGGGGCGGTCCGTAGGGACCCCCGGGTGGGGGGGGCTGTCCGTAGGGCCCCGGGGGTGGCCCCCCGCCGTAGGGAGCCCCGGGGTAGGGGCCGCCCGGGGGGCCCTGTCCTGCGCCGGGGAAGCCCTGGGGAGGGCACAAAACCGGGGTGAGGCGGGCACCGGGCATCGGGACGGACACCGCGACAACTCGCCCCGCATCCCCCGCCCCGGCCCCCTCTCGCGGAACAGCCTCCGGTCCCACTCCCGACCCTGGTCCCGAGCCCCGGTCCCTGCCGCTGGTCCTGGTCCCGGTCCCGATGCCCATCCTGGTCCCTGGTCCCGGACCTAAGTCCCCGCCGCCGCCTCCTGTCCCCGTCCCGATCCCAATCCCAGTCCGTGGTCCCGGGTTCCCGCTGCGACCCTCGGTCCCGGTGCCCTGTCTCGATCCCGATCCCGGTCCCGGTTCCCGGTCCCACCTGTCCCGGGTACGCCATAGCGTGCCCTCCGCCCCGGCCCCGGCCCGGTGACGTCACTGGCAGAACCCTCACCCATTGGCTGAGAAACGCGTCCGCCCGGAGACTCCGCCCCCGGGAAAGGCGGGAACGCGCGAGAGCGACGGGACCGGAGAGTCCTTAAAGCGGCAACGCCGACCAGGCGGGTGGGCCCCACCGAGTCCCGCAGGAGTCGCGTCAGGAGCTGCCCGGGAGCAAGGCTGGAGTTCCCCGGGAGCAACGCCGGGATCAGCCTGAGAGTGGAGCCCGGATCCACCTGGGAGTGGGGCTGGCAATCCCCTAAGATCAGGGTTGGGATTCCCCTGGGAGTGGGACTGACACCCTGCCTAGAAGCAGGGCTGGGATCACCGTGGGAGATCGTCTGGGATTCCCAGAGATTCCAAGCATGGTCAGGATCAGACCAAGAGCAGGGCTGTGATGAGCCTGAGAGCAAGGCAAGAATCCCAAGATGAGAGCTCAGATCTCCCCAGGAGCTGGGCTGGGATCCCCACAGATCATGGCTGGCATCTCCTGGGATCAGGGCTGGGATACCCCCAGATCATCGCTGGCATCTCCTGGGATCAGGGCTGGGATCTGCTGGGATCAGGGCTGGGATCTCCCCAGGAACTGGACTGGGATCCCCCAAGATCACACCTGGGATTGCCCGGAAGCTGAGCTGGGATTTCTCCTGAAGCAGGGCTGGGATCCCCTGAGATCAGGGCTGGGATTCCTCCCAGATCCCCTCATCCATCAGTCCCAGGGTCATGGGGAGCTCACCCACACCCCAGCTGGGGTGGCCTCATGACCAGCCAGAGCAGCATCCCAGGGGAACAGGGACGAGGACGCGCAGAGATCCCTCTGTGCCAGAGATCCCTCTGTGCCGATGACGGAGCGGGAGGCGCGGGGGCACCAGCACAGGTGTATTTGCGGGGCAGGATCCACCCGCCCTCGCCATCCCGACGGAGCTGTACAACCCCCGATCCCAGATCCCACCCCCCCGGGACAGGCACGGCCCCGGCACAGCGGGGAAACAACAATATTAACAGCAAAGCCGGGGGGGCACAGGGACCCTCAGCCGAAGGGGCCCTTGACGTTCTTGGGCTGGAAGAGGGGCTGCTCCATGGGCACGGCGCCCAGGCACTCTGCCGGGCTGCAGTGCCCCGCCTTGCCCGGCTGCCCCGTGGCACCGGGGGGGCCGGGAATGCCAGGGATCCCCTGCTGCCCCACGGGGCCCGGGGGGCCCATCTTCCCATAGCCTGGCGGTCCTTGGGGACCTGGAAGAGATGGAGAGACAGAGAGGGAGGTGACACGAAGTGCTGGGGTGGCAGCAAGCCCGGCGTGGGGCTGGTGGCCATGTGGAGGGAGGGGGCTCACCTGGGGGTCCTGGGGGGCCGCTGTCCCCCATCACCCCAATGCCCTTCTCGCCTTTCTCTCCTTTGGCCCCTGGCTCACCTGGAAGGGACGTGGATGGAGAGGGGTGAGACCCTGGCACAACCGCAACATCCCAGTACCCAGGGACACTGGGAGCACCTTGGGAATGCTGGGAACACCCTGGGGACACTGGGAACACCCCAGGGACAACTGGAATACCCTGGGGACACTGGGAACATCCCAGGGACACTGGGAACACCCTGGGGACACTGGGAACATCCCAGGGACACTGGGAACATCGGGAATACCCTGGGGACACGGGGAACACCCCAGGGACACTGGGAACATGCCAGTGACACTGGGAACGCCCCAGAGACACTGGGAACATCCCAGAGGCACCGGGAACACCAAGAACACCCCAGGGACACTGGGAACATGCCAGTGACACTGGGAATTCCCTGGGGACACTGGGATTGCCCCCGGGAGCAGCACCTACCCCGCATGCCCGGCATGCCCTGCCGCCCCTCTCTGCCGATCTGCCCTGGCATCCCCGGGGAGCCGGGGGGTCCCGGCCGGCCGGGCAGCCCGTCCTTCCCGGGGGGACCGGGTCTGCCCGGGGACGCCACCATCTCCACCGGGAAGTGCAGCCGGGAGGTGTAGTACGCCATCCGCTCTGCGGGGACAGGGACGAGCTCAGTGCCGGCGGGAACGGGGCGTTGATGGGGGGGGGGGGTCACCTCGTCGCCACCACCCCGTTGTTACCGTCAAACATCTTGTTCAGCTCCTGCCGGATGAACCTCTTGATCTCGTCGTAGTTCACCACGTCTCCCTGGGGGGACACGAGGGGACACACGCGAGGGGACACGGCCACCGCGCCGCGCGGGGAAACGGGGTCCCGCATCCCCCCCCCCCTCCACGGCCACCCCTCCTTACCATCATCCCCGGGGGTCCCGGCAGCCCGGGGCTGCCCGCGGGTCCCGGAGTGCCGGGGGGGCCCCTCTCTCCCGCGGGTCCCCGTGGCCCCACGAGGCCCATGGAGCCGCTCTTCCCTGGCCCCCCGGGCATTCCAGCTCTGCCCTTCTCCCCGGGGTACCCTCTTTCACCGGGGGATCCGGCTTCACCCTGCGGGGATGGGAGAGGCGGGGCTCAGCCCCGGCATCCTGAGAGGGGCGGTGGGGTTCTGGGACGGCTAGGGGGTTCTGGGATGGCTGTGGGATACTGGGATGGCTGTGGGATACTGGGATGGCTGTGGGATGCTGGGGTAGCTGTGGGGTGCTGGGATGACTGTGGGGTGGTGGGATGGCTGTGGGGTGCTGGGATGGCTGTGGGGTGCTGGGATGGCTGTGGGGTGCTGGGATAGCTGTGGGGTGCTGGGATGGCTGTGGGATGCTGGGATGGCTGTAGGATGCTGGGATGGCTGTGGGATGGCTGTGGCACAGGATGGCTGCAGTGGCACAGCCAGACTCCCCTCACCTTCTGTCCCGCCGGTCCCGCAATGCCCGGCTTTCCCGGAGGACCCTGAGGACACACAAAGGAGCAGGGTGGCAGGGATGTCCCCACCACGGGCACCCTGGGGACACTGTGAGGATATCAGGATCCAACTGGGCAGGAGAGCTCCAGAGCCCACATTCCTACCTCTTTCCCAACAGGTCCATCTGGTCCTTGCTCCCCCTGTGAGACCAAAGTGTGAGACAGTGACCACCACAGTGGTGACCACAGAGTGACCACCGGTCACCAGTCCTCGAGGTCCCCACTGCACTGGGGTACTGGGGGCTGTGCTGCACTCACCGGTGGTCCAGGGTGTCCCGGGGGTCCCGGCTGCCCTGGTATCCCTGGCAGACCTCGCTCCCCCACGGAGCCACGCTCACCCTTCAGCCCCTGCATGGAGGAAGGAGCAGGAGCACCAGAATCAGCACAGGATGGGGATGGGGACCCCCAAACCCACTGTCCATGGCACCCACCCAGCCCCATCCCGACCCCACATCCCACGGCTGGGGCTGTGGTGGGGGCTCCAGGACTCACCACTCCAGCGAGGCCAGCGGGACCCGGCTGTCCCGGG
The DNA here is from genome assembly GCF_009829145.1 of Chiroxiphia lanceolata. Classification (NCBI taxonomy): domain Eukaryota; kingdom Metazoa; phylum Chordata; class Aves; order Passeriformes; family Pipridae; genus Chiroxiphia; species Chiroxiphia lanceolata. The sequence continues at coordinate 5,486,187 of NC_045660.1, read as the reverse complement.
CTGCCAGGGGGTCCCTGGGGGCAGAGACAGGGGTGTCAGCGGGGGGGCTGTGGGTGATGACCCCACTCCTGGCACCGGAGGGAGTCCCCGCTGTGATCCGCCCACGGGCACCCTCCTGGTGCACCATGAGGGGGCAGGTCCAACTTACAATGAGCCCTGGGGGTCCCTGCCGGCCTTGGGGTCCCATGGGCCCGGGGTCACCCTGGGGAAGATGGGGTGATGAGGAAGGCAGGGTGGTGAGGAGGAAGGCAGGGTGGTGAGGAGGAAGGCAGGGTGAGGAGAGGCTGCACGGTGCCCAAGCAGCTCAGGGGTCCCACGCCCACCCACCCCTCGCTCACCTCAGCTCCCGGCCGGCCTGGGCTCCCCGGGGGACCAGGTTTGCCACAGTCACCCTAAAAGGAGGAAGGGACATGGTGAGCAGAGCAATGCATGGATACCCTGGCTCAGGACTCAGGTCCCTGGGGATGTCACCACCAAGTGTCCCCATCGCTCACCTTTGGTCCTGGGAGACCCGGGTGTCCCGTCTTCCCCTTGAAGCCCTGGAGAGAGAAAAGAGCTGGGTGGGGGTCCCAGCTCCCACCAGCAGAGCAAGGCAGATGACCCTGACCAGGGACCCCATCCTCCCTCTGGGTCTCAGTGTCCCCAGGAACACACAGTGGGACAGTCCTGGCTCAGGGGACCCCCAGGCCTGGCTGCAGGGACGTGCCAGGCACTGAGCGCCAGGGAGGGGTGACAAGGAAAGCTGTCACTCACCGGAGGACCCATCATCCCTGGTGGCCCAGGGGGGCCTGGATCACCCTGGAGAGAAAGAGACACGGGTTGGGAGTGTCCTGGGGGAGTTGCAGGGTGGCTGCCCCCCACCAGCACCCCAGAGAGCCCCTGAGCCTCACCCGTAGCCCTGGCTTGCCATCCTTGCCATCCAGTCCTTCCAAGCCAGCAGGGCCCTGCAGGGACAAGGTGAGGATGTCAGAGGGTGGTTTGCACTGAGGGGCTCTGGGGGTCCCCGAGGGACCTGCTCTGGGCACCCCAGGCCATGGCAACAGGTCCCTGGGGAATGGGAACTGGTCCCTGGGGAATGGGAATAGCCAGTGGCACTCCCGGGAGCACCATGACGTGGGTGGTCCTGCCCCCTTTGGCCCCGAGGGTGACACATGGGGAGGGTCTTACCTGGATGCCCGGAGGTCCTGGGGGTCCAGGGGGTCCTGGCATCCCCGTGGGGCCTCGCATGCCCTCACTGCCCTGTAAGAGCCACAGGAGGTCACGGGCACAGCCGGGGCACCAAACCAGGGACGAGCGGTGCCATCACACAGCCATGTCCCGGGGGCACTGGCCCGTGGCACTCACCTTCTCAGCCATGGGCCCTGGTGGCCCAGCTGGACCGACTTTCCCTGGGAAGCCAGGGGGTCCCTAAAGAGAAGGGGGTGATGAGTGAGGGGGGTCCCAGCAGCAGAGCCCAACCCACACATCCCGCTGCCTCCAAACTCATTTTAGTGGGATTGCTCTGGGGCTGCTCCCTGCATCTTATCCCACGAGATGTGCCCGTGTTCCCCTTGTAGAACCCTCCCATCCCCCTCCCTGGCCCCGTGGGGACATGGGGAGACACAGCCAGGGATGGGCATCACCTCCCGGGGACACCCTGCTGTGCTGGAGCATCACTCCCAGCGGGATGGACTCACCGGTGGTCCCGGGAAGCCAGGCTGGCCCTGGAAACCCTGTGGAGAGGTGAGAGCTGAGCCAGACCCCGACAGCCACACCCTGCCCGCTGGGGATCCCGGGGGTCCCTGTGCCCCTGGCGGTGCTCACCTGATCCCCCTTCTCACCAGCGCTGCCCGGGAGCCCCCGCTCTCCCCTTGGTCCCTGTGGAATGAGGGGATGAGGTGGTGGGGAGCACCCCACTGCACCCACAGCCTCCCCCCTCCCTCCCCACAGCCCCCCGGGGACCATCAGGGTGGGCACCTACCGCGGGTCCTGCGGGACCAGGGGGCCCGTCCATGCCAGGGGGTCCCTGGGAAGGCAGGAATGGGGTCAGAGGGATGAGACTGGAAGGGCCTCAGCCCTGGTGCCCACGGTGAGGGGGCATCTGGGAGAGCCCCCAGCCCCTCTGCCCCCAGAGCATGGCCCCAAGGGACTCACCAGCTCCCCTTTCTCCCCGGGAGGGCCCACGTAGCCTCGCTCGCCTTTGATGCCCTGGGGAAGGAAGGAGATGGAGGGCACAGAGTGGGGCACTGGGCAGGGAGGGGACACTGATGGGACATGGAAGAGGAAGGATGGGGGCACAGGCAGGGCATGCACAGGGCACAGATGGACCCGGCATGGAGGAGCAGGGCAGTGGATAGGGCACTGGGAATGTGTGGGATGGGACTGGATGGGTGGGACAGGGATGAGCCCTGCAGGGATGCAGTGCTCGGTGCCCACTGGGGGTCCCCCAACTGCAACATAGGGGGGTCCCAGTGAACACCAGGAGGGACATGGGGACCCCCAAGGGGGTGGGGGCTGACAGAGCCTGCCTGGCTCCCCACAGTACTCACGGGCAGGCCAGGGGGGCCCATTGCACCGGGGTAGCCGGGCTGTCCTGGAGGTCCCTGTGCAGGAGGAGGAGGAGGATGAGCCACCTGCAATGCCCCAGCCAGGTGCCCAAAGCCCACAGGGCACCAGTGTCCCCTCTGTCCCCTCCTCCCACCCCACTCACCGGCTCCCCTTTGGCTCCGGCGAGCCCAGCAGGGCCACGTTCCCCTTGGAGACCCTTTGGGGGGAGAAGAGAGGAGCTGCAGGGGGTCTCCTACAACCCCTGCCCAGGGCTGTGCCCGCCTGGCAGCAGGACCTGGGCGCAGCCCATGGGGTCTGTGATCTCCACCAGCCTCCCTGGGCACCAGGGAGGACCCGTTTGGCACTGGCTGGGCTCCCTCCACCCACAGCACAGCCATGGGCACCTGGTTCAGCCTGAGCCCGAGTGCTCAGACCCAGACACTGGCACTGCTGCCTGTGCCCCCCACGCGCTGTGACCTGCGGGCAGGACCCACAGCTCAGCCCTGGGGGGGACTGCGTGGGGTGCCCAGCTCCTGGCACCCAGCACGTGCCCCAGCCTGGAGCCTCCCATCCTCCCAGGGGACAGCTGGGAGCCCCTGGGCTCTGTGCCACGGGAACTCTGGGGTGGGTTAGTGGGGTGACGTGGTGCCAAGGTGACACGGGCTGGACAGGACACGCTGGCACACGGCAGAGCAACGACCCCCAGAGCCCCACAGAGCCCCACACAGACCGTGGTGTTACGGTGACATTAGAGGACGAGGGGACACGAGCAGGAGGGCCGGATCCTCCGAGAGCCGCCGGCACAGCCCCACCACCAGCTCCTGCCGGGAGCGAGCACGGGCGGGAGCAGAAGGATGGAGATGGAGATGAGGATGGAGATGGAGATGGAGATCAAAATGGAGATGGTGGTGGAGGCTGAATGACCACAGAGGAGAGAGCAAAGGAGGAGGAGGATGAGCCCGGGCAGCGCTGGCTGCACAGAGGATCCTCCGGGACTCCACGAGGGGCTTCCCTGAGGGCAGCTGCCACCAGGTGCCACCCAGCCCATCCCCTGGGGTGACAGGTCCCTGGCACACCAGGAGCCGCTGAGCTGAACCAGGTGCCCTGATGATGAAGGGACCCAACATGTGGCACCAGGGCTGGCGAGTGCCAGCGCCAGATCCCTGAGCTCAGGAAGGTCATTCCCAGATCCTGGTCCACCGAGACCGACCCCCTGCTTTGGGATGGAGGAGGAGGAAATGGGAGGATGGAGATGGTGTGGAAGAGAAATGGGGCAGCTGTGCTGAGGCTGCTCCCAGGGGGGACAGGGACAAGGGACACAGCCAAACCAAGCAGCAATGACACAGGGCACAGAGCAGAGCCGTGCTGGGTCCTTACGGGCAGTCCGGGTGCACCCGGCGTTCCAGGAAAGCCTGGGGGGCCCTGAGGGGAAAAACAGGGAGGTCACGGCCCGGAAAAGGCAGGGGGGAGCCTGGGCTGATCCCTCGGGGTGCCACGGAGCTCCTGCTCCATCTCCAGGCTGGCAGCACCTTCACCTCCATCTCCAGGCTGGGACGTCCAGGCCATGCCGTGCCCCTCTGCCCATCACCACGGCCTCAGGGCACGGGGCAGCCCCCTTGGCAACTTGCTTTTAGGGCCTCCAAGCCCCGCAGGACCACACCGTGATGGCCACACAGCCTGGCAGCCCCTCACCCCAGGCACGGGTACTTACAATGGGCCCGGGTGGTCCGGGGGGTCCCCGCAGTCCTGGTGAGCCCTGGGGAGGGATTGAGGTGTCAGGTGTGACCACAGGGAGGGGGGGGACAGGGACCAGCTCTGAGGGGCACCGAGGGACCAGCCATGGCCCCTGGGAAGGGCTGGCATGGCGGGGGGTCTGAGGAGGGGTTGGAGCTCACCCACCTGCTCGCCTCTCTCTCCAGGGATGCCCGGGGCACCCGGCAACCCAGGATGGCCAGGACAGTCGGTGTCAGGGCTGTCACCCTGCAGGGAGTGGGGATGTGTCAGAACCCCAGGCTGGCACTGCCCACTGCCCACCACTGAGCCCTGCCAAGCCCCCCCAAAGCAGCCTCTATCCCCCCGAAGCCCCGTCTGCTCCCGCGATGGGGTTACAGCCTCTGCAGCACCCTGGGAACCAGGGAGTCAGACTGGGATATCAGCTCATCCCCAGGGGCAGGGAGAGGCCAGGGGGGGACACTCCTCACTCACCCGAGCCGCCTCCTCTCTCGGGAACTGGGCAAAGCACTGGAAGAAAACCCAGGAGTCACCCAGGGATCAGCCCGGAGGAGCCGTGGGGCACAGCAGGGCTCAGAGCCCCTCACCCCACATCCCTCAGGGGCTCAGCACCCACTGCTCCAGCCTGCACTGGAATGGGACAATCCCATCATCCTCCCAGGAACCCCCCTGGGGCAGGCAGGGATTGTATGTGTGTCCTGCCTGCATTCCCAGCAGGACCAGCATGCCCAGAGCGTGTCCAGAGTGTGCCCTGAGTGTGTTCAGAGCGTGCTCAGAGTGTGTCCAAAGCATGTTGCTTCCCACAGCTGCCACACCACCCGAGGCCCAGGGAGTTGGGAATGTCTCTTCACCTCACCTCCCCCAAGACCAGGGGATTTTGGGCACCCAGATTCCCACCAGGAGGTGTGGAAATACTCACGCGGGCACAACTCTCGCTGCCAGGGGCGCCTGGCATGCCCCCATCCCCCTTCTCTCCCTCGACACCCCTGGGGGCTTCCAAGGCTGCCTGGAGCTGGGCACAGTCCCCACAGAGAGTCTGGGAGGAAAAGGGGGAGTCAGGGGTGCCCCGAGGCGTTTGGGGTCCGCAGGGCAGGAAAAGGTGACACATCCCCACACTCTCACCTTCAGCACCTCGATGTTCCTCTCAGCCATGACGGCCAGCGGCCCCTGGGAGGGATGGAGGGAGGGATGGAAGAAGGGATGGAGGGAGGGATGGAGGGAGGGATGGAGGGAGGGATGGAGGGATGGAAGAAGGGATGGAGGGATGGAAGAAGGGATGGAGGGATGGAAGAAGAGATGGAGGGAGGGATGGAGGGAGGGATGGAGGGATGGAAGAAGGGATGGAGGGATAGAGGGAGGGAGGGACTGTCCCACAATGGGGGAGCAGAACGTGGGGCACGGGGGACACTGCCATGGGCATGGGCACCACCTACCAGGTCTCCAGCAGGCCCAGGCAGTCCTGGCAAACCGTTGTGTCCTGGCATTCCCTAAATCCAAGGAGAGAGTGTTTAAACCCCGTGCTAAAAGCTGGGCAGGACCAGTCCTGCTCCCATCTCCTGTCCCTCACCTGGCGACCGGGGGCACCGGGGGGGCCGGGGGGCCCGGGGGCTCCGGGGGGACCCTGTAAGACCCCAAAACACATTCAGAGAGAGGCAGGGGGTGAGGTGGGGGTGGGTGGGGGGTGCAGCACAGTACCCACCTGCGGGCCTGGCTGTGGCTGCCAGGACATCCCAGTCCACAGCCCTGGGGCTCCCTGGGGACGAGAGAAGGGGAAGAGGGGGGAGAGAATTTGATGGAGAGGGAGGGCTGAGGGGGATCAGGGTGTACCCGTGGGGGTGAAGCAGAGCCAGGGGTGCCCATGGGCACTTCGTGGCACTTACTGGCATCCCGGTGTAGTTGGGGTCCTGGCGGGGGCTGGGGGGGCAGGAGCACTCCCCGGGGTCTCCCTGTGGAGAGAGAGGAGGTGAGGGCAGGGAGGGAAGGAGGTGGAACAGGGGGTACAGGAGGTGGAACACGGGGTACGGCCCCACCCAGACCCCAACTCACCTTCTCTCCCTGGGCACCCTTCTCCCCCTGCCAGGAGGAAAGGTGGAGCATGAGCGGGTGGCCCCTGGTGCCCCCAGTGCCCCCCACCCACAGTGAGCATGGGGGGCACCAGCTCAGCCCACGCTCTGGGCACGGCCCCCCTGGCACCCCCCGCACATACCGGCTGCCCACCGGACCCGGGGAGCCCCCGCTGCCCTTCGGGGCCCTGCGAGGAAGAGGAGGGTGAGGAGGCTCCCTGGCTTGACCCCTGGCACGGTGGCTTTTAGCCAGGGTTGAGGGGCTGGGGGGTGGCAGTGCCCATCCCAGAGGGCAGGACATACCGGTGGCCCTGTGACACTGGTCCCTGGTGGTCCAGGAGGTCCCACGGCACCTTTGGGCCCCGGAGATCCCTGCAGAGGAAGGACAGCAGGAGTAGGGGGCAGGGGGGGCACGGAGGGCTGGGGGATGCTGCCTTACCTTGGCACCTTTCTCTGCTGCCATCCCCGGGGGTCCCTGGGGTCCAGGGGGGCCCTGGGGGCAGGAGAGGGTGTTAGTTGTCCCAGACATCCCCCCAGTGAGCCGAGAGGACAGCACTGTCCCCAGGGTGGGCTGGCCAGGACCCCCCTGCCACTGCCCACAGGGAGGGCTGACGCTGCAGGGGGATGATCCCCCCACTTGCAGGAATTGGGGGGGACTCGTGGCTGCCCCACCTCCCAGGACTGGGCACCCTAAAATGCTACTCACGGGTGTCCCGGGGGGTCCAGTGCTCCCAGGGTCTCCCTGAGAAAAGCAGAGAGTGTGAGATCCAGCAGAGCAACCTGGCATGGCACAGCATGGCACGGCATGGGCACCCCAAAACCCACCTGTGGTCCCGGCTGGCCGATCCCCCGTGGTCCTGGCTCACCCTGGGGAGATGGAGGGGCAGTGAGGTGCCCTCAGGACCCCCAAACCCAGCCCCTGCACCCTGCTCACCTGCAGCCCCTTCAGCCCGGGAGGGCCCCGGACCCCCGGCAGCCCCGGCTTCCCCTAAAACACAGCAGGGTCACCCCGAGGGCACGATGCCACTGGGCACCATGGCCATGGGGAGGGGGCACTCACGGGTCTGCCTGGTTGGCCGATGCCAGGAGGGCCCTGGTCCCCTTTGGCTCCAGGTTTTCCTGGGATGCCAACCACGCCCGAGAGGTCCCCGAGCGGAGCAGCACCGGGCTCGCAGGGGTCTCCCTGTGGAGGAGGGGATGGGAGAGGGATGGAGGGGTGGGGGACACCACAGTGACAGGGAACAGGTCCCCAAAATATGGGGCTCTCACCTTCTCTCCTTTGGGGCCGGCCGGACCCCTGATTCCAGGCTCACCCGACAGCCCTGGGACACCGGCCATGCCCGGCGTGCCCGGGTCCCCGGGGCTGCCAGCGTCCCCCTGGCAAAGAGAGGGCACGTGGGGAGGGAAGGGACATGGCACGCAGGGGTCACAGTCAACTCTGCCATCACCAGCCCCGCTGGGACCCCTTCCCAGGCCCTCTCACCTTCTGCCCCTTCTGCCCAGCATCGCCCGGTCTGCCCTGGGGAAACAGAGGAATGGGTCAGGCTGGAGCATCCCCCCCAAACTGGGCACTGTGGGCACGGGGGGCACTCACCGCTCTGCCCGGGGGGCCACTCTGGCCCCTTTCTCCCGGTGGTCCTGGCACAGCCACCACTGTCGCTGCCCCTTGGAGGGCCTGTGGGGTGGGAGGGCACTGCCCGCACGGCTCCCCCTGCGCAGGGACATCCCGCTTGGAATGTGGCTCTGGGGACCGGAGCGCTGCTGTGCCCACCTCAGGGCCATCCCATGCAATGAGCTGCACAGGTCTCAGCTGGGGAGGTGGCATGGACAGGGCAGGGAGAGGGGTGCCGGGGGTCCCCATGGCAGGACTCACCTTCTCTCCTTTGAGCCCCCGCACACCCGGGTCACCCTTCTCTCCCGGGAGCCCCTGCACCGAGAAGCCACGGCACAGGTGAGACCACGGCCCCCAATACCCGGCTCCTGCCCACCCTGGGCTGCCAGCACCCACCCTGAGCCCCCACATCCCCCCTGCCCACCTGTGCCCCCACTCACCGGTCTGCCCGTGGGTCCCAGCTGGCCACCGTCCCCCTGAAACGGAGCAGGGTCAGGGACAGGGAACAGTCAGGGTCAGACAAGGCTGCCCCAACCCCATGGGGTGATCCAGCCATTCCCACTGACTCCAGCAATGCGGGAATGGGGGTGGCTGTGGGGGTTACTCACCTTCTCACCCTTGATCCCAGCCAGCCCGGGGAGCCCCAGGTCACCCTGCTGAACACCCCCCATGGTCACACCCCCGGCACCCCCGGCAGCCCTGGGGTGACCGGGGTGTCCCCCCAGCACGGGACGGGGGGGCTCAGCCCCAGGACTCACCGGCAGCCCCGGCTCACCCTCAAACCCCTCGGCAGGGCCCCGGCGCAGCGCGGCGAGGACACGGGCATCGCAGGACAGGCACGAGTCCCCCTGGGGGTGGGACAGGGGACAGCTCAGGGGGCTGCAGGGGCTCAGGGGGAGGGTGGGACAGAGGGTTGGACACTCACCTTCTCCCCCTTCATCCCCTGGATGCCACGATCTCCCTGGAAAGGAAACACAGGAGCTGGGCTGGGTGCTGCCAGCACGGGCTGGACGGTGCTTGGTGTCCCCAGAGGGGGACAAGCCGGTCGACCCCATGTCACCTACCCTGTCCCCTTTGGGTCCTGCAGGGCCGGGTCTGTCCTGGGAAGGGGGAATCAGAAGGAGCATCAGGGATGCTGAGATGAGCCCCTGCCTTGCCCTCCACCCCACAAGCCCCCAGGTTCAGACTCACCGAGACCCCGTCCCTGCCGGGCGCTCCGGGCTCTCCCCTGGGTCCTGGTTTGCCGGGCACCCCGATGGCACCGAGTGTCCCCTCGGTGACAGTGGGACACACCTCACATGGCTCACCCTGCCCAGTGGGGACAGTGAGACACAGCCCAGGTCAGGGGGTCCTTGGAGTGGCCCCTGAGCAGCCCCGAGGTGAGGGACGGGCACCGTGGTGGGGCTGTGCCAGCACCAGCCCATGGCACCTACCTTGTCTCCTTTTGGCCCCAGGGCACCGGGAGGACCCTGTGGGAGGAAGGTGGGCAGGGGGCTGCTTCAGGGAGCGCCAAGGAGAAGGTGTGCCCTGGCAGTGCCACCCAGCTCCCCGATTCTCCACCAGCTGTGGCACTGGATAATCCCAGCCCCGAGTGAGGCCGTCGGATCACTGGGTGATCCCAAATCCTCTCAGCTCCTGGGCTTGGATCCCGCCACTGCTCTGGCCAAACAGCCCCAACCCTAAGCCAAGAAACCCGTCCCTGACCCCGGGCCTTGGCTCCAGGCTCCTGGTACTCACGGGTGTCCCAGGCGATCCTCCGGGTCCAGGAGCTCCCGAGCTGCCCTGGAGCCAGAGATGGGAAAGCCTGAGCCCAGCAGAGGAAAACACCACAGCCCTTGGCACCCCCAGGATACCCTTGTCCCCCCAGGGGAGTTCCTGCCCCCCAAGCCAGCTCCTTGGGCCACCCAGCTGGGGCTTGAGCAGGTGGCAGCTCCACCAGCCAGCACTGGCTCAGCAGTGCCAGATCCAGCTCCTAATCCCAGTCCCCACCAGCCGCCCTGGGCAGGGAGGGGCAGCTGGGACCCCCTTCCCTCCACTCACCTTCTCTCCCTTCGGACCCGGGGGGCCACCAGGGTCACCCTGGAAGGGACAGAGGGTGGTGTTAGCTCTGGAACACCTCATCCCTTCCCATGGCAATGCCCGCTGGGCATGTCATCCGGGCACAGGCACAGGGGTCCTTACCGGCTTCCCTGGAAAGCCAATCCCTGGAGATCCTGGCTTCCCTGGGGGTCCTGGCTCGCCAGCCAGCCCCTCAGGTCCCACAAGGCCAGGGTCACCCTGGAAGACAAGGGAGGTGTCAATGCCAGTGCTGGCACCGGGTGCCTCATCTCCCACCTCCTCCCCCCCCGGACCCCCACCCACCTTCTGGCCCTTGGGGCCCACCACGCAGATCTCTCCGGGCCGGCCCTGCCGGGAGGGGAGCAGGGTGTGAAGGCTCTGTGTGTGCACCCCACGGGCAGGCTGGTCCTGCAGCTGGACCCCACTGCCCAGGGGGTGCCCGGGGGAAGGGGCAGGGACCCCCTGGCACTACTCACATCACGCCCTGGGCGCCCCGGCTTGCCCTGCAGTCCCCCATCGCCCTTCTGGCCCTTCTGGCCCTGTGGGACAGATGAATGTCACCTGTGCTGTCACTCATGGCATCACCCATGCCTGCCATCCAGGCTGGCCCTGGCAGGTCCTGGTACCGCTGCTGCCACCCCAGGGGACACAGCTCAGGTGTCCCTGCTGCAGTGCCAGGACCCACAGCGGGGCTGGACTCACCTTCTGCCCGTCAGCACCGGCGGCCCCGGGAACACCCTGCGTGGGAACAGCAGGAAGAAGTGGGTGCCCACGGGTGGGCTGGTGCAGGCACCCACGGGTGGGTTTGTGCAGGGTTTCCCCTCTGCTCTCACCTCTGCTCCTTTTGTCCTCCCACCACCCACCCACAGAGCTGGACCCTCAGGGCTGGACCCCGGGCACACCAGCCACGCAGGGGGGGCCACCCCAGTGTCCCCACCCCATGTTCCCACGGCCGAGTGTCACTCACCACCTCTCCACGCTGCCCCTTCTCGCCCTGCGGCCCCTCAGCGCACTGGGGAGGAGGAGAAGGAGGTGAGGGGGGTGGCAGAGGTGGGGAGGGGGGCTCAGGGATGCTCGGGGGGGGTCTCACCTGCACGGGGCCGCCGGGGTGGGTGCGCACACAGTCGATGCCCTGCGGAGGGGGGGAGGCAGCTCAGGGGCTCTGCCCAAACCACCACGGCCAAGGGTGGGGGACCAGAAACACCCCCAGGGCAGCAAGACACCCATATGGCAAGGACCCCACAGGGATCAGTCCCACAGAAGGGTCCCCACCCGGGACGTGGCCAGGGACACTCACACGCTCGCCCTTCTCCCCCTTGGTGCCGGCGGTGCCGGGCAGGCCACGCTCACCCTTGGTGCCCTGCAAGAGAGGGGAGGCGTGGGGCACAAAACGGGCTCAGGTGTCCCCATGTGTGCCCACAGAGGGCCCACGGCTCCAGGCAGGGATGCTCCAGGCACAGCGTGGCCACATCCCTGCCGGGGCTGGGCCCTGGGTGTCCTGGGGGGTGACAAACCTACCTTCGGACCTGAGGGACCAAGTGTGACCTGGGGAGAGAGGAGGGAGGTGTCCCGGAGCCCCCCAAGGTCATGGTGGCTCCAAATGGCAGCAGGAGAGCCCCAATCCCGCTGTGGTCCCCATCCTCCCCACACCCTGTCCCCAAGTGCTACCTGCAGAGCTCCATGAGGGCTCCCAAACACCCACTATCCCCCCATCATCCCCCCCCACCTCCAGCCAGCGATTGCTGCAGCAATGGGGCCACATCTGGAAGGGATCAGAGACCTTCCCCACAGCCAGATGTTGCAGAGCCCCGGGCCAGGAGGAGCTATGGGTCGTGGGGGCTGGTGGCAATGACAGAGGGGTGGGGAACACCCCTGAGCCAACACTTTGGTGGCTTTTGCTGTCCTCAGCTCCCAGCCCAGCCAGGCTGGGCCAGGTTTCCCCTGTCCTGCCAGCACAGCCCGGTGCCACACTCACGTTTGCCGATGCCATCTGTGCCGAGCAGGGCGGGCACTGGAAGAGACAGGGATGGGGACTTGGACCAGCTCCACTCACTGCCCATGGCACCCCAAACCCTACAGCACCCACCCCTCTGTGGCACCCCCACCCTTGTGGGCACTGCCCCGTTCCCCTGGGCACCCCAACCCCGTGGGGCTGCCCCTGCAGCATCTCCCCACCAGCTCAGGGGTGCCCGTGGGTGGGCACGGGGAATGCCCTGGATGGAGAAGGGAAAACCCACTGTGTTTGCTCCCTGGGGACATGAAGAGCCTGGCACCCGGCTCTCCCTGCGGCTTTGTGGCTTGACCATGGCTCCTCCAGCCAAACCAGCCACTCCAGTCTGCTCCCATGGGATCGGGGACAGGCAGGATGGGGCTGCAGGATGGACCCCGTGCTCCCACGGGCCCCAGCCCACACTGTTGGACCTGATCTACACCCCTGGGATCCCCAGCAGGATCCCACCACTGGGACAGAGCAGCCCTGAATCCCCGTGGCGGGACAGGGATCACACAGACAGGCAGGGATGAGGAACAGGAGCACTGGAGACGCTTCCCAGCTCTGGCAGCGCTCCGGAGACGCTCGGAGGGAACAAAGAGGCCCTTGGCCATAGCTGGGATCACTCCAGCAGCAGCAGAGAGCAAGTGGGGCCTCAGTTCCTGCTCGGGGGAGCAGAGCAGCCGCTTCTGCCCTGCTCTTCCAGACCTGCAGCTCTGGCAGCAGCGGAAAGTCCCAAATGCCGTGGGGCAGATCCAGCCCAGGGGGTGGGTGGGCCCCTGGGATGGCACTGATGGAGGGAGTGGAGCTGGGAATGGCAGGACCAGGACAGCCGGGCTGGGACACGCTCTGCACCTCCCTCACCTTCTCCTTGGGATCCTCCTTCAGGCTGCTCCTCCCCGAGGTTCTCACCGGCTCCTGTGGAGAGAAAGGAGCATCCCCGGGTTATCCCAGCTGGGCTCTCCTGGGCGCTCCATCTCCACGAATCCCGGGTTATCCTGCCTGAGGCATCCATGGATGAGACCCGCCTCGGCCAGTGTAGAGAGTGGTGGGACCACAGGAGCCCTCCCCTCCCTCATTCCCAGGCCCCCGGTCACCGCCAGCTCCCTCCCTCGCCTGGTGCGGTGGAAAGAGCGAGGCAGGGATTTTCCAGGGGCTGGATCCGTGTGGCTGCGGGCTCAGCAGCACTCGGCACGGCAGCTGAGCCACTGCCCATCCCGCGGGGCTGGGACCGCTCCCCGTGCTGGGATGGGGACCGAGATGGGGATGGGGACCGGGATGGGGATGGGGACGAGGATGGGGACCGGGATGGGGACGCCGGAGCTCACGGTGCCCAGCGGCTCCTCCAGGCAGAAGCAGCGGGTGTACACCCGGCCCTCGGGCTGTGGCACCATCTCGATGAGGTTGCTGCTCTGCATCAGCTCCGCCTGCCGACGGGTCTTGGGAGCTTCCGTCTGGCACTTCGGGGAGAGAGAGCTGCTGTGGGGGGCTGCCGAGGGGAGAGCCGGGAACCCCAGCACCGCCCGAGCACCCAGTGTGACTCAGGAGAGGGATGTACCCATGGGGACAGGCACCACGAGGCCACCACGAGCAGGAGGTGACCCACAGGAGAGAGACCGGCCCTCACCGAGCCTCAGTTTCCCCTCTGGGGAAACCCTGACCGTGCACAGGGCAACTCCAGGGTCCAGCTGGGATTGGGGTGGAGGGTTCAGGGGCACTCACCCCGCTGGCCGAGATCTCACAGCACCCCTCCTGCCGGGCCAGCTCGGCATCACAGTAGATCTGGGCTTGCTGGATGTCAAACTGCAGTGGGTGGGGGTGGCAGGTCAGGGGTGGCAGATCAGGGGTGGCTCCAGGGGTGGCAGGGGTGCCCTCACCCCACGGGCACTCACCCGGACCGGGGTGCCACGCACGGCGTCCAGCCCTAGGAAGGTGTTTCCCTCCAGGGCCAGCGACCGCCGCGGCGCCAGCGGCTTGGAGGAGATGGAGGAGCAGTCCAGGTGGACGGAGACGGCGTGGTCCTGCACGGCCACCACCACCTTGTGCCACCGCCCGTCGAACAGGGACGCCACAGCCTTCCCCGAGAACACGGCGCTGACGAACGCGGCCCCTGCTGCCCTGGCCTGGAACTCCAGGCTCTTCTCGGGGCCGTGCACGGACAGGGAGAGCTGAGCACAGAGGGGACAATACTCAGGGACGGCTTCTGGCTGTGCCCGCGCTGCTGGTGCATCCCCCCGCCTTCCCGGGGCGGTACCTGGGGGTATCCCTGCCGGTCGGTGACCTGGAAGAGGTACCAGTGCTCCCCGGTGCTGTTTTTCTTCAGCAGCAGGGTGAAGATGAGGGTGAAGGTGGGGGTCAGCCCACGAGGAAACACCTGCCTGTAGGGATGGGTGTCAGGGGCACCAGACCCTGCACTGGGCTCTGGTGCTGGAGTTGGCACCAAGGCTGGTGGCAGCACCCACCCCTGTGGCACCCACTCCTGTGGCAGTATCACCCCAAGAGCCCCCCGTGAATCCTGCCAGGCTCTGTCCCCACCAGTGGCATCCCAGATGCCACTGTGGTGGATTCAGCCCCAGCTGCACCTTCCCCATCCCTGCCCCACCCCCTGCACCCCAAACACAGCCCTCCTGGAGTGGCTGCAGCACCCAAGGCCACGCACTTATCCCCACAGCATCCAATTTTCCCCTGGGAAGCCAGGAAATACAGCCACAACCCCCAAGGCTCCATGGGCTGGATGGCAGCCGTGGCAGTTCCCCAGTGGGGCTGTGCCCAGCTCACCCACAGCCCACTAAACCACTGGAAATATTTGCTCTGGGTTCTGCTCTGCTCCCGCCTCAGCTCCACGCCAGTGATTTTCCAAACCACCCCTCTGGAGCAGGACCAAGTGATGGGGAGCAGGACAGAGCTGGTGGTCCCCTCTGCTCTCCATGGGACACGGGGACATCCTCGCTGGGCACCGAGGTGGATGGGCACCCAGAGGTGCCCACCTGGAGCTAAGAACCTGGGTAGGGCAGTCATCCCCCCGCTCAGCACTCCCCACGGCTGGATCCGGGATGCCACAGGCACCCAGCCAAGAGCAACACCAGTCTGGAGCCATCCTGAAGCCACCCCAGGATTTGGCTGCCCAGGTCAGGAGCCAAGGCCGGGTTTCCTCACCCCTAGGAGAGCCCCATGCCCGCTGCAGCTGCGTGCCAGCCCTGGGGCGATGTGGGGACAGGCTGGAGGAGGCAGCCGTGCAAACCACAGCGGTTTCCTGCAGGAACAGCTCCCGAGGACGTGGATCTGCTCCCGCCTTGCCACGCTGCATCAGCCCTGCCAGCCCTGGCACTGTGGGGTGGCACAGCCACGGGCACAGCCGGGCAGGACGCCCCAGAGACAGGGAGGACGAGGCCCAGGCTCTGTGGGCCTCCCCCAGTAGACCCCCCCAGGCCCCACAGTGCCTGCTCAGAGCTGTGCAGCGTCCTGAGCTCGTCTGGACCCCGCGGGCGCCTGCCAAGAGCAACCACAGAGCAGCCACAGAGCCCTGGTTGCGTAAGGTTTGGCCACCACCCAGCTGAGCAGCGACAGCCCCTGATTTACTTTCTAGGAGGAAGGTGTCTGGGCAGCCCCGGGGTCCCCTGCGTCCCCCAGGGTGCCGTGGAGCTGCCTGGTGCCCCCAGCACGAGCTCAGGGCAAAGCCCACCCAGCTCCCCTTGGGTTCCATCCTTACAACACACGGGGATGGTGCCCAGGGGAGCTTTGGTCAACCAGGGCCACCCCCGTGGGTCACCCAGAGCCACCCCCTGAGCCCCCCCCCACTCACTGGGTGGGCTGCACCAGGGGCACAGCCCCCAGTCTCAGCACTGTTGGCCCCCGGGGGCTGCGGATCTTCTTGACGGACGAGATCCTCAGCAGCTCGAACCTTTTAATCAGGTTAAAACCTGCAGGGCAGAGCAGAGCAGGTGAGACCTGGCCCTGCCTCCCCAGGCAGGGCACAGAGCCCACCCCCGGGGTGCCAGGGCTGCCCAGGGACCCCGTTTGCAGGGTGAGAGAGGCTTTCCTTACCCGTTATGTTCTCATACTTATCCCCAGCCAGGTCCTCGTCCCAGAGCTGCGGGCACAGCTCCTCTGCAAGGCAAATCAGCACATGACCATCACTGCAGCATGGCCAGGGGCACAGTGGGACAAGCAGGGTGGCAACACACAGGGCTCCCCAAGCCTAGGAGGGTCTCGGGGTGCTGCCAGGAGCTCACCCCGGCCCCCCAAAGCTGCTGGCAGCACAGATCCAGCAGGGATCTGCTCCCACAGCAGCACTGGCTCCTGGGAGCCTGGAGGAGAGAAGCTGGAGCCCTCCAGGAGCAGTTTGGAGGGGACAGGCAGTGAGCTCAGAGCCAACCCCTTCATCTCCTACAGCCAGTTCACCAGGTGAAACGCTTTTCCCAGTTCCTGTGCGTTTTGCCTCAAAACATTTCCGCAGCTGGAATCAGCATCAGGAGACTCGGACGGGTGCCACGGACACCCACAGTGGGGAGATGGCACCCAGGGCTGCCCTCTGGCCTTCCTGTCCCATCCTGGTGACACCTCAGACCTGGTGGCCCAGGGGACAGGCTTTAGGGTCCAGCCAGGGGACAGCAAGAGGCTGGAAATGCCATGTGAGCCATGATCACGGGGATGTTGCTGCTGTTTGCACTGATAAATTACTGCTTCAGCAGCATCAATCCACCTCCACTGAACACACCAGATGTTGGGAGGTGTGAGATAAAGGAGTAAACAAGAGGATAGTGAAAGAGGAATTTGTTTTGTCTCCACGCACACCAGCCCTGGAGCAGGGATGGCCACCAACAATTCACTCGCCTCTTCCTTGGCTGTTCTTGGGGGGATGTCTGACCCCCCCTCAGCCCCACTGCCCACCTCCATCTCTGCCCTCAGAGAGGGCCCTCAGGCACCACCACAGTGCTTCTCCCCCAGGCTGACCACTCACATGGGGTCAGCAGTGGTGGTGGGGGGGGTGTCCTCACCCTCGGGACCCCCGACACAGCAGCAGCAGGGAGGGCTGCGGGTGTCACAACCAGGGGCAGAGCTCCCTCCTGCTGGCACTGAGATCATCCTCAGCAGGCCAGGGGATGGACAGTAGAGCATAAATCACCCCGGCCCGATCCCTTTGAAGCCTCTCCCAGCCCTGGTGCAGATCCTAAGGGAAAATCTCATCTGTCCAAGCCTCATAGCCCTAAGAAAAGGCCAGGAGATGGGAGGCCACGCTGTGCCGGGCAGCGGGAGCTGGTGCCGGCTACGGGTCCCTTCCAAGGGCAAACCCGGGCCCCCCGGACGAGCCACTGCTCCACCCCCACAAAGCCTGATGCAACCACAGCGTCGCTGCCAGCGGCTCCTCCCCGGCATCCGCCTCGAGCTCTTCCCACACCGGGACCCAGGCACAGCGACCCCGTGGCCAGGGACACCCCAGCAGAGACCCCCGTGGGCTCAGCCATCGTCCCCCTGTCCCCTGCTGCACGTGGGCAGCCCCCACCATGGCGTGGACCGTGGCCAAACCTCTTCCCAGCTGGCAGCTGGAGGCCAAAACTCCCTTGGGAGCTCTGTGCATCCCTGCCACAGCCCTGAGAGGTCCTGGCTCACCTACCCCACACGTGCTGCCGGACGCGCCGCCGGCGCTGCCAGCTGGCACCGAGCGTCCCGCGGCTGGAGCGCGGCCAAGCCCAGTCCCTCCCCGAGCACGGCCAGGGCTGCGGGGGCGATGCCGGGGTGTCCCTGGGCTGGCTCCCCACGGCTGGGCTCACTCAGCTCTCCCTGGCCCCCTGCCCACACGGGATGCTGAGCAAAGCCCCACAGCCTGGAGCAGCCGGCGCTCAGCAGGGAGCTGACGTCCGCCCACAGCCACCGCTCCAGTCCCGGCACGTGGGGACCACGGTGTCTCCAGCCACCCTGCCATCCCTAGGTCTGACCAAACCCTCCCCAGGGACAGGTAAGGAGGGGGCTGCTGCCATGCAGACCCCGAGCCCTCGCTCCTGGTGTCCCTTACCTTCTGCTGGCGGCAGCTCCTTCCCCTCGCAGGCACTGACGAGCCCCATGAGCACAAGGGCCCAGAGACCTCTCATGGTGCCCGTGGCAGCAGCTCAGGGCCAACACAGCTGCCTGCAAGGGAGAGACATTGGGCAGCAGCAGGACAGGCAAGTGGTGGGCACCAGTCCATGGTGGGCACCAGCCCATGTGGTTGCCAACACTGGGATACTTCCAGCAAAGCCACCAGCATGGAGTTGGTCCTGACCCTCTTGGCCATGGCTCCGTCAAATTTTGGGGTTCAGTGTGGCCTCCCCCCATCCGCTGCTGGATCACCATCTGCTCCACACCCACCCCAAGCACACAGGGCAAGCCCCAGCATCCCGTGGGTTCAGTCCAATCACAGCACCTGGATTCGCTCCAAACATCCGGAAACGTGAAGACTGAGGTTCCCCAGAGTGGAACTGGGCACCTACTGTATGAACCCCCCAGGAAGGTCTCCCTCCCTCCTGTTTTATCTCCCGGTCCCGAGTGGATCCCGGGGTGTCTCAGGCCCTGCAGGTCACCCCGACCTGGCCTCCCTCCTGCTTCCTGCCACGAGGCAAGGCCGGGCTGCACGGAGGGAGACAGAGTCGGGACAGACCGGACACGCTCCGGCTCCACTGGCTGCTGCCAGAGCGGGACGTGAATCCCTGAGCCTTCATCCCACGCACAGCACCCGGGGACCCCCGTGAGCGGGGACCCACCTCTGCACTGCATGCACTGGGCTCTCCCGCACCCCCTGCTCTTCCCTGCCTGCGACCCAGCCCCCCTATCCCAAGATACAACCCCTCCACCTCCCGGCTCCCCTCTGCTGCCTCCCGGCTCCTCTGGTCTGCCACTGCCTGCACCCACCCCTGCTCCCACCCTTGCACCCTCTGCCCACCCCTGCACCCACTCCTGACCCCCCCCCCCGGTACTCCCCGCCCGCTCCCCGCCTTCCCTACCCCGCACCCTCCGCACCGGCGGGTCCCCACGGCCCCGGGGCGGTGATTAACTCCGGTTATTAGCGGGGAATCCCCGGCTCGCCCTGTCCCGTCCCTCCCCGCCGCGGGGCCGGGCTCCGCCGGGCTCTGCCCGCTCCCGGTGCGGGGCCGTGCGGGGCTCACCTGCGCGGGGCTCGGCGGGGACGGGGCTGCCCGGACGGTGCGGGACACCGGGAACTCCGCCGCGGGACACCGGGAGCCGCCGCGCCGCCCCCGCCGCCTTCCCCGCCTCCCTCCGGGGGGGCCCGAGCCGCCCCCCAGCGCTGCCCGCCCTCCGCCCCCCCCCCCCCCCAACCCGGGGGGGCCTGCGCCGCCGCCCGCCTTCACATCCCCGCCCTCCTCCTCATCCTCCTCCGCCCCGGGTGCCTCCCCCGGCAGCGCCCTCCTTCCCCTCCCCACCCGCCTTCCCCCCCTCGGGGGGCTGGATCCCCGCCCGGAGGAGGGGAACCCCGATCCCGGGGGTGGGAGTGAAGCCCGTTCCTTGGCCGGCATCCCTGTGGAGCAGCTCTTCCTCCCCACGGGGACCGGTGGTGGCACCGCTGGCTGGAACGCCTGTCCCTCCGGGAGGAGGGTGTCCCTCGGAGGATGGTTCTCAGGGATGCTCCTCCACAGGCTCCGGAGCAGCTCCGGGCAGACCCCGAGGCATCGCGGCAGCCAGACCCCGCTGTGACATGGAGCTGCTGTCCCACCCCCTGTGCCCTGGGGTGGCTTGGGGACAGCCTGGCTCAGAACAGGGCGCCTGGGGTCAGAGCCCCGAGACGGGATCCCTGCCACCATCCCTCCCGCTGGCACTGTGCTGCTCCCAAGTCCCCAGCGGCAGAGCTGCTGACTTCCCAGAGCCTCGCCAAGCCCTGCAGGGATTCGGCACCCATCCCAGCTCCCAGCTCTGCGCCCAGCTCCCAGCTGGGACGTGCCAGCCTGGAACGCTGCCCCAGGGCCTGGCTGCCCAGCTCTGCTCCATCATCCCCTGCCCACACGTGCCGGGGCACCCTGATCCCCCACAGGCAGGGAGGAGGCAGGGCACAAGCCCACCTCACCTCACGCAAAGTTTGGGTCTGGGGGACTCCAAGCATCCACTGGCACCCCCATCCCTGCATCCCTGCTCCCAGTGATGCCCAGCATGGCACCGGGCCCTGGCTCAGCTGCTTTCCTCCCAAATTGTGATGAATCTATTTAGGCTGCAGCTTTACAAACGCGTGAGGGACGCATGTATCTCCATAAAGGAGCTAATTAACAACTGCTGTTTAGTCAGAGACAGTAAATAAGCTGTCGTGGGCAAACCCAGCAGCTCCACTCTGCCAGTCACTCACCCGCCAGCCCCAGACGTGGTGACAGAGCACTTGACGCTCCTCCGAGATGCCTACTGAGGTAATTAAGGGTAATTAAAGCAAGTGGGAACGAAACACAACGAAACTTTTATAATTCCTGTTTTTTGGATGATTATTCACCTCGAGCTGTTCCTTGTTTGGGGCCACCCAGCAGCAACGAACCCGGTGCAGGAGCACTGGTGGGGTTGGTATGTCTTGTGGGCGGGGGGTATGGCCCCAAAAGTGGCCCCACAGTCCACCCCAAAGCCACATCTCGCCCCACAGCAGAGTAGGGATGGAGGGCAGCCTTGTCCCTTCTTCTCCAGCCAGACCCCTCACACGACCAGCAGCTTCCAGAACCCTCAATTCAGCTGTGAATGAATTTGAGGGGAGTCACACCCATCCCTCCCGCTGCCCATCCCGTGCCTCAGTTTCCCTCACTTCCCAGGCTGCTTCCCTGGGTTGGTTGTCCCCAATCCAGTGGCACGAAGGCACCTCAAAAGCCCCAAAAGGCACAGGGGTGGCAGCAGCGTGGAAAACTGCTCCGTGCAGCTCCCGCTTCCCAGGGCTGTTCCAGCGCACGGGATCGGCATCTCCAGAGGGAAGGAGGCTGGATCCCGCCTCCCCAGCATTCTGCGCCGGCATCCCTTGGAGCCGTGCCGAGCTGGGGGATGGAAGGCAGGATCCTGCAGCCCCTGCCCACCAGCCCAGCATGGAAAAAGCAGAGGCACGCTGCGCTTCCAAGAAACTGCCGCGCCGGCTGCCAAGAAACACGAGCCGGAGCAGAGCCCGACAATTTTCGGGCTGGAGACAATTTGCCTCCGACCCCGAGCGTCACGCGGCAGCCGCGGCGCTGGTGTTACCGTGGGGCTCCCCCGCTTCCCAGGCCGAGCTCAGCCCCCGAAAGGCCCCCCCAAATCCGGGGGCTGAGCGTTGGAGTGACGCCGGCCGGACCCCGGGTGGCTGCCGGCCCGGACAAGGCAGAGCAGGAAATTCCTGCGGCGAGGATTTCAGCGGTTCAGCATTAATTTCTGCACCAATCCAGCCACAACCTCCCCCCCCCCCCCCCCGCTCCCCAGTTCCAGTCAGGAAGGAAAGCGCCTGCGGGAATTCTTTCCAGCTTCTTCACAGGGCCGTTTGTTTCTGTGGCGCTAAAACTGCAGTTTTGCCTCTTTTGGAGGGGTTTCCTTCCCAAAAAGTGAAGGGTGAAGCGCCGGAGAGCTCCTGTCCCACCCCGCCCCCGCGGCTGCACAGCCCCAGAGCTCCTTCTCCATCATTTCCGCCCCCCAAACTGCACATTTTTGGCACTGGGGGGACACAGCCTGGCTCAGATGGAAGCTGCAGATGGAAAATGGCTCCAGAGCTCTCCATCCTGCTCCGATTCCCCCCAGAATCCCCCATCACTGCCCAGACCCGCAGGACTGGGGGCTGTCCCCGTGTCCCCTGCGCTGGGACACACCACGAGCCCGTGCCTCTCTCCCGGGCTCTGTTCCCTCACCACATATGGCGTCTCCGTGAGTAATAAGAGCTGCTAATTGCCAACAGATGCCCCAGGAAACCCTGAGGCCGCCTCTTGCGGCTGTGTTTGGCTGGGAAGGAGAGGAGGGGAGCTGGAGCAGGCCCTGGATCCCCCAAAGCAGGGGGAGGGGGGATCCCAGAGCGTGGCAGCTCCCAGAAACCAGAGCGAGAGGATGTGGCTGCCATTAGTGGCAAACCAGTGGGAGAACAGCCCCACGAGGGAACAGTGCCCCTGACCCACGGTGTCACCCTCACCCCACGCCCTCCACAGGGCTGGGAGCCACAGCTGAGCCCCAAGGCAGCCCCTGTGCGAGGGCCACATCCTGCCCCAGTGTCCCAGCACGGGTGGGACAGGGAGCAGCATCTCCTGGCCTGGCTCACAGGGACACACGATCTGAACTGGGCACTGGCCACCAGCCCAAACTGGGCAGCCTCCTTTGCCTGTGCCAAGCCTGTCCTCTTCGAAGCCCTCGGGAAGCTCAGGTGGCCTTTCCCAGACAGAAGCAACAGCCAAGACCAGGACCTGCTTCCCAATATCACCGCAATCACACACTCCTCCCTGGCACCTTATGGCACACCACGGCAGCAGGGCTTCAGTGCCACGGCCCAGCCGAGCTGCCCGGGCACCTGATCCACACCATGGATCGCTCAGCCCAAATCTCTAGTCCCTGATGTGCTGAGAGCCACGAGGCAGGGATGTCCTCTCCTCCAGCACTGTTATCCCAGCACAGCTCCTGGTCTGGAGCCTGGCATTCCTGGCCACGGCTGCCGCTCCTGCTGACCCAGCACCCATCCCTGGAGACTCCTGCTCCGGATGCCGGGATGCTCCAGCAGTGCCAGGCAGCCCACCTGACTCACCTCTGCACGGCAATTGCCTCCGAAGTTCCTAATTTGCTCACAGATTAATTACCGTGTAATTAAGTGCTCCCGGCTCCTGCGATAAGATGCTCATTTGCACGGCAGTGCCTGGGTGAGAGATCAGCCCTGACCAGTGGGATCCTGCAGGCAGGGAGGGGGCCAGGGGGGTGCAGGCAGGCCAGGGGACCCCACGGGGCGACAGCCACCCCCTCCCCGGCCGGACCCCGACACGAAGCACGAGGCGACGGCCGCGGCCCCCACGGCACCACAGAGAGTGAACTTTTATTTCCAACAACGACAGCACCTGCCCCGTGGGGTGGGGACGGTGGGGAGGGCTGGGAGGGGACGGCCACGGGGCCCCGGGGAAACGGGGGGTCCCGGGGTGGGGGAGTGGGGCGGCCGCTCGCGTGCACACGGTGCACGGCGTGAAGAAACATCCCGGTAGAAAAGAACGAAGGTCTGAAGGGCCTCGAGGGCCGGTCCTGCCCCGGGGGGGGTGCAGGCGTGATCGTGGGTGAGCATTGGGGGGGGTGCGCGGGTCCCCTCCGCACCCGCGTCCGGGGGGCGGCGGGAGGAGGAACCGCGCGAGGACGGGCGGGAGGCGGCTGCGCCGGGGGGAGCGCGGGCTCTGCCCGGGGGGGGACACGGCTCCGGCCAGGCAGGGACCCCCCCGGCCGCCGAGGAGGACGGAGCAAACCCAGCGTTCTCGGCTCGTTGCAGCCCCGCGCGGGCCGGGGGCAGCGATGGGCGCGGGGCTCACACCTCTGTCTGGAAGTCGCCGTCGGCCGCGTCCAGGCCGGCGCAGGGGCTCTCCCAGTCTGCCCGGCACAGCTCCAGCCGGTCCCGCTGGGCGCTGGGCAGGGCGCCCAGTGTCATCGCCTTGAACGTGCTCCATGGCTTGGGCGGCGCAGCCGGGGCCTGCGGCCGCTGCTCCTCAGGGCTGGTCACGTCCTGCGGGGACAGGGGGAGCTGCGGGAAGTGGCTGGGGATGTGCACAGCCACCCCCTCCACCCTCTGGCTCTATCCAGGATGGGGTGGGGTAACACCCTGGAGGGGGCTCAGGCACTTACGTTGGCCGTGCTCTTCTCCCCGCCGCCCGACGAGACGCTCCACCGCTTTTCTCGCTGCGGAAAATCCCACAGAGCTCAGCTCCTGCATCATTCCTGGATGGTCTGTCCCCCCCCACCCTCCCTGGGATGCCCCAGCCCATGCAAGAGGAGAAGGTGAAGGGTTGCAGAGGGGCAGATCAGGGCAGGACAGGACCCCCAGGACCTCACCTTGGAGGAGCCGGCAGACGGAGCCCGGTACCTGTCCAGCGTGTGGAACTTCTGGTTGAGCTCGTGGTAGAGCTCAGAGTGGCGCTTCCGTGTGTGCATCACCTTCTGCGGGGGGAGAGCAGAGCCTGCGGCCATCGGCACGGCCCTGCAGCCCTTGGCACAGCCCCTGTCCCTGTCCCTCTCCTGACACCCTGCCCTGCCCTCCTGGGGCATCGTGGACGAGCAGGAGCCCACTCCACGCTCATCACTGGGGTTTTAGTCAAGAGCTAACGTTCATTACTGTCCGGTATAAATCCCCTCTGAGCCTGGGTGCTGCCAGTGGGGCAAAGGGAGTGGGGACAAGGTGGTTCAGTCCCCTCTGACGGTACCCGACCCTGTGACCCCTGTTGCCACGGTGGGACTTACCTCAAAGTCCAGGTCAGAGTACCGCAACCTCTTCCTCTGGCAGGGGACAGGCAGGAGCAGGGAGAGGAGACGGAGAAGAAAAGGGAAAGGTCTTTGCGGGTCCAGGATGAGGGGGAGCAAGGTGGGGGGGCTCATGCCAGCCCCAAGCCACGACCAGCTTGGGGACACAACGCTCCCAGCCAAGGGGGACACGGAGCTCACCCACTGAGCCGAGGGAGGGGTTCCAAGGGTGGGCACAGGGGTAACTCATGCACATGCACACGTGCTCCTGCACACGTGCCCCTCCCCACACACGTGCCCACGGGCCACGCCAGCCCCCCCGCTCACCTCCAGGGACCCCACTTTCATGGCGGAGCCGGGGACGGTGCGGGGCATGGTGCGGCTGCGCTCCGACAGCTCCGAGGCCAGGATCTGCCGCACCGTGGGATGCTGCTTGAACTGGAGGCCGTAGGGAGCCTTCACCGTCCCGTAGGGCTGGTTCAAGTTCACGTTGACGTGGTCCACCGCCACAAAGCCGGGGTAGGTGTCACCTTCGGCCGCCGGGCGCCCCGTCCCGCCGGGCACCCCCTCGTCGGCGCCGGGACCGAGGGTCCCCTCATCCCGCGGGAAGGGCTTGAGGCTGCCGGTGCGGCGGGGCAGCATCATGTAGTCGCTCTCCCGGGGGGGCTCGGGGGCCCGGATCCAGCCGTATTCCAGGGGCCGCAGGCTGCTCTCCGTGCACAGGTAGACGGGACCCGGTGCATCCAGGCTGAGCTGCTGCGCCGGCGGGTCGCCGAGCTCGCCCAAGCCCGCCACCACGTTGGGCGTCATCTTGGGGACCTGGACCAGGATGCTGGTGGGAGGGATGTTCCCTGGCAGGCTGGAGAAGCCCAGGCCACCCTCCGATGTGGTGTTGAGCTTGGGGTCTTCGTCCCCGTCCAGGGAGATGCGGGACAACGTGCCCGTGATGGTGGCAGGGTTGCAGGTGTTCACCTCCTTGAACAGCACTGTGGGCAGGGAGGGGGTCAGCATCAGCTCCGGGGGTCCCAGGGGAGGGTGAGGAGGCAGGAGTGACCCCTGGCACATGCTGCCTGTCCCTCCCAGCTGTGGCACAGTGACATCCCTGTCCCCAGCGCAGGGCGCAGGGGAGACCTCACCTGTCTGACACGCCAGGTCAACGTCCTTTTCAAAATCTGTCTATAAAAATACAGAAAGAGGGGAAAGAGCGAGAGAGAGAGGAGAGAAAGAGAGGGAGAAAGAAGAGGAAATGAAGCACCTTGGCCAGCACAGGGACTGGCGGGGCCTCAAGGGGTCCCTGCCCCAGTGGGGTGACGGCCCTGCCGGTGCCGGCACAGCTGCACTCACCAGGATCTGCACCTGCCCGTTTTTGCAGGAGTCGGGCGAGTTTTCATTCTCCTCGCTCCTGCACACCCCCATCTGACACTTCACCACGTCCTGGACCTGCAGGGACAGAGCCGGTCACGGCCCCGTGGCCAGGGCTGTCCCCCGGCACCCCTCCGGGGCCGCCCCACCTCTCGGCGCAGGAACCCGTGCACGGTGATGATGACGAAGCCCTGGACGGAGTTGAAGACGGCGAAGAGGACCTGGAAGAGGATGGAGCGCCGGTCGGTCATGGCGAGCACGGCCGACATCCAGGTCAGCGCCAGCAGAGGCAGGACCACGCAGGAGCTCCACAGCGATGCCCTGGGGCAGGGAGAGAGGGGCCGGGGTGAGCCCGCCGGGCTGGGCTGCCCTGTGACAGCCCCCACCAAGCGTTGCCCCCCCTGCCCCGCAGCAGCCCCCTGAGCTTCGCCCCACGCCCCACAAGCATGGCCAGGGCTGGCTGTGCCACCCAGCTGTCCCCTCTTCCTCGGTGTCCCCGAGCCAGCACTGGCTGGGTGCTCAGGGCACCGAGGGCTGAGGGGACCTGTGGGCTCCAGCCCCCCAGGCTGAGCCATTGGCATCACCACATGTGTCCCTGTCCCTACACAGGCAGTGCAGCCACAGCGAGGGGGCTGGGGGTGAGTGGGGCCACCATCGCTGTCCCACAGCCACCAGAACAGCAGAAAGGGGATTTCTTTCTTATCCCGCAGGGCTGCCTCTACTGCGACTAAACCCCCGGGAATGGGGACCAGTGTGGCAGTGGGCACAGCCCAGCCAGCACCCGTGGGGGGCTGATGTGCCAGGATGAGGGATCCTGGGGACACTCCCGGCTCCATGCCCCTCACGCCCTCCCCGCTCCCAAGGGAACAGGATCCCCCCGAGCCCGGCGATGACGTGACCTGCGGAAGCCATGCCATGCAGACGGGATGGGACACGCGCGCGCCCCGTGCCCGCGCCGCCCCGAGCGCACAGCCTGGCCCCGAACCCACCCCGACCCACTGCCCACCCACCGCCCACCCCCGTGGGGTGCCCAGGCTGTGCTCGGGGCGGGGGTGGGGGGACGCGGCGGGCGCGTGGCGGGCACTAACATGGCACTGCTGGCGGTGGCGGAGGTCATGGCCGCGCTGGACACCACGCCGCACTTGGTGCATTTCAGCAGCAGGCTCCCGCACGGGGGGGGCTCCGAGCTGTGCCCACCACACACACCCCACCCCCGGCGCCCCCGCGGCCAGGACCGGGCCACGCGGGGGGGATGCAGGCGCGGGGAAGGCGGGGAGGGGAGGTGGGGAGAGCAAGGCAGGATGGCGGGGATGGGGTCGGGGAGGGTGGACGGATGGACGGATGGATGGATGGACACAGGCAAAAAGCGAATGGGAGAAGGAAAAGAGAGAGAGAGAGAGAGAGAGAGAGGGAGAGAGAGAGAGTGCCGGGTTAGTCGAGGGCAGCAGCAGTTGTTAATGATGAGGGGGTGGCCAAGCGGCAGGGGGTGGGGCGGGCAGGGAGGGGGGTCTGCAGTGTGCAGACCCCCTTCCCCAAAGGAAAGCGTGGGGGTGGCTGCCCCCCAGCTGCCCCTCCAGCTGCCCCCAACAAGGGGCTGCGGGCACCCCGGGCTTGGCCCCCACCACCCACTGATGTGATGAAGTCTGCCCCGTCCTCAGCCCGCTGCTGGAGGACCCCCATGCCATGCCCCCGGCGCGGCAGGGCAGGGTGCAGGGTGAGGGGGCACAGGCCCCAGGGACACCCCCGTGGGGCGCAGGGCACTTACCCAGCTCGCTGCTTTTTGGACTTATCTGAAATGCCGTCGCGGGACATGAGCTTGTTGAACACGATGATGCCAACCAGCATGTTCACCTTGGGCGAGAGCAGCGCAGGGTCAGGGCGGGCACGGAGCCCTCCACGAGCAGCCATGCGCCCACCCGGGTGGGTTTTTTTGGGGGGCTCCAAGAGGCTCGGGGGGCAGCTCACCAGTACGATGACGGCAGCGGGTCCCACGAAGGCGTAGAGCAAACCGCCCTCCAGCGAGAGCCAGCAGCTGCAGGGGACCGTGGCGTGTCAGGGGACACCCCTGTGCCCACCCCCTGCTCCCGGCGTTGTGCCCAGCCCCCTGTCCCCCCAGCCCCACGTACTAGGTCGCCGTCCCGTAGCCTTTGGTCCGTGTGAAGCCGACGGAGACCGCGACCACGAGGGCTGGCAACCCTGGAAAGGTGACACGAGGCTGGAGCTGCAGGGGGTGACACTGCTGTGTCCCCCCCCAGCATCACCCCTGTGCCAGCCCCCGGGGATGGGGACAGCGATGGGGCCCTTGTGGCACTCCCCGTGGCCTGAGGGTGCCTCACCAAGACTCCTGGGTCTGCTTTCCTCCCCTGTGCCTCAGCTTCCCCCAGATCACCCCGGGGGGTACCAGAGTGGTGCCTCCCACCACCCCATCCCAGGCTCTTACCCCATCCCAAGCACAGGAAGCGCTTCCTGACCAGGCGTGTCCGGATCCGGCCGATCACCGCCAGGTAGGACTGCCAGGCCTCCGTCAGCACCCAGCAGAAGGACGAGAGGAAGAAGAAGTGGAGGAAGGCGGCTGTCATGGTGCACACGCCCTGCGGGGACACGGGGACATCAGGGGGACACGGCCCTGTGCCCGGCACCGCGGCGGTTAAACCCCCACGCCCGGCGAGGTTTGTGTCAAAGCCACCAGCGCTGAGGATTTAATCCCAGGATCGTGTTAATCCAAATCCAATCTGCTGCTGGGAGCCAGCAGGGAGGAGGTGACCGGCCTTGGACCCCACGGCAGCCCCCGCGCCCACCTGAGGACCCCGGGAGGGTGGCAGGGGGGTGGCACCCACCTTGCTGAGCATCTGGGACTGGCCCACGAGGATGAGGATGTTGGAAGCCAGGATGGAGACACAGAAGTTGAGCAGGATGATGGAGCGCTCAGACTTGATGAACCTGTGGCAGGACCAGCGTGGGGCCGGGGTGCCAGCCTGTCCCCTGTCCCTGTCCCTTGTCCCCCCAAGCTGCCAGAGGGTGGGCAGGAGCTGTCCTGGGGCAGGGACAGTGCCAGGCAGCCCGGGCACCTTCTCTCATCTGGGTTATTCCCTTCCCACCACGTTGCATTCAATCTCACCGATGCTGAGCCTTCGCTGGCGCCGTGCCCCCCCTGTGTTGCCCCCTCCCCACACGGCCTTGAGCCCCAGGTGCCCCCCAGGTCCCCAGGTGCCCCCGGGTCACCTCCAGAAGGCAGCGTAGATCACCAGCAGGGTCAGCAGGGCCATGCAGGACACGGCACAGCCGATCATCAGTGGCACCGACGGGGTGCCCGAGGGGTCCATGGCCTGGGGGGAGCCGGGGTGGGGGAAAGGCTGAGCCCAGCCCACCCCCCTTCAGCTGCTCCCTACCCCCAGCTGTGCCCTCCACTCCCCCAGTGGGGACCCCTGGGTGCCAGAGGGGGTCGGTGACAGTGGTGGCACAGCCAAGGTGCCTTCCAGGGGACCCGTGCCCATCTCCATGCCGACGGGGGACGCGGGTGGAATAGCAATGGGGTGGGGGGATGCCAGGGGCTGGGGCTGCCCCTCCCCTGCTGGCTCACAGCAGTGCCCCATATCGAGCTCTATCAAGCACAGCAGCCCCCTGCCCCCACAGACCCACCCTCAGGGGGCTGGAAGGTGCTGGGGGGGTGCAGGGACCCTTCCCCTGGGCTGGTGGGAGACACCCCCCCACCCTCCAGCCCCAACCCCATCCTAGCAGGGTGCAGGAAATGCTCCCTGCCCATCCCCACCCTCCTTCAGGACCCCCACCTCAGCCAGGCCCCCCCAGCCCGGGGATCTCCCCCCATCCCCATCCCGTGTCCCCGGCAGGCTCGTCCCTGTCCCCACCCTGTCCCCTACCAGGTCTCTGGGCAGCTGGGCGAGGACGGCGAAGGTGGCGAGCTGGCGGCACTGGCATTTGGTGTGTGCCGGGAGGGTCTCCAGGGTTTGGCAGCTCTCCGTGTCCCAGTTTCCCAAGCCAGCATCCCTGATTAATGGGGGAGAGAGAGGGAGAGCAATTTGAACTAATCAAACACACGCAGCCCCTCGTGTTAAACTCTCCCGAGTTAACCCCTTGCTGGCCCCTTCCTGGAGGGGAGGCAGGTGAGGGGGGCACTGCCAGGGGATCCCCCCAGACCCCTGGAGGAGGGTGAAGCCATCCCTGCCCGCTGCCCCCACCTGCCCTGGGCTGATCCTCCTGGGAGTGGTGCAACACAAAGGCTTGGGTTTTAATCATCCCACACAGGTCTGGGGGGGGGGACACACACAAACCATGGAGCGGGGGCCAGGCCTGGGAGGAGGGGTGGTAAGGATGGAGGGGGTAGAGAGGGGCAGGCAGGGACAGCCCCAGGAGCTCCCTGGCACCCGTGTCCCCTCCCAGGTGGGTGATGCTTCCCTCCCTCCATGGGGACCCCTCAGTCTATGAGGACCCCTCCCATCATGGGGATCCCTCCACCGTGGTGACCCCTCTGGTTATAGGGACCCCTCCCTCCATGGGGACCCTCCCAGCTTGGGGACCCTCTGGCCACGAGGACCCCTCCTGCCACAGTGATCCTTCCTGCTGTAGGGACCCCTCCTGCCACGAGGTCCCCTCATGAGGGAGCAGGGAGGGGGTGCCCCACGGTGACACTGCCCACGCACAGGGAGAGCAGCCACAGCTCCCAGCAGGGTGGGAAAACCAGGAACTGGGTCTGTGGGACAGCTGGGGACTATCCCCGGGGCCAGGCTGAGACCTGCCACACCCACCACAACCAACACCTCCCCACCAGCACGGGGGTACTGGAACCAGTGACCCCGAAACGCAGAGCACCCGCGGGTACCTGGGCAGGGGGGCTGGCACTGCCACCCCCCCTCCCGCAGTGCTGACCCCTCCCCCGCCATGCCCTACTTTCCCTTGCTCCTGCCAGCACTAACAAATCACATCTGGCAGGCTGGCATGGGCATTCCTGGGCTCCAGGGCCACATTGATCCCGTGGGAGCTCAATTCACCCGTGTCAGTGGTGCTTGGATGTGGGAAGGGACCTCCCCTGTTCCCCATCCCTATTCCCCATCCCTGCTCCCACTCCCTGCTCCCATCCTTGCTCCCATCCCTGCTCCCCATCCCTATTCCTCATCCCACTCCCACTCCCTGCTCCCATCCTTGCTCCCATCCCTGCTCTCCATCCCTATTCCTCATCCTGCTCCCACTCCCTACTCCCATCCTTGCTCCCATCCCTACTCTCCATCCCTATTCCTCATCCTACTCCCACTCCCTGCTCCCATCCTTGCTCCCATCCCTGCTCCCCACTCCTCCCACCAGGCCCCCGGCCCAGCTCCACCACCCAGCCAGGGTGTCCCTGTCCCCCCGTCCCTCACTCACGTCCTCGAGTAGTCCCAGGTGACGCACTGCGGGTGGGACGTTCCCTGCGGACACAGGGACAGGTCAGTGCTTCACCCCCAGCCCCGCTCCCAGCCCACGAGGGGACGTGGCCCTTGGGGACCTGCCCAGGTGCCCCAGCACTGGCACATCCCCACCGTGGGCACGGAGACCAGTGCTGTGGCCGTGAGCTGGGAGCTGGTGGCCCCTACCCGGCTCTCAATGCCTGGCAGGACCCACAAGGGACTGAGAGGTGATACAGTGATGGGACAGGAGGGTGACACTCACACTGATGTCGTGGGAGGGGAAAGAGACACTCATGCTGGTGACGAAGGACACTCATGCTGGTGACGCAGGAGGGCTGATGATGAGGAAGGGTAACACTCACATCGCTGATGGTGTGGGAGGGGGACACTCATATGGATGACGTGGAGGGGACGCTCACACGGATGAAGAGGGACAGGGACACTCAGGTGGACGTGGAAAGAGGGACCCTTTTGTTCACAACATGGGAGGGGGACACTCACATTGACGATGTGGGAGAGCTCCACCAGCACGAGGGGCTCCGTGGGCCTGGTCGGCGGGCGCACTGTCACCGTCAGCACCTTGGAGGTGACGGCCAGGGGGGCCCTGCGGGGGGGGGGGGGACACGGGCTGTGACAGTTGGGGGGACAGCGGGGGACACAGCGGGCAGCCCCACTCACCTGGGCGGGGGCAGGATGAGCCCCAGCGTGCGGTACAGCACCGCCCCGATGACAAAGTGGGACGACTCGTCCGCTTCTGCAGAGAGAGGCACACGCGTGTGCTCAGCACCACACGCGTGTGCTCAGCACCACATGCGTGTGCTCAGCACCACACGTGTGAGAGAACACGCGTGTGAAGGAACATGCGGCCCCCCGCCACACATGTGACACACACAGACACACCACCCACACACTCACACACGTGGGCTCCCAGATGTGTTCATCCTTCCAGATGTGCTCTCACTCATGCACAGCCCCAGACGTGCCAACGCACACGTGTTAACCTGCACACACGTGCACGCCACGCCTGGGTATGCAGCCCACACCTGTGTCTGAATGTGTGCTGTGCCACAAATGCATAACACACGTGCACAGCACCAGATGTGCACTCCCACATACATGTTCACACGTGTACACACATGCGTGCTCCCAGATGTGCACGTTCACACGTGTGTGCATTCCCAGATGGGCATTCCCACGTGCAGGCTCACACGTGTACACACACATGCACGCTCCCAGATGCGCATGTTCATACCAGTGCCCACTCCCAAATGTGCACACGTATGTGCAGGCTCACACATATTCACACACATGCCCTGTCCCAGGTGTGCACGCTCACACACACGTGCACAGCACCAGACATGCACTTCCACATGTGTGTTCACACCTGTGCCCGCTCCCACCCAGCCCCAGGCTCAGCCCCCTGCACACACACATTAACACACGTGCACGCACGCATGCCCTCTCACCGGCAGAGGCGAGGCTCAGCACCTCCCTGGGGATGAAGAGCTTGTCCTCGGAGCTGCGGGCCCAGTCCTTCATGCCCCGCCGCCCCTTCATGGGGAAGTTGATGTCGCTGGACACGGCAGAGACGGGCTCCCGCTGGATGCTGGTCACTGGCGGGGCACAGCGGGGTCACCACCGGCTCCCTGCACCCCTCAGGACCCCGCGCCCACCCCGCCGCTCACCCAGGTTGTCCGTGACAATGAGGGAGCTCTGGAAAGCCTTCAGCGCGTCCCCCACCAGGTGGATGAAGTCCTCCACCACCTTCATCAGGTGCACGGAGCCAGGAGAGACCTGCGGGAGGTGGAACAGCTCCAGAGCCACCGGGACGGGACGATGGGAGACATCCCGGCGGTGGGGACATCCCGGCTGCGCCCGCCCCCCCCGTGCCACTCACCTGCTGGGCATCCTCCCACTTGTCCCGGTTCTCGGCGTCCACCATGTAGCTCACCACCTGGAAGAAGCGCTGCGGGGACGGGGCTCAGCGGGGCTGGGCTGCGGGGACCGAGCGCCGCCGCCTCCCCGGGGCGTCCCCTTGCTGTCCCCCCGCCCCGCTACCTGCACGTCCTCGGAGGACGGGGTGTAGGTGGCCCTCTTGAAGGTGTCGGTGACGTTGCGCAGGATCTCCACGGAGAAGAGCAGGTCCCCGCTGTAGTAGGTCTTGCGGGCCATGAGCTCCAGGAGGCTCCGCACCACCTGCGACATCCCCTCCCCTGCCAGCACCCGCTGCCCCTTGGCCAGGTGCTCCCGCAGCTTGGGCGGGGTGGGGACACCCGTGTCACTCACCCCGGCAGTGCTCTGTGTCCCCAGGACCCTCCTCGTGCCCAAAGCCCAGGCAGTGGGGACACTGATAAATGCACTGACTGGGGCAGCAGCGGGACACGGGGGTCTGGGGGGTTCCACGGGGGTCTGGGGCCATTATGGGGGTCTGGGGGTGTCCTTCCCGTCCCAAAAGCCATTTCCCGAGGATATGGGAGCACAGCTTGGATGGTGGTCCCCGTTCCAGCTCTAGGGTTGGAGCCCTATTCCAAGCCCACGGGGGTCTGGGAGTGTTCACAGGGGTGTGAGGGACCCACAGGGGTCTGGGGGCATCCTTCTCATCCAGAGAGCCATTTTCTAAGGACACGGGAACACAGCTCAGATCAGGGTGTCCCTCCCCAGCTCCAGGATAGGGTTCCTATTCCCAACCCATGGTGGTCTGGGGGATTCCACAGGGGTCTGGGGGGCCCTTCCCCTCCCGAGAGCCATTTCCCAAGGACACAGGAGAGCGACCCACCCCAGCCCCTGCCTCAGTTTCCCCACACAGTGCCCAGCTGTTGAAAGGAGGCAGCTGCTGGGATGCCAGGGATGGGGCAGAGCCCCGGGAACAGGGAGGGGAGGGCAGGGGGGCCGCGCCAGAGCGGGCACCTACTGAGAGATGCAAGTATCGGTACTCGTGGGAGATGCAGCGGGCGAAGCTGGGCACACCCCAGTAGGCCACCCCGTGGGGGCTCAGCAGGCACCGGCGGCTGGCAGTCCCTGCACAGGAGATTTGGGTTTGGGGCTGGCATGGGAACCACCTTCCTGGCACCCCCTGTCCTGCTCCAGGGCCAGGGGGGCTTGGGAGTGCTCAATCCTAACGCCACCTACCACTCCTGGGGCTTCGGGGTGCTCAAACCCGATGTCACCTCCCACACCCTGCCCTTCTCCAGGCTGAGGAGGTTTGGGGATGCTGAGCCCCAAAACCACCTGCTGGCCCCTGCTCTGCTCCAGGTGGCTCGACCCCGATGCCACCCACCACCCCTCTCCCTGCACCAGCATGGGAGTGTCTGGGGGCACACGCCCCCCTCACCTGTGGCATCGGGGGGGCATTTGTTGTAGATGATCTCCCCGGCAGCCGTTTTCTTCCAGGTCATCAGCATGACGTACTCGTCCTTGCACATCTCGTGGTAGGCTGGGCGTTGAAGAGGGGGGGGTCAGGAGCAGCCCAGACATGGGGGTGATGGGCACCAGGGTGTGGGGTACCCCATACCTGGGCACTTCTTCTCGTTGCAGGGCTTCACCTCCTCGCCGGTGCCCTCGCAGGGGTAGCCCTGCACGCCCGTGCCCTCGCACATGCGGAAGCGGCGCTGCCAGCCGGTGTCACAGGTCTTGGAGCAGAGGCTCCAGTGGTTCCAGGGACCCCACTTGCTGTCTGCTGTGGGGATGGGGACACTGTGGGACACCCGGCTCTGCACGGCGAGCGGCACCCGCGGGGACGGGGACAGGGCACCTCCGACGCTGCCGCACGTGCCATGGATCGAAACCCCGCGGGGCGTGAAATCCATGGATCAGCGATTTAAGTCTCTTTCAGACAAGACTGGCATCCTGGCGCAGATGCCCACCGTTCCTTGCCGGCATCCACGGGCACCCGTGGCGTGCCCACCTCCCTTCGCGCCAGCCACCGATGCCACCCCCTTCCCCCACGAGACAAGGAGGGGCTCAAAGGACTGGACGAGGACCCTGCGGTCCATCCTTCGGCCTGCCTGCCCCCCTGCCCCGCCCCCAGAGCCGTCCCCGGCCCCACCGGCCGCCCCGTGGGCACACGCCGGAGCTCACACGTGCTTGTCCGCCCAAAGCACGGCGGGACCCGCGGCCACCCGGCACCGACGGCTCCCCCGGCGCGACCAGGGGGCGAACCCCCAGCCGAGGCGTGCCCGGTGGGAGCAACCAGCACAACGGGGGGGGGGGGGCGGCTGCTGCTCCCTGGCATCGCCCCTTGGCTCCTGCTCCCCCGCAGCGGAGGGGGCTGGTGGCACCCTCGTGTCACCGGCGGTGACACCGCAGGGCGGGACGGCCGGGCCGCGCGCTGGGTGCCGAACGCGCCGTGCCCCGGGCGCGCCGCGCCGGCGTGGCCATCCCCCCGCTCCCCCCTCAGCGCGCGGGGCCTTACTGGGACAGGTGGGGTTGGAGCACTCCCGGGCGTCGGCGTGGGCCCCCCGGCACTCGGCCCAGCCGTGGGCCGAGACGCTGCACTTGCGCGTGCGCTGCTGGGTGCCGTTGGCGCAGGTGACGGAGCAGCGGCTCCAGGCGCCCCATTCCAGCCACTGCCCTTCCACTGCGGGGACAAGGAGGGCGGTGGCGTCAGCTCCCACTGGCCGGCGGCCACCGGGATGCACACCGGGATCTCCGTGCAACGGGTCCAACCTATGGATGTGCCGGCTCGCCCCAAGCCGAGCTCAGCCAGCGCTGAATCCTGCCCCACACTGGGGGACTGTCACTGGGGCTGAACCCCCACATCAGCTTCACCACCATGGCCACACTCACGCCGGGGAGCCCGGCACTGCTCCCATCTAACACAGCACCCCTGGCATCGCTCCTGCCAGACCCAGCAGCCTCAGCGTCGCTCCTGCCAAACCCAGCATTCCTGGCATCGCTCTCCACCAAACCCAGCATTCCTGGCATTGTTCCCTGCCAAGCCCGTGAACACCAGCAGTATCTCCATGGGGCTGCTGTGGCCAAAGCCATGTGCCATGTGTGGCATGTCCCCAATGGAGCTGTTGCAGAGGAGATGCCCCTTGTGCTCCCCCTCAGCTCCCGCGCTCCTTCCTGCTCCAAACTACCTGCTGACCTCCCTGCAACACACGTGGGGTCCCCACGGGGATGCTGGCCCTGACATGGCACCCCTGACCATCACCACACAAACCCCACGGCCACCAACACGGCCCCTCCTGGCACACGGGAGGAAGGGATGGGTGGCGATGCCACTCGCGCACGAACAGACCCCACAGCCAACCCCCTTCACCGTTACCCAGTGCCCCAAAAATGTCCCTGTGCCGCCATGGTGCCAGTGCTGTGCCACCCACAGCAGATAGGCAGGGAAGGAGCCGGCTCCTCCACGGCCCCCAGGCTGGACCCCTGCCCATGCCAGGGGCTTGAGACCCTGGCACGGCTGACGGTGCCATCTCTCCCTCCCGATTTCCAGCAGGGCCAGGAGGGTGCACCCCACGCCACAGCATCCCTGTGCCCCTGGGCTGTCCCAGCTCCCCACGGCGGTGCCACCCATCCCTCACAGCGCCGCAGCCCTGTGCCGGGAGCGCGGCCCTGGCACTCGGCCGGTGCCGTGTCCTGGCATTCCCGGTGGGAAGAAGGAGCGTGGGGAGAGGGAGGGAGGTACTGACCCCGGCAGATCGCGATATAGCAGGGCTTGGCCTGCAGCTCGGGGCCCTCGCAGGCCTTCCCTCCGCGCCGTGAGGCCACGCACGGCCGCGTCCTGGTCCTGGCCCCTCGCCCGCAGGTCACCGAGCACAGGCTCCACGGGGACCACTCCTGCCACGCGCTGGGAACTGCAACACAGCACAGCACCACCTCTGCCGGGCTCCAGCCTCCCCCTCTGCCTCCTGCCACGGAGGGGTCCTGGCCATGGCAAACTCCTCGTGTCCCGCGGTGCAGTCGGGCACGGTCCCTGGCACCGCCTGTCCTGTCATCACCTCAAGTCCCTGAGCTGGCAGCGGTGCCGCTGCCACTCCCTGCCCTGCTCCAGCCTCCCTTCTGGGGTCCTGGCACCTGTGGTGCACAGCCCACCTGACCCCCAACCACGTTCAACACACTGAGCACGACCTGCCCCTCGCACCTACGGGAGCTGAGCACACCCAGGAAAGGAGCAGGGACCAGTGTGGCACAGGAGCATCCTAAAGGATGCTTTTCCATGACTTCTGATGCCAGGACAGGGCTGAACTCTCTGGGACGGAGGGGAACTGGGTACTGGGTGTGTTGGAGATGCAGATCCCTTGAAACATCCCCGGTTTGGTCAGGGCAGTCTGGCTGCCACTGCAGCACCCTGAGGTCCCTCAGGTTCCCAGCATCCCACACGAGACGCACAGACACCACCACGGACCAATGTAAGACCCTCAGCATCCTGCCTGTGACCTGCCTCGATGCACTGAGCAGCTCAGCCCCCTCCTGCCCCAAGCAAATGGGGACCCCCCAGCAGACCAGGCCAGACCTCGAGTCCCCCAGGCGCAGGCTCCAGCCTTTCCTTTCTCCCCAGCACAAAGCCTCGGGGACATCCAGGGGAAAGCCCTGAGTTAGCCAGGAGGGAGGGCGGAGAGGGGCCACCAGCCAACCTGCTCCAAAGGCAAATCCACGAAAGCAGCACCAGTGAGAAGGCACAAGGGTGCAGGGCACCCATTCCAGACACCTCCCAAGAGCAGGTGGGAAGGCCAGAGGATGGAGGGACGCCAACAGAGCTCCGAGCAGCTCAGCCACATGAGTGGGCACCGCGACCACGCCGAGCCGCCCTCCTCATCCACCCCACACCTCCGAGAGCCCCGGAGACGCTCCAGCAACACAACATCCCCTCTGGGCAGCCCGAGGCAGCAGCGGAGCCCCCCCGGTGCCCGCCGCGTCCCCCGTACCTGGGCAGGTGGCGGTGTTGTTGCAGGCGCGCGTCTCCCGGAGCAGCCCGGAGCACAGCGTCCCGTACGGGGAGGACACGCAGGAGCGCGTCCGCACCTGGGAGCCCTGCCCGCACGTCAGCGAGCACACGCTCCACTGAGACCACTCCTCCGCCGCCGGGTCCCCTGCGGGAGGGAGACAGGGAGACTGAGAGCCCCCGGGGGGGGCACGGGGAAGGTGCCACGGGGGACTGGGGAAGGAGGTTGGGCAGCGCTGGGGAGCACAGGGATAAGGGGAAGGTGTTGTGGGTGACAGGGGTGACACTGAGGATGTCAGCGGGGTGAAGGAGCCCACCCTGCCCTCTGGGCACAGCACCAGCTGCGTCTGCAGATGGGACTGGGGCGTGGGATCACACTCTGTGTGAGGGAGAGCATCCACCCCAGGTGGTGCAGGCAGGGCGGGCAGGGCAGGCAGCACTGGCAGTGCAGAGAGCAAGGGCAGGGCTGGCAATGTGGGCAGCACAGGCAGCACAGGCAGGGCAGGCAGAGTGGGCAGCCCGCCACGGCTCCCCCTCCCCACCCCATCACACATTGACATTTACAACAACCAGCTCTTATTAAGGTTGATGATGTCTCTGAGGCTCTTGGACAGGCCAACAGCAGAGCCCATCCGTTTAAATTAAACGGGGATATATGGAGGAGGGCTCCAAAGGGGACCATTTGTCCTGCAGACAGGCAGGACGCAGGCTCCGTGTCGCCCACGGTGGTGACAACGTGCTGTGGCTGCTCCGTGTCACACGGGGACCCCAAGCCTGGACTGAGTCACCACTGGGGTCAACCCACGCTGTGCCCAGGAGCTCCCAGGGGGGCAGGACCCCCGTGAGCAGCCGGGAGGAGATCTGCATGCCAGGCACACGGAGCAGAGCCGGGGCCCATCCATCTCCCACTCACCTCCGGGCCCTCTGACCATAAATCAGGGGGGCTGAGGAGGGGGGAGCAGCGCACTCAAACCACCCAGATGGATTTGCCAAATAAACACATTTGAACGAAACAATTAATGGATTTTTGTTTGCTTTACAACCCTCAGAGGAAGGTGCAAAGGGAAAAAATTTATAAATGGAGCAAATTAAGTCAGTCCGTGGGCAGGAAGTTAAAGGGAGCCGCTCCATCTCCATCACCCCTGCCCAGGCACCTGAGCCCAGTGTCACCAGTGCCCCCTGCCCGTCCCCACGCTGGGGCAGTGCTGGTACCTGTCTGGGCCATGTAGACACCTGGTTCATCTGCTGACCGTGGCCACTGGGTCTTCACCTTCTGGTTCTCCTCGACCGCATTGCCTGGAAGAGGGAAGCGCTCCAGTGAGAGCAGGCAGGGGACAGGGATGGGGACAGGCCACTCTGGGTCAAGGGACATTGCAGGAGGATACAGGGACGCCTGGCCCCATGCTGAGCACTGCATGGCATCCCTGAGGGTAAGAGATGGTTGAGCACAGCTGAGCATGTTCACAGACCCCCAAACACGTGTCACAGCTCCCCCAGAAGCGTCACCCCCAGTCGCAGGGGCTGCAGCTGGAGCACAGCCCTGAGTGGCACGTCCCTGGTGCTGCCGGGGTGCCTGTACCCCCACCGTGCCAGGCAGAGGTGCTCTCCCATCCCCGCTTATCAGCTTGCTGCAGTGAGGTGGCACAAATTTATGGCTCGGCTCACCAAAAATAACAAGTGATCCATCAAGAGCACTTGGCGTGAAATTAACTGGCATGTGGAGAGCTCGGCGGGGGACGCGGCTGCAGGCGCAGGGGGACGCCTTCCCTGGCCTCCCCTACAGCCCCCAGGCCATCTCCTGTCCTCCAGCGGGGTCCCTTGTCCCCAAACCCGGGTGCAGGATGCTGGTGAGTTCCCACAGATTCACTCCAGGCACGGCACAGCCACTGCTGCCAGCGGATGTGCCGTGGGAGACAGCAGGGGATCCCCTGGGCACCATCGATGATATGACCCCCAAAAAAAACCATGGGGACCCCGCTGCTGTGACAGGCAGGAGAGCAGCCAGGTATGGTACTCACTGAGCTGCCTGGCACTGCCAGCCAAGCGTGGCAATGTCCCCAGGGGATAGAGAGGAGGTGACATGGGGACACCTGGCACTGGCAGGGAGCCCCCAGCCATACTCCGGGCACAAGGGTGGAACACAGGACGGGGACAGCCCAGCCCCAGCAGGGAGCACAGGCTACTGTGACACCGATTGTGCTGTAAAACAGACCCAAATTTACCAAGTTTTGCCTTAACCAATGGCAACCCTGCGAGGCTCCTCACCGGCACCACCAGTGCAGCCAGGGACACTCGGATCCTCCCTGGGGACATCCCACCCCGTGGCTTGGGGTTCCCAATGGCATGAGAGACACAGGGGGACCTGGAGAGGCTGAGGGGCTGCCCAGGGGGGTCTGTCTGGCCACCGGGCCGAGCTCCCCATGGGGCCGCCCACCCCCGGGAGCGACGCGGCAGAATTACACCCGGCACGGCGAGCGCCCCGGGAGAACCATAAATCCCGAGGATATACGAGAGCGTTCTCCCTGGCTGTGTTCAACAGAGACACCAAATTCAATTTCCTTCAGAGAGCACTAAATCCTCGGCTGTCACCGCGGGGAAGCTGCAGCTCACCCCAGCACCCCTGTCCCGGGGGTGCCCAGCACCCCACACCAGGGCACAGCCGCCGGGTGCAAGGGCAGGGCTGTTCTTTCGGGGACCTCGGGATTAATCCCAAGGCCAGTTGTGTCCTTGTCCCAGCATCGCCTCCCTGGGGGTTGGTTTCTGAAGGGTGATGGGTTAGGAACCCAAAACTTGGAACTGCTTGGCCTCGATGTGGCAAGTCCTGGGGGAAGCGTACCCCCTCCAAAGACCCACAGAGAGAGGGGTCACCCTTTGGGGTTCTCTGGTGGGGGTACACCCTCCCAGGGCCTGCAGCCCCAGGGTCGAGTGGTTGAGCGCGCCCAAAGTTCCATCCCCGTTCCCACACCCATCCATCCATTCCTTCCACCCACGTGCCTCCAACCACATCCCCCCCCCGCCTATGGGAGAGCCGCTCCCTGCCGGGGATGACGCGGGGGCCGGGGACCCCGGGGTCAGCGCCGTGGGGAGGGTCTGGGCGGGCGCCAGCCCCCCACGTCGCTGCGGCGGAGCAGAACCGGTGAGATCAGCGCTGGGCGCCCGCCAAGCCTCGGCTCACAGGCGCCATTCAGCCCCCCGGCCCTGCCTGCCACCGGCCCCCTGAAAGGCGGCCATTCTCCCCCCCCGGGGGGACGCCAGGTGGGACCCCCTCGCCGCATGAAGGGCGCTCTGTGCTCCGGCCCCGCGGTGACGCCGGCGGGCGCCCGGGGGGGACGGTGGCAGCGGCCGTGGCACAAGGGGCGGCCGAGGCAGAGCGTCACCCCTGCGGCTCCGGCACCGCAATAACATCGAACCTCCGGGCGCTCCAGCCTTTAATTGAATGTCAAACGTAATTTGGAGGAGGAGTGGGAGTTTGCGCTGCTGCTGTCGCAGCTGGACAGGCGGCATGTGGTGCCCTGCCAGGTCTGCAGGGACCGCCCCCCCTCTCCGGCGTGACCAACACCACCAAACCACCCGTGGGGATGTGCCAAACCCCCTGGAGAAGCATCCAGCTGCTCCAGCCCATCCTGCATCCCGCTGCTCCCCAGGCAGTCCCTGGTTAAAGGGGTAGCCTGACCTTGGGGATGGCACCTGAACCCGGCACCGAGCTCTTAGTCATCCATGTGGAGTCGCGTTTAAAGGGGGGAAAAAAAGGGAAAAACCTATAAAATGAAATCGGCTCAAGCAGCTCCCCTCGGGATGAGGCGATTTAGAGCCCTGCAGCTGTAACGGACCGGGGATTTAGTCGGGGGATCTGCCCGTAATGACATTTAGCTCCTGAAATAAATGCTAAAGCCCAATGAAATTATATGTACACCCACAGCCCAGCCCCGCCACCTAATCTGCCAGATAAAGACCCCACGCAGCCCAGTCGGGGATTGCTCCTGCCCGCGCATCACCCCGGGGCAGCTGCGCGGAAACATCTGGCCAGACGTGTCCCGAAATCCCCGCGTCACCCCCCCGGGCTTGGCACCTCGGGCACTGGGAGCACCCAGGAGAGGCGGCCCCTGCCCCGGGCAGCCCGATCCCGGTGCCCAGCACATGGGTGAGCGCAGCTGCTTTATCCTCACCCGACGTTCCCACAATCCCATAACGAGCAAATGGCCTCATTCCGCCTGGTTAATAGCCCGGCCGCCGTGCCGTGACATCCTGCCTGGAATAACAAGCGCCCGGGCTGCAGCAGTCAAGGGTAATTTGCCACGGGGAAAGGGTCATTTTACCTGCAAATTGTTTTCCACGTCTCCACCAAAGCAGAGCGGGTCAGCTCCCGCTCCGGGCTCGCAGCCCTGTGCTGGGAAGGCGCCAAGCGAGGCCGGGGAGCCACACGGGCTGTGCCAGAGCAGCCGTGGCATCACCCGGGGTCACCGTGGTGGCAAGTGGCACCAAGGGTCAGTGGGACCATGGCAAGGGCAAAACAAGCTGCAGCTCTGCCGAGCCTGGGCACTGCTCTGGAGAGGTGCCCATGGAGCTGGGGCGGGGCACAGGATTCATCCATTGCACGGTGTCCATGCTCCATGCACGTGCCCAACTCTAATCCTCCAGCCTTGGATAGTGTTGACAGGCAAGATTCATCCATTGCACAGCTTCCCTGCTCCATGCAATGGCTTCCCTGCTCCATGCATGTAGGGTTCCCTCCATCCCCATGGACGGTTAACGGGCAGGATTCATCCATTGCAGACTTCCCTGCTCCATGCCCAGCACCCAGCTGGCACCATCCAGCCCCAGGAGTGTGCTCAGGCAGCATTCACCCACTGCACGGATTCCCTGCTCCCCATGCAGTGCCCCACTGACACCTTCCAGCCCCAGGGAGCGTGTACAAGTAGGATTCATCCATTGCACAAATTCCCTGTGCCCGACTGACACCCCCCTGTCCCGTGGAGCATGTGTGGGCAGGATTCACCCACTGCCTGGCTTCCCTGCTCCATGCCCCGTGCCTGACTGGCACTCTCTTGCCCCGGGGAACATGCATGGGCAGAATTCCCCCATTCCACAACCCTGCTCCACGCACAACAGCCCTGGAGCAGGGGCTCCACCCCCGGGGCTCCTCCTTGCCCCCCACTCACCGTGTGGCACCTCGGGCAGGTCGAGGTCGTTGGCATTCGCAGAATGCAGGTCGGTGGGGCAGCAGTCGGGGTCGGCGGGCGGCGGGGTGGGCGCTCTGGCCGCGTGCCGGGTGCCGTTGCGCCGCGGCGCCGGCGGGCTCTCGGCCTGGCAGCTGCAGCCGGCGTGGGTGAAGCCACAGCGGCGGGCGCCGGGCGCCTGCAGGCACTCCTCGAGCCAGCGGCACAGCACGCTGCAGGTGAACTGGCTGGAGTTGTTGTTGTTGATGAGCAGCACCTCCACGAAGCGGAATTCCAGGGCCTGGGGGGCCAGCAGGCGAGGGGCCGCCTCGGGCTCGGCCGCCAGGCACAGCTGCACAAAGTTCTTGTCGAAGTGGAGGAAGGTGAAGGGCCCCGCGTCCTCGCACAGCTCCAGCTCGGCGTCCTCCTCCTCCTCCTCCTCCTCCTCCTCGGGCCGCTGGCGGGAGGGCGGGGGGCTGGCGGCCTCGCCCCGGGGGTCGCACGTGTAGTTGGCCAGGTAGTGGTCGAGTGGCAGCACCATGGGAGAGAAGTGGGTGCAGACCTGCTCCTCCCGGTTGAAGCGGAGGTAGAGCGAGTACTTGGTGGGGTCGGGGTTCTCCAGGGTCCAGGAGCAGCCGGAGGAGATGGTGGGGAAGAGGTCCTTGAGGGAGAAGGAGCCGTAGAGGACGCCGGAGGCCAGAGCGGAGCAGGCGCTGGGAGCCGGGTCGAAGCCCCGCGTGAGCCACAGGAGAGACGATATCACAGCCAGTAAGAGGGGACCAGCAGCGGTCATCCTATGGCATTTGCCCTGAGGGGAGACAGACAGACAGACAGACTGAGGTTTAGCAAGAGGTATGGCTGTTGCAGGCTCCCTGCCGTGCCAGGGGGGTGGGGAGCTGGTCTGGGGGGTCAGCACCCTGCACCAAACCCAGCCACTGTGGGGTGTGGGGGCAGCATCCCGGCTACTCCATGGCCCCAGCTGGTCCATGTCCCCAGCTGCCACCTTACAGGCTGGGGACAGCCATGGGAGACCATTGTTCCATCTCCCAGGCTGTGCCAAGGAGT
Source organism: Chiroxiphia lanceolata (assembly GCF_009829145.1). Lineage (NCBI taxonomy): Eukaryota > Metazoa > Chordata > Aves > Passeriformes > Pipridae > Chiroxiphia > Chiroxiphia lanceolata. The sequence continues at coordinate 5,441,952 of NC_045660.1, read as the reverse complement.
CCCTGGGCTGGGGACTGTGCAGCACGGACGGGGGACTTCATCCCAAATCCACCAGAGCAGAGACCCAGCTCCCACCCCCACAGACCCCCTGCCCTAGGCTTGCCCACCAGAGCCAGCCAAGCACAACCTGGGCAAGGAGCCACCAAACAGCTTCTGCACAGACAGGGCTACAAAAGCCCTTGGAGCTATTTCTGGAGCCCCGGAGCAACACGGGGACAGGGGGCAGCTCGAGGTGATGTGCTGGGGGTGCACAGGCACCCCAACAGTGCAGTGTCCCCCCAGCTGCCCTGAGAGCCTGGCACAGGGTGAGCCATCACTGCACAAGCAAGTATTTCTTGGACACCACGCCGGGTGTGCAGAGCATCGCCGGGAATAGCTTTTTAATACCTCATTAATAAAATAATGCACGTGTGGCCTTATTAAGTGAGACTGGAGCACGGCTCTTCAGAGGCCGAGGCCGCCGCGCACGTGTCGGCACCACTCAGCCAGGTCAGCCTGTGCCCGGGGCAGCAGGGGCACGGGGCCAGCCCTGGGGACAGCAGGGGACATTCAGGAGGTGGGCACAGGCACGGATGCCACAGCAGAGGTTGATTCCAAAACCACCCAAATCCCCGCTCCCCTCCGCCCAGCCATGTGTTGGGGATGCCGAGCGCTTGGCACGGCACGGGGATGCTCTGATCCATCCTCAACCAACATCTCCCGCTCCTAAATCACCCCTGGCCGAGGCTGTGGTACCAGGGCATCCCCCAGCTCATCGGGGAGACGGAGCCCTGGCTGAGCCTGCGCTGGAGCCACGATGGGCACATCAGAGAGCTAAAAATATCCCAGCTCTCATGCAACAGGCTGGCACTGGCTCCTGCCGCCCCGGCAGCGCGGGGGCTCCGTGCCGGCATCCGGCCCCTGCCAGCGCCACGTGGGCATGGGGAGAGAGGGGCTGGGAACGGGGCCAGGGGGAGCAGCCCAGGCTGGAGGCACCCCAGTGCAAGCAGGGAGATCTGGGGCCAAAGAAAACCCCATTTTCCCGTGGTCACTTCCACCCCCCTGAGAGACCCCAGGGAATTCAACAGGAGACCCAAGAGCAATGAACTCCAACGGTAGCAGCAGCAGGGAGCTGAGGGGCAGCTGGAGCGGGGAGCCCCATGGGCACTCCCCATTGATGCTTCCCAACAAGCAGCCACCAAGTGCCCCAAAGAGTCCCAGCCCTCCATTGCTCTGGGAGAGCTGGGGATGGGGGGGGGGTGGGGAGGAGGAGGAGGAGGAGGAGGAAGAGGAAAAGGAGGAGGAGGAGGTCAGGCAGGGACACGCTGCTGCTCTGCAGCGAGTTCCTGGGGCTCCCGCAGCCTGGCAGGGACACAAGATGGAGCTTGCTTCCCTCGCCTTGGAGCAGCGAGCAGGGATGCTCCGCACCACCATCCATCCATCCATCCATCCATCCATCCATCCCTCCCGGTGCTCAGCCGGCCGCTGGAAGGCTCGGCAGGGATGAACACAGCCGGGCAGCCCCTGCCTCACCTCCCTGGGCTCCCCCCATGAATCCAGGTGTTCTGGGTTACAAGGAGCCTCCTCTCAACCCAAAAAACCTGCCGGGGCTGCAGCTGCCCCGAGGCCAGCACACCAGGTCGAGCATCTACGGGCAGCCAGGGCTGAAGCAAAGCTGAGAGAGCTCTCTCGGCACCAGCCCCGCTCCCTGCAGCGCTCGAGCTGCTGCTGCTGCTGCAGTGAAAATATTTCATTGAGCTGCACGCTGGGCTGAGGAGATATTTAACATCTGGGGTACCGAGTCACCCGGCGGGAGCTGCTGAGCAGCACGAGGAGGGGTCACTGTCACCCCTACCCGGCACCACGGGGGGGACCACGCACCCTGCAGCATCACTGTCCATGTGCTCCGGGACGGGCGAGCCCAGCTGAGTGGGCTGGCATCACCTCTCTGCCTCCAAAGCGACCTCGGTCCAATGAGGAATGAACCACCCGGCGCCGGTGACCGCATCCTGACACCGCTCGGGGGGGGGGTCCCTGGGGGCAGCTGGCAGTGCCCCAGGGACCTGCTGCACCCACAGCCCGGCTGGGGAGCAGACGCTGCTCGCCGGGGACGGCGATGGCTCCCGGAGCACGGCGGGCACAGCCTGGCACGCTCGCCCGCCGCAGGCGCCTGCTCCAGCCCCTTCCATCTGCCTTTGTTCCCGCCCGGGCGCTGGGAAGGGGGTGGGTTTTTAATTAAAGCTTTTAAAGAGCCATCACAGAGCCGGGAAGAGGCCGGGCGGAAGCGACATCCCGGGCTCCACGTCCTCGGAGCAGGGTCCCTCTCCCTCACTGCCATCGCATCCCTCCCGGCTCCGGCAGCGGCAGGATCCAGCCGGGGCTCGGCTCTCCCTCGCCGCGGCACGGCACTGCTCCAGCCCAGCCCTGCTCCTCAGGCACGAACAGGTTGTTTCCCTAAGGACGTTTCGCCTAAACAGGGATTTTGTCCGGGTCCTGGTCCAGCTCCATCCTCCTAACACAGCTCAGGCCAGTTCCTGACCATTGTGCCACTCCAGCCAGGCAAAGCCAGGAATAAGCCAACCAGCCCCAAAAAGTGATAAACGGGCAGCACTAAACCCCCGGCATTAATAATCTGAGACACGATTAATGGCAGAGTAAAGGAGATTTGGGGTTTGAGGGACACGGTTTTTAACCCGACTGTTCTCTTAATAGGCTGTGGCAAATACACAGTCCATGAAAAAATTACATGATCCATGAGAATTCCTAACAGGAGGATGCTCGGGACAAAGACACGAGGGGAAGGAAGGGCAGAGGAGTCCTGGGTGTTTATCCACAGCGGGAACAGCCTCACTCCCTGCCAAAAGGCAACGGCATCTGGAGAGGAGCAGACTGGCTGATGGCACGGCCACGTGGCTCCATCCCATGGGAATACATCCCTGCCTGCCCAGAGGTGACACCAGCAAACACAGCACCATAATGAGCTCTTCCCACTGTGAGAACCCCCGACCCTCCAATTTCCAGGACCTTCCCTAGCGGTTCAAAGGCACCCAGGAACTCCAAAGCTGCCGTTGCCACCTCCACGCTCAGCCCTCCCGGCACCAAGCCAGGGTGTCCTGGGCCCTCCACAGCACCAGCACAGCCCCTCCACCAAGGAATTCACTCCCTGAGCATCGCTGGGAAGAACTCCACTGCCACCCCAGCCTCCAGCCTCGCCTCCCAAAATCCACGGCTCCCTGCAAGGCGCGTGCCCGCACACGCAGGGAGAGGGGTGTCCGTGCCGCTCCCACCCGCTGCGGCACAACCCCCCCGGGCACCCAGGACCACGCTTGCCCCCCCTCGGTGCCCCCACGTCTCCCGTGTCCCTCTGGCTCCCCGGCGCGCTGCCACGGCCTCTCCTGGAGCCGGCAGGCTGGCAGCGGTGCCGAGCTGTAATTAATGGTGCTGCTTTGCCAATCCCTGGCGCGGCCTCGCGAGCACTGGCACGCACAGGCCTCTTTATTTATTTTACTTAACTGCTGTTGGTAAAACTCCACTCCAAAAGCAAGGCCGAGAGACAGCACAGAGAAATCTCCACTGGGATTGGGGATTACGCTCTGCCAGGAAACAACGTGTGCTGCTCTCCCTCCACGGCTGTGGGGGTCCCTGGGGGGCAAAGCCCCCCCTCTGCTGCAGGGCACCTGCAGGGGCTGCAGCAGCCACGGCTGTTCCTGCTGCTCTCCTGCAGCCTCTTCCAAGTAGTTTCCATGTCACTGGGATGTGGCTCCCTCTTTTCCATCAGCTCCATCCTGCAAAGGGGTGGAGGGCTGGGAGCCCCGGGAGACTCCAAACGGGGGTCCAAGTCACCGTGGTGGCAGCAGGATGTGTGCTCATCCCAGAGGGGGATTTTTTTGTAACGCGCTCTCTCATCCAGACCCAGCCCTGCTGGGAGCTTCCAAGGTGCCCCGGGGAGGACAAGAGGCCTGGTTCCATCCTGCTCTTGGAGGACATCAAGAAGGAACAGACAGGATGAGAGCAGGGGGGATGCGATGGCCCTCGTAAGCACCGAGGAGCTACAAAGCTTCTGACACTTGGCAACAGAGCTGGGTGGCCCCAAGCCAGCCCCGTCCCCATCAGAGGACAGATCCGTGGTAGGAAACGAGTTTGCAGGGCCTCAGTCCAAATTCCCATGGAGGAGTGTTGAGGCATCACAGGACGGCAGCTGGTGGCTCATCCCATGGTTCATGCATCCATCCATCCATCCATCCATCCGTCCAAGCATCATCTTCCTCCAGGCAGGGGGTCATCCTGCAGCCCCCACCCAGCCTGGAGAGTGCCCAGTCCGGGGCGTGGGGACTTGGCAGTGATGGGAACAGCCCGGGTGAAGGAAGTCCCATCTATTCCTGTGGCTCTGAGGAGGAGGTTGGTGCCAGGGCAGAGCTCTCTGCCGGCCATGAGCCCACCGGGAAGAGCCCAGCACCCCCAGCCCCAGCTCCAACACGGCAGAGGTGTCACTCTGGGCAGAAGAGCTGCACTGCCAGAGGTCCTTAGAGGTGTTCAGCAAAGCCAGAGAGAGCTGGGAAGAGCCAGCAGTGTGTCCCAGATGGTGCTGGAGCACCTCTGCCATGGGGCTGCCAGTCGGAGAGCAAACCGCCCGCTGGGCCGGCTCCGTGTCCATTTTCCCTCCAGCAAAGACCAAATTTGTAGGATCCTGGCTCCTTGCAGACTCCATGGATCAAAGCAGGGTCTTGTGGCAAGGCTTGACAAGCAACTGGGCAGGCCTTGAAGAGGAGCTGCTGCCAGGCTCGGGGCTCCGGCACAGCGGGGCTGGCACTGCCCTACAGCCAACTCCAGCATCTGCTGCCATCCATGCCATCCACTAAGGAACCCCGCTGCGAAACGGGGCACTGACCCTCCCTGGTGAGAGTGGCCAGAGTGGTGGTGATGGTGACAACAGCCACGCCACCCCGCTCCTCCCCACGGATGCCAGCTCACAGAGCCGGGTGCCCCCTCACGAGCCCCCCTCACTCAGCCTTCAAGGCAGGGAGAGGTCAGTCCTCAACAACTGCCCCAGCCCACCGGGAGCAATCCCAGTGCCACAGCTCAGCGCCAGCCCCGCGCCACCAGCTCCACGTGCACCCCGGCCACCGGCAGCGCCCGGCCTGAACCCCCGACCGGCCGCTCTGTCACAGCCCAGCCGGGCCACCCCGGGGCCACCTCCCCGCGTCACCGTCGGCCCCGGCTGCCAGGCGCCAGCCAGCACAGCCAGCAGTGACATGACCTAGAAAAGCAAAGGGTTGTTCACACGCCGCTGCCGTGAGCCCCCGGCGCGGCCGTGCAGCCGCGGTGCGGAAAATCTGCCCGTCCTCAACAAGTGACCCGCGTGGGCACACGAGTGGGCACACGTGGCACCGCTCGTGCCGTGGACCCCAGGGGCTCGCAGGCCCCCCGGGGAAGGGATGCGGCTCCCCAGCTCCCCCCCAGACCCGGCTGACACCTGCATTCCGCACGTGCCCGCGGCGGCACACGCCGGGCGCCCACGTGTGCCCTCCTGCGCGCCCACGGTCCCCGGGTGCCGTGGCACGGAGGCTCCCCGCGGCCCCCCCACGCTGGCACTGAACAAAGCCCCCACGCAGGGGAGAGCTGCAAACCCACCCACCCGCTGCCGGGGCCCCGCCAGCGCTCCTGCCCACGCGCCCCGGTACGCGCCGAATCCCCGGGGCCCTGCCCAGGGGTGACAACGTGGGGTGACCACCCCGCCGAGCGCCCACGCGTGCCAGGCTGGCAGCACACGTGTGCCCACGCCAGGGCTGGCAGAGGTGCCAGCAGGCAGCCCAGCACCCACCCGTGGCCTTGCTGGATGACACACCACAGCACCGCGGTGCCACACGTGTGCCCGGCAACACACATGTGCCCACCGACACGCGTGCAGCCCCTCCACCGCGGGGCTGCCGGGGGCCCTGGCACTGCTTGTGGGGAGGGACCGGCACCCTGGGGGGAGAAACAGGACACCGCGGGGGGCACAAGCATGCTGGGGGGGGTGGATACCCCGGGGGGAACTGGCAGCCCCAGGGAGGGGATCGGCAGACCGGGGAGGAACCGGCAGCTACCGGGGCGAGGAGGACCGGCAGCCCCGGAGGGGAGACCGGCTGCTCTCCGGGAAGGGGGGACCGGCAACCGCGGGAGAGGGGAAAGCGGCATCCCCAGGAGGGGGAACCGGCAGCCGCAGGAAGGGGAACCGGCAGCCCCGGGAAGGGGGGACCGGCAGCCCCGGGAAGGGGGGACCGGCAGCCCCGGGAAGGGGGGACCGGCAGCTCCGGGCACGCCGCCGCTCACAGCCAGCCCCGGTGCCGAGCCCTCCGCGCCGCCGCAGCCCCGCGCAACTTCCCGGCAGGGCCGGGGCCGCCCCGGGGATGCCGCTACCCGCCGCGGGCACCGGGCACGGGGCACCCCCGGTACCGCGGCGCGGCTGCAACTCCCGTTCCCGCAGCCCCGCCGCCGGGGCAGGAAAGTTGGCCGGGGTTGGAGCTGGAGCCGGGAGTGCGAGGGGGGAAGAGGGGGGGAGCACGGCGGAACCGGGGCTCTGCCAACCGGCAGCACCGGCCGCCGCATCCCGCATCCGCGGCGAGCTGCCGCCCCCGCTGCGCCGCGCCGGGAGAGAGGTGCGGGGGGGGGGGTGCACACCGGGGAGCAGGGGGGGCTGTCGGTGCACACCGGGGGAGGAGGGGGGGCGTCGGTGCACCGGGGAGGGGGGGTTCCGGTGCACCGGCGAAGGAGGTTGGGGGGGGGTCACCGTGCGCCCTTACCTGCGCTCCGTTAGCAGCGCGTGTAGCCCCGGCGCGGCGCGGCGAGCAGCGGGCTGGCCATCCCCGAGCGGCGGCGGCGGCAGCAGCCGGTGCCCGGGCGCGCCCGGGGGAGCGCGGTGGCGGCGGCGGCGCGCGGGGCCGGGGCCGGGAGCGGGCGCGGGGCCGGGAGCGGGCGCGCAGAGCGCCGGGCCCCGGTGGCGGCGGCGGCGGCGGCGGATGCGGTGGGGAGGGGAGGGGAGGGGAAGGGAGGGGAAGGAGGGGAGCGGGGGGCGCGGGGGCGGCGGCGGCGCGCGCCGCTCGGGCACTTGCTGCATGCGCCGGGAGCGGGGCGGTGTGACAGCACCGGGCACGGCGGGGACACCCCCCACCTCCCCGATACACCCCACCCCGCCTCGCCTCCCCTCCCTTCGCCGCCCCCCCCGTCTCCCCCCCCGGAGCGTGGATGGAGGGGAGGGTGCAGGGAGGTGACCCCCGGGATGCTGCAGCGCTGGGGGGGTGGTGATGTTCACGGGGAAGGGGGGGGGGGGATATGTACATGTGTGATGCACATGGACACGCGTGGATGTGGTGGGAACACGCACACGGTGCTGTGCTCCGGCTGGAGGGGGGAGGGCGTGCGGGGTGCAACGCGTGTGGTTTGGCGTGTGCCCGCTGCACACGCGTGAGGGGGGTCGGTGCGGGCACGGGGGGGGGGGGGGTTGTGGCCGTGTGTGCGCAGCTGAGGGGTGCACACGGGGGGTGTCTGTGCGTGCTCGGTGAGGCGTGGGGGTGCAGGCGTGCACGTGCGTGGCACCCCGGGCTGTGTGGGGCACCCCGAGTCTGTGTGGGGCACCCCAGAGCTGTGGGGGGCACCCCAGGGCTGTGTGGGGCACCCCGGGTCTTTGTGGGGCACCCCGGGTCTTTGTGGGGCACCCCGGGGCTGTGTGGGACACCCCAGAGCCTTGTGGGGCACCCTGGCCTGTGTGGGGCACCCCGGGCTGTGTGGGGTGTGTGTGCTCCCCACCAGCAGCCCTGCAGCTCCCCCTGTGTGTGCTCCCCACCTGCACACACGTGCAGGCCTTGGTGTGGCGTGTTCTGCAGGGGGCTGTGGGGTGCCAGGGGCTGTGGGGTGCAGGGGGCTGTGGGGTGAAGGGGGCACGGCCCACAGGGAGACTGAGAGATGGGGCCGTCACACCCCGTGGTTGCACAAACGTGGCACGAGCGCGTGTGCCACGGAGCCTGTGGGACCCCCAGAGGCACAGGGGTGTTTGGGGGGCTGCAGAGCTGCGGTTTCACGTGTTTAAGGCCGTGCACAGATGGGATAAACCTGAGTGTCTTGGTGGTCCGTGGGCGACTGAGCTGCCAGCACAGAGGCTCCACTGCAGCCCCGATGCCGCCTGGGGCAGAGCTGGCCGGGAGCACCGGGAGCTCTGGCTTGGAGGGGACGGGGTCACAGGGAGCCCCAGCCGTGCAGGAGGAGCTCAGCGGGATGCGGCAGGGCCTGGCTGCCTCGCTGCAGGAGCAGCGCAGCTGGGAATGCAGCACATTCCCACTGCTGCCTGTCCACCTCTGCTGGACACATCCTGCCCGGTGCTGTGGGTGCTGTACCCACCGCGGGGGTGCACAGATCTCTCCCTCGTGCCCTCCATCTGGACTGAGCCTGACAGAGGGAGAGGGCAGGAGGCACCACTGGGATCCCTGCTCAGCACCCTGAGAATCTGTGGCTCAGCACCAGCCCTAATCCGTCCCAGCGCTGCTGGAAGTGCAGGATCGTATCCAACCGAGATGTGCAGCTCAGCTCCTTCCCTCCCTGGCATTCCCTTTTCCCAGTCCTCCCCTGCAGCCTCTGGATGCCTGACCCAGTGTCCCCAGACAGACACTTCATCCCCTCGGGGTCAAGGCTGGAAGAAAGCACACCAGCTTTTCAGGCTGGTCTTTATCCCAGGGAGAAAAGCAGCATTAGCTCCGACAGAGCCGGAGGATATTCCCGAACCCTGCTCTGTAAATACAGCTCAGCACAGCTCTGAGTGTGAACAATCCCAAACCCACAGCTCCCCGGGTCACTCCCTGCTTCCCACGAGGTGTTTGCTCCCACAGCCCAGCGGGTCTGCATGGTTGAGGGAATCAGGAATTTCCAAAGGCATCGACTGCACCAGCAACCGCTGCCCTGCGAGGAAGGGATGCCACATGGGATGCCACATGGGATGCAATGGGGAATGTGATGTGGGATACACCACCTGTGTATTGGGTCACTTCCCTGACCCAAATGCCAGCTGTGGCACATCCTGGCTTACATCACCGTCCTACAAGTTCCCCCTGCCACCAGGCCTGGTCACGGGCCGTGGCTGCGCACGTAACATCCCCTGTGCCTGCTGCTGCCTGTCCAGCCAGCGAGTCCTTCCCAGCCTCCACATCAGCTCCCTGCCAAGTCTCCTCTGCCCCAGGTGGGACTCTGCTCACAGCTGAGGGGCTCCAGCGCTGGGGGGGCTGAGCTGTGGGAGCTGGAGGCACCCACCGTTACCAGGACAACTGGGTGCTCTCTGGAGCTGCTCGTTGCTGCTGCATCCCTGCAAACCTCCCCCGGCACAGCGTGAGCTCCGTTCCCACCGTACCCCCAGCTGAAAGCAAGGCAAGAGGCGTGCTCAGCCCCCCAGCTCCCCCCAGCCAGAGCTTGGGAAGGCACTAGAGACCCTCCCAGCCAAAACAAAGCATGTTCTCAGCTGATCAGGATGAGGGCCCAGAGCCCCCATCCTCCTCCTCACCCCCGTGAGCTGCTGGGCTGTGGGGAAAACACTGCTCAGGGCTCTTGGCCTGGCCAGTGCCTGTGGATTGGAGGGGGCCCAGGCTCGGTGCAAGCAGAGCATCGCCCAGGCTGTCACTAGAGCAGCATGTGTGGAGGTGGTGACGCCGGGGCTTTGTGGCTGGATGGGAATCAGACCTGTCCATTAAGGCAATAATAACCCGCCAGGTTGACACAAGGTCCCCGGTGCCGCTGCCATCGCTGTGCAGGCGCTGGCACCGTGGTGAACGGCAAGCACTGCCACGGGGAACGGGCACACCGGGACAGCCAGGGACCGGGCGGGCACTCCCCAGGCACCCGGCACTGCTGCGCTTCCAACAGAGAGCTCTTATTTCCCCTTCATTTGGCACAGAAATCAGGGAGAGGGAGAGTCGCCGAGGTGGCAGCTGCTCTGTGCCCAGCCCTGGGAGAGGATTCAGGGAAGAGTCAAGTCCAGCTCCTGACCTGGGGGATGTGGGGATGCTCAACCAGCCCCCGAGCTCCTGTAGCCCCTGACGAGCTCAATCCCCAGGGACCATCTCCCCTGAGCATGGCAGGGAGCAGCACCTCTTCAGAAAGGTTTAGCAGGAGCACCTTGGCTGGAAGCACGGGGCGAGGCCCCGGAGCAGCCGCTTGTCTGAACCGCTTCCCGTGAACTTCGCCGCGAATTGCTCCAGCGGAAAAACAAAACCGGCGATAAACAGGGAAGAAGTTTGGTTTGCAAGATAAGCTGCTCTGATGGGAAGAGGCAGCAAGTGCCGGCGGAGGAGCCTTCGCCAGTCGCTCGGTGCCCGTCACCAGGATGGAGGCACCAGCCCTGCACCGGCTGCCCGTGGCCGCTGCTCCCTCCCAGGGCCCTTCACGTGGAGTTTTCTGCTGCTGGTGGCAGGGAGAAAAAGCCAAGGAAAAGGAGCAAGGGAAGCCCAAGTGCTGAGACGAAGAGGAAGGATGTGAACAAGCCCTGGAATAAATTTCACTTTGGGGTTTGTTCCGGACGGAGGACGCTGCCATGGCAGCGCAGCCAACAGCCTGTCCCAAATGGCTCCCAGACCTATGGATGCAGTCACTGTGCCCAGGAAGATGGATTTCAGCTCAGCATCTTCATTTTGGTATTTCCAGGCTCTTTATGCACTGAAGGATGGACCAAGGCTGATCCATGTCCATCTGTGCCAATGGAGAGGTGATGCCTCGGCACGAGGCAAAGCAGCACAAAGGACTCGAGACACTGGGAACAGTTTCTGGGAGAAACTGGGAGTTTCTCAGAGAAATTGGGAGAGTTTCTACCTGCTGAGGTGCTGAGCTGCCTCCTGGGCCTGCAGGACTACTGCAGGATGTTCACCTCCAGGTCTCCATGCAGCACAAAGCAGCCCTGCTCCACCCCAGGGCTTCAGCAAGGATAAATCCCTCCAGATCCCAGCGGGCTGGGAGATCCTTCCTGAGCCAGAGCAGCTTGGCACGGAGCAATCCCACCCCCAGCTCCTTTCCACCTCCATCCACCAGAGCCATCTCACTGCCCAGCCTGGCAGCAGAGGCCAGATCACGCCTGCACTCGAGCAGCGTTCACAGCGAGAGGAACTTTGCATAAATATTCATCTCGATTAATATACATGAGGGCTGCAGAGGGCCCGGCTGCAGCGGGCTCTTATCAGCTGCTTGGCCTTGCAGGAGCTCCGTGTTCCACCCCAGCACCTGGTGGGTTTTCACAGCAGGAAAACCCAGAGGTTGCATGTTGGGGACCACTCGGCCACGTCCCTCGTCAGCAAGGGGGTGGCATCTCCCCCAAAGGGGTGGCACCCTCCCAAGGGGCTGGAGCCCCAGTGCCTCCCAGTAAGCTGTGAACTGGGATGCAGGATGCTGTGGGAGACAATGGAAGCTGCCCTGGTCACCTTTCCCTGGGGTGCTGTGTGCTTTGCACCCCCCGTGACAACCCTACAAAGGCACAGGGACCACAACCAGTGCCTGACACAGGGAAACGTGCCCTCCCAGTCCCCATGGAAGTTGGGTTACAGGCTGCACCAGGCTGGGGGCTCTGGAATAGACCCCAACCCCCTGTTCCTCAGGAGAGGATGCTCTGAGTCAGCTCTGAGCAGCCCCAATCCTGCACAAGGCCGTGGCAGCAAGCAGGGTGGGACGTGCCCAGCACTGTGACAGCCCCACAGTCCTGGTGACAGCTGCCACTGAGGCCATGGTGCCAGAGCTCCTCACCCCGGAACATGCAGGGAGACAGACCTGGGTATTTTCAGCTTCCGTGGGGGAAACTGAGGCAAAGGGACAGGCCCAGGGCTGCAGGGGAGGCAGTGGCAGAGGCAGCAGCTCGGTCCTGGCCCGGTGGGAGCCATGGCAGCGATGCCAGAGCCAGCAGGGCCAGGTTACGTGTGGCTCCTCCGGGATCCTGCCTTTGTCACTCCGCCAGCAACCCGGGGCATAAACAAGTGCCTGACATTTCCACACCGCCGCCAGGCCCTTGGATTAAAGCAGAACATAATTAGCAAATTAATCAGGAGACAATAGCCGGGGCTCTAACGCTGTCATCAGCTCCGTGTGGAGCTGACCCTGGGCATGTTCAGGGCCAGGCAAGACGGGGATGGCAGCGCTGTCCCCGCATCCCCAACCGGGCTGGTGGCCCCTGCCATGCCTTCCCCTGCTGCCTTTGCCCGGCAGGGCAAGGGTTGACTGGCATTTCCTGCCCCATCAGGAGCTTGGGAATGAAACCTCCAAAGGGCAGCACCTTCCCTCGCTCGTCAGGACACGTAAAAACCCTGAATCGCGGTGAATTTGCACTCGGCTTATTAGACGCCCTGCAAATAGGGTGAACCTCGTTCAAACACATTTCAGTGATAAAATGATATTGACTCTGAGTAATTAAAAATCATTTCCATATTCAAATACACCTGATTGAGGAGAAATAGCTTCCTTTTAATTGCCTGGAGGGGAGCATAGCAACTTTCGGAGCGTGCAGCCCGGTAAATGCATCTTCACTTGGCAGCGTGAGAAAGGCCCGTGGAGGAGGAGGAGGAGGAGGTGAAAGAGGAGGTGTAGGAAGAGGAGGAGGAGGAGAAGGAGGTGGAGGAGAGCTGGCACGAAGGCAGCACACAGGGTGAGGGTGAGAAGCCACCTGCGAGAAGCTCTTTGCTCACACACCTGCCTGGTCCCCAAGGACCGACCCTGAAACAGTGCACTCCTTCCTCCCCCTCATCCAAGGGCTCTTCCCGGGGAAATATCCCCCCCCCCAGCTCCTGTGGCAGCAGGGTTAGAGGCTGCACTGGGCTGGAGGCTCTGGAGTAGACCCAAAAGCCCTGTGCCTCAGGAGGGGATGCTCTGGGTGAGCTTTGAGCATCCCTGATCCTGCACGAGGCCACGGCAGGGATATGCCAGCACCGGTGGCAGCCCCACAGAGCTGGTGACAGCCCCTCACTGCCCCATCCTGGTCACCCATGAGTGCCACGGGAGCACCCAAAAGGAATGTTTCCCCCCCAAACCTCCCTCTCCAAGACCCCCCCTGCAGCTGAGCACAGCCCCCCCACACACCCCCGGCCACCCGAGTGCCACCACACTGCCACTGCCATCAGCATCCCAGTGTCCCCAGAGCACTGGGTGGGACAGCGAGGCTCCCTGGGCACAGAGCTATTCCAGCCACGTTTTGGAGCCCCTCCAGCTCTTCCCCGCAGGATTTTGGGCTCTGCTTGGTTTCCTAGGGAAACCAGGCTGCAGCTCAGCTCAGCCTCCACACACGTGGGTGTGCAGGGGGGACGTGGGTGTGCAGGGGGGACGTGGGTGTGCAGGGGGGACGTGGGTGCCCTGCACCCTCTGCCTCCTCTCCCAGCTCTCCATGCCGAGCCTGGAGCCTCCCAAATGCCCGAGACAGGAGCCAGAGCAGAGCACCCACTCCTGAGTGCCCCCCCTAGCAGGGGTTTCTGGAGCTGATGCAAGTCCCACACCCACGAGGATGCTCCCTGGTCCTTCAATTCTCTTCACTCCATCTTTATATTCAATATTTGTCCCTGGCAAGCAGTGGGTGCCAGGGTGAGCGAGATGGCCCCAGGGATGAGGGATCCTTCTGGGCACGACCCTGCTCCCACTGCAGTCATTCCATCGAGCAGGGCTATGGAGTACCTGGATGGGGATTTGGGAATGCAACCCCATGGGATGAAGCAGGACAGAAGGAATCAGTAACTCCTGAGAGCACCAGCCCCCAGCTTTCTGGGCTCAGATGAGGACGCTCAGCCCCCGGCAGGATTGTGTCCTGCCTCCCTGGAGCTCTGGGCAGGGCAGGAGGAGGGCTCAGCCCTCCTGTGCCTCAGCAGCACGTGCCCCACTGCCCCTGGCACGGCCATTTCCACGCTCCATTGCCCTCTGAACAGACTGGAAAGTGCATTCACTTTGCTCCCATCGATCCATCCCCTCCCTCCCGGAGCCGTTGCTCGCTCCGTGGGGACGGGCCACACCGGAGCAAAGCCCTGTGCCCCACAAACCCACCTACAGGGGACACACAAGAGCCCCCCATGTGCCTGTGCCCAGCTCCAGGTCTGGCTCTGCAGCACCTTGGAATGCATCCAGGGCCGGATGCTGGGCCAGGGATGCTGCGGGGGGAAAAGGGAAGAGAAGGAGGTGGAAGGGGCGTCAGGAGAAGGTGGGAGGGGGGTCAGCCCTGCAACCCCCCTGGGACAGCCCCACTCCAACACACCCACTCTGACTCAGCCCCATGTGCCTCCTGTTCCTCCAAGTGACTTTATAGCCCTGGATTTGGGAAGGGCAGAGGGGCCACCCCCATGAGCATCAAACAGCCCTGGAGCCAAAAAATGCCCCTCAAGGAACCATCAGCAGGCCAGATGCTCCTTCCATGACCAGAGCATGAAGGAAAAGGCAGGAAAATCTCCTACAAGAGCCCACACTTGCCTGACCATGGATCCAGAGGAGCAGGCAGGGACCAGGCAGTGCTGCCTCCTCACCAGGACGGGCATGGAGCCACCGGAGCAGCACGAGGAGCAGATCAAACATGACCTACCTGCCAGCTCCAGCTCCCAGGCCCACCTGTGGCCAGTCACCAAGCTCCTGCTGATGAATTTTCCAGCCAGAGTTTCCCTGATGAGCCCGAGGTCCTTCCCTCCCTCCCAGCATCATTCCAGCTGCAAGCGATCCCACCCCACAGACAAGTTACTGGTGTGGGGCACAGGTGGCCCCAGAAAGATTTTTGGATGCATTATATTTTTTTATAACCCACATCAAAAGGCAGTAAATGCACTAAAAACCATCCAGGAGGGCCCGCTGTGCTCCCACAGCTCCAGGAGCCGGGGTTCACAGGGAGAATAGGGATAAAACCAGACTCGTGGGGATTATGGATCACTCACAGCAGCTGCCAATTCCTTCCAACCCACTTCATCCCATGGGGTTGCATTCCCAAATCCCCATCCAGGTACTCCATAGCTCCATTCTGTGGAATCACTGCAGTGGGAGCAGGGTCATTCCCAGAAGGATCCCTCACCCCTGGGGCCATCCCGCTCGCCCTGGCACCCACTGCTTGCCAGGGACAAAATATTGAGTATAAAGCCGGAGCCGAGGGAATTAAAGCACCATAATTGAAGACGATTTTTGCAGCATGTTGAAGACAGAATAGGATCATTGTGTTTGCCTCCCACATCCCAGATGGATGCACGAGGGCCGCAGACAACGCCGGAGAGCGCGTGGAGAGGAGGAGAGGAAGGGAGTGAGTGAGACCGGGACTTGTGTGAGCAGAAATTGAATTTTTATCAGTTTCTATGTAGATTGTGTTTATTCATCTGTCTCCTATCCATCTCCCCCTGCATCTCCCTATTTCTTTTACGAAATTACTTTCCTCCTTTGGCCTAATTTTGTTTGTACAGATAGCAGCTGCTTTCTTCCGTTGCAGCATAAAAAACACCCCTGTAAATGAGGTGCTCTATATCCCCGGAGCCAGTCTGAGCAGCTCCCCGGAGCACATTAGCCTTTGGCTCCTGCAGGGACACAACTCCACCACAAAAACCTCCTGCCTGCTGCTTGCCCGTGCGGAAAAGGCTCCTGCCATCTCTGCCAGGGGACCTACAGGGCCACGTGGAGCCCTTGGGGTTTCAGGGGATGGGGGAGATTCCCCCTAACTGGCCCCCAGTGCCACCATCCTGCTGTGGGAGCAACACCCCGTGTAGGGGGTGGTACCCAGGGGGGCTGCTCCGAACTCTCGCTCCACAGGGAAGCTCTGCTAATGTGTGCTAAGTGCCCTGCCACTGGAGATGAATGGAGCTGGGATCATCCAGAATACCAATAAGGGCGGGTTTTTTTCCCCAAAAAAAGCTATTCTTGGCCAGATCCATCCCTCAGTCTCTCCCTGGTGCTGTGCTGGATTCTCCGGGAAGGCTGAGGAGAGATGTGCAGGAACCTCGGGATGCTCCCAAAAACCAAGAGCTCTGCGGGGAGGCTGGTGGCCAGCTGAGACCCCACATCCCAAGGCACAACCTCATCCCACTGTCCCCATCCCAGGAAGAACATCTCTCCTCCAGCCCCCCCTCCGCAGCGTGGATGACCCAAGGCCAAGCCGAGTGCGTTTTTCCCGTGCCCAAAGCCCTCCAAAAACAGCTGGAGAAACCTTCCCTGCCAGGCCCCAGCCCGGCCAGCGAGTCCTGGGCTTTGCCAAAGGGAGGTTTCTGGGGGGGGAAAGGTCCCTGTGGTGAGGGGGAGAGGAGCCAGAGGCTCCATGCAGCCTCCCCAGAGCGGGGAACCGGCCGCTCTCGGCGCTTATCGACCCAAATTGCTTCGTGTTCCCTCGAATTAGGGAAACTCAACTGCGTCGCGTGATTGATTCTCCCCCAGGGTCCACCATTAAAAATGTATGGAATTACTCATGCAAAGTCCCACTTACACACGGGTCTTTTGTGAGGACATTAAAACACTGGCGTTTGTCACTCACTTACCCACTGTTTGCAATTTGCTCCCATTTGTTATCATGAACGAACCGGCGCCGAGTCTATTTTCGACTCCCCACACGTCATGCTGAGCTCCCAGGCTCCCTGGTGGGGCTGTGCAGGCTCAGCACAGCACGGTTCCCACCCCCCCAGCCCGGTACCCACTCGAGGGACAGCCCCCACAGCCCCCCTCTGCCCCCAGGAGAGGGCTCTGCTTTGCCAGAGAGCATCGGGATGCTCAGGATGCTCAGCATCAGACCCCTCAGCCCCTCTCAAGTCCCTTCCCACCTCTGACAGGGGCAGAGCCCACCAGGGAGGAGGCTGGGGAGCATCAGGATGTTCAGGATGGGAAGGGCTTTATCCCTGACCAGGATCTGGGCTGTGCCCCAGCCCCATCCCAGTGTTCCCTTCACCCCTCCAAGCCAGGCTGGATGCCCGACTGGTTGGGAAGCAGGAGCCACCAGCTCCTGGTCTCAGCTCCAGGAGCTGGGGAAGGAACAAGCACATTGACACACAGGGCACAGGGAGGGAAGGAATGTGGAGAATACAATGTCTCGTGTTCCCCAGGTTCCTCCAGCTGGAAGGGAGCGAGGCTGGAATCACGTAACATTTCCCCTCTGCTCTCAGAGCATTTCAACTTGTAATGCATTTCCCTCCTCGCCTGAGCACCTTGCAGAGTCAAAAAGACAAATTTCCCAAAGCTTCAAAAGCTGCTGAGAGCCACAGCTTTGTGCTTCAAAACCATCACTCACCTACCCAAACAACCTCGGCTTTCAGCCGCTCCTACCCTGGCTCGCCCTGCCCTCCCCTCCCATCCCAAATTACAAATCTGTGTTTTCCAAGCTCTGGGTGAGGGTGACAAGCACAGGCAGAGCCCACATGGCACGAGGGGAACATGGTGTGGTGCTTCCCCCTGGCCCAAAGACCCCCAGTGTGGAAAAGCAGAGGATTTAAAGCAGGAAGGGTTTGGGGGCTCCGGCTGCTGAGAAAGGGGAAGGACGTGGAAAAGCTGGATCCGGCCTTGGGGATGACAACATGTGGCAGAGGGAGCCCAGCTCAGGTCCCCATGAGCAGCACCCAAAGCTCAGTGATGCCCTTAAAGCCCTCAGGGAAGCCACCACCTGCCACCAGCTCCCGACCCTCGGCCAGGCTGGCTCCTGGCAGGAGATCGCACCGGTCCAGGGGCACGACACGTTCCACAACATTGCCTGGTAATTGCATCTCCCAAAAAGCAATTACCACGGCACCAGCCCCGCGGCGGCCGAGGCGAGACGTTATTTATTTACCCAGTGAGGAGGTGGCAGCCCTGGAAGGTTCCTGGCACCGGGACAGGACACTTAACCCCCCCCCTCTCCCCGTCAAGTGGCTGTGCCGTGCTGTGACAGTGACACCCATGCTGTGACAGTGACACCCGGTGCAGCCAGGCAGCCCCGTGCCCAGGACACCAAGCAGCCCTGCAGGTCACCTGCCCACGCCCCAGTTTCCCTTTCCCTACAATGATCCCAGCACGTGTCACCTCCCTGGATGCAAAGACACACACAGGGCCATCCGTCCCTGATGCCAACTAGTGGCACCACGGCAGAGTCTCCGAGGGCTGGGGAGCAAAGTCGGGTCTCTCCTCCCCACACAATCCCAAACAGGAAAGTTTAACCCCAAACAGGGGTGCTTAGCCCCAAACAGAGGAGTTTATCCCCAAATGCTGCTCCCCAAGCAGGAGCATGGCTGAGGTGCTGCCCCGCTGGAGACAGGGAGAAGTTATCCCACAGATGACAAAGCATCGTCTGGGGTTTGAGACAACGGAGGGGGGGGAAAAAAAAAAAAGGAACCACAAAAATCAGCAAAAAAAAAAAAAGCAAAACCCAACATTTCCCTCCAGGAACGGAACAAGTGGCGGTGTCGAAGTGAGAGATGTCACTTGGCTCCGGCGACTCCGGCAGACTTTGTTCATTTTGACTCTTGCAATCAGGGGAAAATCGAACCATTTCACAGCCACTGAAATCCCCACGTGGGAACCATCAGCTTTGCTGAGCCCCAGCTGCCCTGCACGGAGCTGGGCAGGAGGTATGGACAGCCTCTGAGCTGGTTTAGAAAGGGGATGGGCAGGAGGAGAGACCTTCCCTCTGCCTCCAGCACACCTTCCCAGGGTGCAGGAGACATGGGATGGGAAACCAGCTGGCTGTGATGTGCCAGAGGGATGGATGGAGGGGGTTTTGGGGACAACTCCTGCCCCTCTCCCCATGTGAAGGCAGTGGCAGGTCCCACCCCACGCCTGGGATGGGAGTGAAGCACATATCCATGTTTCCATCCAGGAGACAGGCAAAAAAAGGGGGTCTTTTTTTTTTTTCCAAATGATGGACTAGTTTTGAAACCTCTCCAGTGAGACAGAGGATGGAGATGACACGTTGGCTCACTCAAGCGTGGCTGGCAGCGCTGGCAGCTCACCCGGGCAGAAAGCTGGGGGGCACTGGGACACACCAGCCTCCCCCATGACCCCCACATCCCACACCAGCCCCATCCCCTTCCCTCCACCCCAGTTTCCCCTGTTCCCCACGTCTGAACACCAACCTCCTGGAGGGCTCCCATCCCTCAGGAGATCCCCTCATTCCTCCCTGATCCCCAGCACAGGCAGGGGACCACCCCAGGCACCCCGAGGTCAGGATGGCACTGCCAGCCCCAGAGCTGGCTCCGAGCTCCGTGGCGGAGCGGCGCACGCAATTAGTAAATTAATTATCGAGCGGTAACGGAGATTTCATAGCTCGGAGCTGTCACATCAACAGTGTTTTGTCAACCGAGATGACGACTGGTGGAATTATTACTGCGGTGCTGGGGTTGAAAAAAGAGGAGAGAGAGAGAGACTTGCAGGGAGAGGGGAGGATAAAAATATAAAGGGAAGAGATAGGGAAGAACAAGATAAGTGGGTTTTGTTGCTAATGGAAGCTGGCACAGGGACAGAATCACAACTATTATAAGACAACACACTACACTACTAGTGGCTCTGAATGATCCTCTTAATTAACAGTGAGCACAAAAGGAGCCTCTGCCCACCTCCAAACCCGGCGGCGCTGCTGGAGAAGCATCCTCAGCTCTGTGGGGACACCCACAGAGCCACCACAGATCCAGGCCACGGCCAGTGATGGCACAAAAAGAGGTGGAGGTGCTCGGAGTGCAGGGAGTGCTCGGAGCCGAGGGCAGCCGCTGGCACGGACCTGATGGGGCCACGAGCAAGAGCACAGAGAGGTCCCCGTGCCCTCCTGCCACCCCACCCGGGCCCAGGCAGGAGAGGGACACAGCGTGGCACGGCCCGGGACTGGCAGCCATGGCAACTCTCCTGGATCCAGCGACTGCAGAGCCAAAAGGCTGGGACACGATTTGCCTTCCCCACCCGCCCCGTTTCCCCTCCATCTCCCAGGGCCAGATTTAAGCTGCGTATCCAGTGATATATAAAAATAACACCCCGCCCTCCCACTTGGGAAATTGATTCCTTCGCTTCCCACCCGGCTCCCGGCTTTAAATATCCCCATTTACATGCAGATTGTGCTGCCTCCCTGCACCGCCTGGTGCGGAGCCGGTGGGTGGGTGCACGGCCATGCTGGGACCTCATCCTGCTGCTCCACTCCGTCCTGAGGCAGGGAGAGAGGATCCGGAGCAAACACCTCCGAGGTCCCAGTGATGCCTTGATGCTCCCTCCCAAGCTGGACACCCTGGCACACTGAGGATGGCGCTGCCGTGGAATGCCACCCTGCCCGCATTTTGCCAGAGCCACAGGTTTCATCCCAAACCCAACCCCCCTAATCCATCTCTGGAGCATTCCAGCCTCGGGAGGGACCCGCCTGCTCCCCCATCCCCAGCACGAGGAGCAGCAGATGCCAGGGAGGGGGGATGAGGAGACGTGGGCAGCGTGGCTGCGCCCTAGTTTTCCAGGGCAAAATCTGGAGGGGGAGGCAGAGCTGTTGTGTGAGCAAATACAGCATCTGCGCCGACTGGCAGAGCTCACACCCACAGCCCCGAGGCCTCCCAGCCTTCCCAGCGAGAAACCAGACCGAGAGAAGAAGGAGAATGGGGGTAGAAGGGGTGGGAAGGGGAGCCTGTGGCTGTTGAGGGGGATTTAGGGGGCTCCCAGGTCTCCCGGGTCAGTGCAGGGATGGAGCACATGGAGCGGAGCAGGGATTGGTGTTGGCACCGCCAGCAACCGCGTCCTGTAACTTCTGGTGGGAGGGAGAGAAAGGATGGGTTTGAAGAAGCCGCCGCAGGGCTCCCAGAGGGATCTTTGCCAGCTTCTCAAAGTGCTTAATTCCTTCCCCTCGGCAGCCGCGGGAGCGGCCGAGATTCATGGCAGCGCTCCCGAGATATTCCCCCCTCGCCGCACGAGGAGGAATCAACGGAGCTGTGAAGCTCTCCCGCCACGAGAAGTCCAACCCTGCGCCGCAGGGCTGAGCCTGCTTCTCCCCATCCTCCTCCTGACTGCAAAACATTCCTCGGAATGGGATGCCACGTCCCCCCCCCCGCCCGGGGTGGCCGAAGGGAGCCCGTGGTGCCACTCGCCGATTTTGGGTGGGAAACCGGTATTTATAGGAGCTTCTGGGAAAAGGGTCGTGGGTGCCAAAGGGAGTTCACAAATCCAGGCAGCCCAGCTCCTCGCCCCCGGGCACAGCTTCTCGTCCCAGCATTCCCTGATCCAAAATCGCCTCCTCGGGCTGAGGTTGGCAGAAAAATCATCGTTCCTGCTGGAATGAAGGAGGCAACAGGGCGAGCACAAACAGCATTTACATATCCTTAATTCTATTTTAGCACCTCCTCGTCTATTTTCGTCGCGGCAGAAACACAACGGGAGCGCGAGGCCAGAGAGAGGGCACGGAACGGGCTCGGAATGTGGGACAGAGGCAGAGAAAAGAAATCCCAGACAGACACGGGAATGGCTGAGGCTCGTCCTGCTCATCACATCCAGCACCCTGAGCCTCTGGCTGTGCCCGTGTCTCCCTGTTTTGCTCCTCAGTCTGAGAAGCTGGACAGGACAAAGGGACAGGAAAGCCACCACTCACCCCTGTCCTGCATGTGGACATTCCCGGGGGGGGGGAGAAACTCTTTCCCTCACTGGCTGGCTGGGAAAAGCAGCAGGACCCTCAGATCCAGGTGCAGGGAGGACATTCCAGGGTGAGGGCAGCCCCCCACAGCCAGAGGGGACCGGCCAGGGCTGGCTCAGCAGCATCCTTGCCTGTTGCCAGGACAACAGGACATGATGGAGCCAACTCCAGCAGGGCAGGCACAGGGATGCTGGGGTGCAGGGGACACCATCACCCAGCAGGTCTGGGGTGCTGGGGGAGCCCCCCAAGCTGGGGTCCATATGAGCCCCTCAGAGAACCCCCCACAAGCCACCTGCAGTGCAGCCCAGGGGGTACAGACAGGGACGTGGCCCCATGGCACGGTGGGGACAGGGGGAAAGCAGGATGGAGCCCCTTGGGACAACCCCACATCCCTGTGGAAGACACAAGGCACAGCCCCCGGGCCCTGCTGCTCCATCCTGATGCCTCTGCCCCTCCACTGACACGGGGCAGGGGGGTGTCGGGGTCCCTTGTGCCCCACAGATCCCACCACTCCCGGGAAGAGGGGCTGAGAATGCCTGGAGGCTCCGGAGCAGCAATAAAGGTGCAGCTTCGTTTCTTTGCTTTTGGTACCATGGCAACCTTTCCCACTTGGCTTAATTACAGAGCCGGCTGTGCCTCCGCAGGGGGTGGGGGTCTGCTTGTTCCCTTCTCCCCAGAGCCGGGGCTGAAGGACGGGACACGACGGAAACCCACCCGCTCCCGTGGGACCCGGAGTCCTTGCCCAGCCCCAAAGGAGCATCCTCATGGAACAACACTGGAATCCCACCCTTGGGCAGACAAAACCCACGTGGATACCAGGGCAAAGCCAGCAGAGCCTGTTCCCATGCCGGGAAAGACTTTTTCCTCCTCCTCGTGGCACAGCCCCCCCCCCAGGCATCAGTGGCCTCATCAGCCCTTGCCCTGGGTCCCTCCTGCCCTTGTTGCTCCTCAAACCCCACCACAGGCACTGGGGTGGCTCATCCCTCCCTCCTTTCCTCCCACCCTCCTTCCCTCCCTCATTCCCAACTGGGATGCAAAGCGAGACCAAACCAAGGGGACCATGATTCCCCTGGCACACACACACACACAGAAGGATGGCACACACCTCCCCAAAACCCCCCAGGCTGCACCAGGAAACGCTCTTGTGTCAGTTCTTGGCTCTGTATTTCCAGGGAGAAAAAGGGCTTCTCCCTGGAAAAGTCCATCCCACCAGGCAGCTGCTCAGCGAGGGGAAGTACCAGAGGGACAAAGCCTGGTGAATCCCAGCACCAGGACAGGCAAATCCTTGAGCATCAAGCTAAAATAAGCAGTAATGAGACATCTCCAACCCCAAGGGCATCCCGCGGGAAGTTCCCTCACCGGGGCGGGGCTCTGGCTGTGAAGCTCCTCGTTACCAATTACAAACAATTATCCTCCCGTGACAGCTGACCCTGGACCCATGTCAAAATGCCAGCTGGCCAGATGGAGCCCAGCCATGGCTGGATGGTGGGGATTTAATCACCTTATTGATCCACCAGAA
Source organism: Chiroxiphia lanceolata (assembly GCF_009829145.1). Lineage (NCBI taxonomy): Eukaryota > Metazoa > Chordata > Aves > Passeriformes > Pipridae > Chiroxiphia > Chiroxiphia lanceolata. The sequence continues at coordinate 5,418,919 of NC_045660.1, read as the reverse complement.
ATCCGACGCGCCGTGCCCGCCGTGCCCGAGCCCGGGGGGAGCATCACAGCGAGCCTGCTCCCGCTCCAGGGGGAGATTTGGGAGCCCACAGGGACATCCAGGACTGGAGAGGAGGTGGTGGTGGGAGGGAGAGCGTCCCTGGAGGAATGCAATTTATTGCAATTAAAAAAGAGAGGGAAAAAGGAGGTGTGAAGGAGCCCTCTGAAGCAGAGGAGAGCGTAAGAAAAAAAAAAAAGAAAGGGAAATATAAAAAAACCCATCCCAAGCCAGCAGCAGTGCTGGGCTTCAAAGGTCACCTCTGGGCATGAATTTTAATTTCACACAGGAGTTTTGTTCATTTGTTAATTGTTTTCAGATGAAAAGGGAGATATTCCTGCAGAGGGTTAGGAGAGGGCTACGGGTACATTTGAATTTCAAAGGCGAGCTGTTTGCAAGGAAAACACAAGGGGAGAGAGGGGAGGGAGAACTTCAGGAGGAGAGAGGGGCTGGTGGGGGTCCCCCACTGCCATGGCCTTGGGGGGGACACACCGAGGGCACGGGGGCTCCACAGGAAACCCGGGTGCTGCATCCCAATCCTTGTCTCTGGTCTTCCCATCCCCTCTCTAGGGAACACTGTGGAGGTGCACTGTGGATGGGACATCATGTGCTTCCTCTCCCTTCCCAAGGAATGGGGACACCAAGGGTGAATCCTGACCCCAGGATGTGACACGGGCTGGGAGCCCCAGGGATGCTCCCAAAACCAGCTCCTGAGAGGGAATTACCTCTGCCTCTCCATGGGTTCTGCAAAGGGTCCAACCCCAGGAGGAAAAAGGAGAAGAGAAAACCCACTTGGAAAGACGGAGCCAGGCAGGAGAAAGGCAGGGAGCAGGGAATAAACCGGAGTGCTTTCCTCCTCATTTTAGTTTTTAGGGCAGCTGTTTGCTTTTTATGGAGCTGGAGGCCCCGGGGAGGATCTGAGTGAGCTGCACATAAAGCACAACCGGGCGAGTTAAAGCCCCCCGAGGGCCACCCAGAGCAGCAGAGCAGTGTGTGGTGCTGGGAATACAGTGGGAATTCCAGCACTCCCAGCACTCCCAGCACCCTGCACCCCAAAACACCGCTCCTTCTGCCAGGAAACACCACACTGGGCATCCCTGGGAACCTGCCTGGATGGAAGTGAAGGGGCTTCCAGGCTCCCAGGACCACCCCCTACTGCCCAGACAAATCCCTCCTGGATAACCTGCAATTCCAGTTTCCCAGCAGCTGGTTTTCCTTTTGCAGCAGAGACATAAAATCCCGGAAAACCGGCCCCCAGAAAGGGTCCTGTTCATGGGAGGAGCAGCCTCAGCTCCACGGGACACAGTGACACCACCAGTTGCTCTTTTTAAGAAGGAAACAGAGTTATTTTTCCACGGGTGAAAGGAATTTTTTCCCCTCTCCAGAACAATGCATTTATCCTAAAACAAGGGGTCGGGAGGGAGGCATCCCAGGGGCCAGAGCGACCCTGGACCCCGGGAAAATCCTCCAACGAACCCCCAGATCTGCCCCAGGCTGGGCTTGTGCTCCACTGCCCTGTGCCTCAGTGTCCCCACTCTGCGGGGAGCCCAGAGCTCCAGAGGGAGCCGGTGCAGGAGGAGCTGGGAACGATCGTTACTCGGGAAGAGGGAGATTAGACCAAGGATTCATCATGATTCCTTGACTACTCTTGATCTCCCGCTGAAGCTACGGGGGGGATTTTGCTCTCAGCTCCTCTGCCCTGCCAAAGCCAGGGAAAAGTCCAATTTCCACAGTTCTGAGCCCGTTCTGATCTCCTAAAAACCAAACGCTCCTCTGCCTAATGTGGAATTAAACAGCACTGGAGGAGGGGCTGAGTGCAGGGCCGGGGGCACTGCAGCCCCTCTGTGCCAGGATCCCACTCCCTGGGCAGGCATCCCACAGTCCTGCACACTCACCTCTCCCAGAATCATCCCTCCCATCGGGATGCCAGGGGGCTGGAAAGGCAGCAAAGGGACCTGGTGACACAAAACCCCTCCCCAGTCACTCACCCACAGCCCGTGAAGGCACCAAAACCCGAAGCAGCAGCACAGAATGCCCCAACATCACCCTCACCCCTCATCATCCCTGCAGGGTGGGGCTGTTCACCCCCTCCTGAGCCGTGTCTCTCACTAACGAGGCAGCAACAAAAACCGAGGGGCAGGTTCTTAATGAAGTGAAGCAGCTCAGCAAGGTTGTGCTCCCCTCCCGGCAGCACGGGGAGTCAAACTGGGTGAGCAAACCCGGCACAGTTCGGATGTTCCTGCCTGAACCTGTGGCACCAGAGCTGGCAGTGCCACCAGCTCCGAGGTGGAGCCATCCCATCACCATTCCCAGCTCCCAGGCACCTGCTCCTGCCCCAGCTCCGGAGGAGCTTCAGAGCCCTCTCCCTGTGCTGAAACACTCTCAGTATTTTATGTGTCTACAAGAAAATACCAAGTGGAGTTTGCAAAGATTAGGCACATTTAAATGCAAATTGTGTTATTTCTGTCTTGAAAAGTGTCATTAATACATTTTCTGCAATTTGGAGAAATCAGCGGCAATTATTTTTTTCGAAACGAACCATTAGCCAACTTTCATTTGAAGGGGGGGGGGAGAAAAAAATAAAAAAAAAACCACCAAGAAAATCATTATGTGACTGACACGTTTCCTCCCAGGTCTTAGAGGCTGCCTTCTCAACCCAGGAATAATTACTAAGGAAAGGAGCTAAAAAGTGCTTCCAGGAGGCGGATGTGTGCAAAGCCAAGTGTCTTTTCTCTCCCTGTTTACGGAGGATGGAACCAACACACGTGCACTCAGATCAACACAACCCCCCCAGGGCTGCAGGGTTCTTCACAGAAGGGTTTGGAAGGGACACTAAGGATCATCTTGTTCCACCCCCTGCCACGAGCAGGGACACCTTCCACTAGCCCAGGTTGCTCCAAGCCCCGTCCAACCCGGCTCTGGACACTTGCAAGGATGGAACAATCAGAATTTTTACTGGAGCTCTTAATCCTGAGGGTCCAAAAACCTCCACCAGCATTTTGGGACGCTCGTGACAGGGTGTTGACAGCAACAGAGGTTTTGGGGAGGGGTGTAAAGCACCATAACCCTGGGCAGGGGGGGTCCACACAACTCCCCCATGGCAAAGGTGCCCAGGTAACGCCCGTCTATTAAAATCACAGGCCCCGGGTTGGAATTCAGCAGCCGGTGTGATCTCCCAGCTGCTTTGCTGCTAAATGAAAGAGAAACGAGGAAAAAAAGAAAAGACTATTTGTGGTGAGATTAAAAGAGAAAGGGACCAAAAAAAAAAAAAAAAGGCACCTGCTCTTGTCGGATTCCTCGGGGTAAGAGTGAAAAGCGAATTTCCATGCTGCTGTTAAGTGCTCATTAACTGATGTTAAGTGACAGCCCCCCGCCCCCGGAGCACGGCAGGGGTGCTGCCCACCGCTCCCTCCTGCCTGCTGGGGGGAGCTCCACCTCTGGGACACCTTCCAAGATCCCCAGGGTAGGATCTGGGACAAGCCAGAGATGCCAGCCCCGCTCGGGGATGGTCCCTCCCGGCACTGTGCCCAGCTGTGCCTGATTTTCCCAACCTCCATCCCTGCCTGGGCAGCACCCAGCGATGCCACACGGCAAACAGCACCACATCCCCCCCCAAAACCAGGGGAAGAGTGACAAGGTCAGAGCCACCGAGCAGTGCCCGAAAGCTGGGGACATCCCTATTGGCATCACCAGGCCCCTGAGCTCTTGCAATGCCTCTTTCCTGCTGGATAATCAAGGAAAACGCCTCCTCTTCCTCCCCAGGCACCCAGGAGCTGATCCAGCAGCCCCCCCATCATCAGCACTCTGGGACTTAGGGCTGACCTGAGCCTGTCCCCAAGTCACACTGGCCTCCATTCATCAATATCCAAAAAAAACCCCACATTCCACACAGCCCCTGGGCTCTGTCCTGCTCTGGCTGTGGAGATTTCGTGGCAGTGGCACAAGGGGGATCACAGGGGGGTGCAGCACCCTTTCAGCTACAGGAGCCCCCCCCCAGCACTGCCCTACCCATTCCCAGCCACTGCTGGCTGGGTCCTCCACTCCTGCATCTCTCCCCCAGTCACCTCCCAGCCTTGCTGCCGAGCCCTTCCCATAAATCCCTGTCTCCTCACCCCGAGCCCTGCTGCCATCCCCTCCGCCGGGTGACGGATGGCCAGGGAACGGGGTGACCAAGGTGGGAGACAACCCCCCCCAGCCAGGAGCTGTGTGGATGGAGCTGCCAGCCAGCTCCACGGTCCTCTGGCCGGGATGAGCCTTGGGGGTGATGGATGGGTCCTGCCATCCCTCCTGCCCCTTTCCTATCGACTTTTTATTTTTAATACACATCATAACCCCAGCGCTGCCACGGCCAGGCCTGAGCCCACACGTCAGCTGCGGGCAGGACAGGGACTGCAAATGCCTGGATCAGCACAGGAAGGGGATGAGGAACATAAACCACGCCCAGGATAAACGTCCCCTCAGTGCGGGAGCATCGAGCGCGTCCCAGCCCGTGGGGCAGCGGTGCAAGGCAGGGGTTGAACATCAGCCCCACCGCCCAAAAACCATCCTGGACACCCTGCAATGCAACCCTGGCTTTGCAGGGGGTGAGAGCATTCCTCCAGCCACAGGACACAGGGAGGCTTCCTTTGCTCCAGCAATTAACTCCCAGCTCCTGGAAAGCACCTCTGTCGCTGCCTCTCGCTTTGCTCCTTCACACCTTCTTCCACCTGAGCACAACCAAGAGGCTCCTCATCCACCTCAGCCATCCTGAGGGACAATTCCCAGGCTGTGAGGCTTCCCTGGGGGTGCCTGGGGATGCCCCTGCTCTGCAGGAGCCGTGATGAGCCGTGGGTGATGCCAGCACAGTGCCCTCCGAAGGAGGCAGCTCCCGGTGTGTGCGGCCGTTTGGGGCCCATAAATTCGGTCTGGTTTACCTGCAGAACCCTGAATCAAACCAGCATATTTCACCCGACAGCCTGACTGATCTCCTCGCTGCTTTCAGCAGCAGCTTTTTTCATGTCCTCTTGTGCTCTGTTATGGATCCAGTATCTCCCGCAGCGTCCGAGGCCATAAAGATAAAAAATGGGGTAATTGTGGCAAGGAAATTATCGGTGGGAAAATACACGGTGCTGGCAAAGCAGCCCTGACAACTGTTTCTCGGGCAGATGCTCTGCTGGGACAGACCCTCCTGTGGGAATCCATCCATCCCTCAGCTGTACCTGCTCCTGTCAGCATCCCCTGGAGGTGGGTGGGCTCCCACTGCCCCTGGAGGCACCGAGTTTGGGATACTGTGAGATCTCGGGTGGGTGATCCATGGCCAGGGGGGTTCAGCTGCACCCTGTGAGCAGCCCAGCACCCACCAAAATGCTGCCCCAAAGCAGCAGCTGGCAAAGAAGTTAGGCTGGGAAAATCTTCAGATAAAGGGGAGCAGCCTCTCCATTCCCACTCTCTGGGGTGAAATGTGGGGAGGAGAAAGGAATAAAGAGTGATTTTTGAGGAAAGGAGCAGTTTGGGCTGCCCTCTCTGGCACTGGCAAATGCTCCTCATGGGACAGGACCGGGCACAAGGTCAGAGTTGGAGCACCCCAGGGAAAATGCCAGAAGCTGGGAGTGCCCCCCTCCATCTTCAGAGGGTTTTGGCTTTCCCAAGGCTCACCACAGGCATCAACCCTACGTCTCAGGGCCTGAGAGGAAGAGCCATCACACCCCAGCGTGACAGCCCTTCTCATCGCTCCCAGCCTCCCTCTGCATGGATTTCCCCCAGGACCAAACCCCTCTGGTGCAGCCAGGGTCTCTCCCAGAATCCAACAGAGGACCCTCTCTTCCCCCCTGCTCATTCCAACACCATCACGATGCTTTTCCTCAAGTGCTCCTTGCACTTCCCATGCCAGAGGACTTGCCACTTCCTTCCCACATGATGATCCCATCTCCATCACGGGGTGTCCCGTGAGTCCCACACACATGGTGTGGAGCAGCTCCATGGATAAGGTACACTGCTAATTAAACCACAGCTGACTACAGCTCCATTACAATTAAAAGACAATTAGCAGCACAAGCTGGCGTGTGGGAGCAATGAGCACGATTTGGCAGGGAGACAAACTCCGTGTCCCTTCCCGACGGGATGGCTCCTCCTGATGTGGGTTTGGAGATTGGCAGCTCCTTGGGCTGGGAAATTCCAGCTGCACTCCCAGCACCCTCGCACCAAAACAGCACTGAAGCTGCTCCAGCACCCCAAACCCCACATCCCTTCCTTTCCCTTCCTTTCCCAGAGGAAAGTTTTCCCCCTTCGAAATTTAACCAAATCCCACCCAGCGCCTCCCTGCCACCTCTCCCTTTACACCTGGCGCTGGTTTACTTTTCTTCTTTTATTTCCCAAACTCCTCATGACCGTGCTATTAGGCCTGTAATATCCCGTTAAATTGTGCAATTCCTTCTGCTGGATCCCATCCTGCCAGGAGGCAAAGCTCCAGGCAGGAGGGGCAGGGCAAGCCGGGCACTGTGGCATCGTCCCGGGAGGGCAAGACCAGTGGGTACTCCCTGGGAGAAGGGGATGGGATTGTGTGGGCTAGAGGGAGCCTGGGATGAGCAGGGAGAGGCCCTTCCCTTCAGCTGCTTTCCTGGGAAATCCCCTCTTCCATTTACAAGGGATGGATTTGAGGCTGGGGATGGAGAGGGACGTGAGCTGGCATCAAGGATGGCTCCGGACACGGCTCCGAGAGGGGAATGGCCACATTCTAGTGCCCAGGGCAGGATGAAGAGACCCCACAGAGGCAAAACCACGCTGTACCTTAACCTGACACCTCCTCCCAGTGCCACTGGTTGCCTGGAGCACGATGCCACCATTCCCTGGCAAAACCCTCCCAATGTGTCCTACACCAAGACAACCGGAGCTGCTGAAGCTCCCAGATTCGGGATTCCTTCTCTCCCCGAACAGAGATCCCACGAGCTCCTCCAGCAGCCAAGATTATCAACAATTTATCAAAACCCACACCACGCTGGCCCTTTTCCCCGCCGAGCTCTTCCCCCGCCACCCCCCGGCTCTCCGGCGGGTTCCGGCAGCGCCACCGGATCGGGCGGGAATCGCTTTGCCTTTTGCCGGATCTTTATGCAAGAGCTTCACACTAATTCGGCTTGATCCTCGCTCGCCGGGGTCCTGGTGGAGCAGCAGGGGATGGCTGCGGGAGACAGGCTGGGATGGTGCCGGGAGAGGAGCGGGGATGCTCCCGGAGAGCGATGCGAGCTGACAGGAGGCTCCCACGGGATGCGGGAACCCGCGCCAGGAGACGCTCGGGCGGGGAGGAGAAAACCGGGCTTAAAGGCTGATAATTAAAAGCCCTCCTGTCAGGGTATTAGTACCTAAATGCAGCCAGCGACTGCATCAGCGGGGGGGGGATCCCACTGGGGCTGTTGTGCTGGTTTATGTGATGGGTTTAATTAATTTATTGCTCCGCACACAACCGGCTGCTTCCCGGCCGGCGGCAAACGCGCTCGGGGACGCGGCTCCCGCAAGGGTGGCTCTGGGGAACGAAGCCACTAAAGCCCAGGGGCCACCCCTGCAAGGGACATGGGTGGGGAAAGCAGAGCAGTGGAGGCAGCAGAGTTGTATTTATGCCACACTGGGAAGGCAGTAAAAGGCATCCATAAATTATCTCATTCCTCCCGCCAGGATGGTAACGGGAGTGAGGGGCTGGAGCCTCCGAAATGCCAAACCAGCCGTGACACATGAACAGGTGTCACCTCTGCATCCCCCAACCCAGAGACATGCTCCCCTTCGACCACCCCGGTGTGTTCAGAGGGCACCCACCGAAGCTGAGCTGCATCTTGGCTCTGGCAGCCAGGGCTCCCCACTGTCCCTGCTGTCCCCACCACTGCAGCCATCCCTCTTCCCAGCCCAGGAATGCCAGGAGGAGGCTGCAGAGCAGGGCTGAGTGATTTATGGGCTGAGGGAAGCCAAAGGTCTCAGCCTCAGGGCAAGGAGCGTCCTGGAGCATATTTATGGCTCCTGTCCTTTACACATCCCAAGCCATTACCTCCAGGCACACACAGCCTTTGGAGGACAATAAATCCCTGCCTCCCATGTGTCAGTGGGGAATGCTGGTGGGCACTGGGTCTGGCCACCTCCAGGTCCCCATTTCCCAACCCACCTCACTCCATCCCAAATCACACACCCCAGGGGTGCAGACAGTGCACAACACCCCCACCGCACACACTCGGGTCTCCCTGACTTCATCCTCACTCCCATCATCACTCCCAGGGAAGTTGGGAGCAACCGTGGTGGCCCCTCTCCCTCTGCTCTCCCCCAGGCTCCCTGAGGAGCAGCAGGCAGATGTTTGCTCTGTGACAATCTGCATCCTGCTGGATCCGATAATAATATCAATTATCCCAAGCTTTCATCCACAGAGCTCTGTGTTCTCTGGAAATAGAGATGGATGAAGCTGCTTTACTGCCAGTCAGAGGGGCTGGGGGTCCTGGGGACACCGAGCCTGGTGACAGATGGGGAGGTCACAGGGAATTAGTGGTGGAAGGAGCAGGGAGAGCGCAGGGCTGGATTCCCTCTGGGAAATGGGAAAACGCTGCAAAACTCATTTCCAACCTCAGCTGGAGGGGAAGCCCTGAGCTCTGCATCAGTAGACAGGGAAGAGCAGCACTGCCAGGGGACATTCCAGCTCCAGGCGTGGGACACTCAGCAGATGGATGCTGGCATCTCCTTGGCAGGGCATTGCTTCCCACGTGAGCCTGCCTGGCTGGAGCATCCCTGCTCCAGCAACAACCACACCCCAGCACTGCTCCCTGCAGCATCCCCCTCCCTCGGGGCTGGGTTTGGAGTCCTCACTGGCTGGAGTGAGGGGTGAGGTGGGATGTGGGTGGTGAGCACCCCAGACTTGCCCTGGAAGCCCGGCTCTAGCCCTGGGAAGGTGCTGCCCACACATCCTGGGCTGCCCAACAAGAGGGGGATCCTTTTTCCACTCGTGTTATTCTTTTGGCAGCGCTGGAGTCAAGTAGCTCAATTAAGCAATAACTGCCTCTGTACAGCTGCCCACACAGCCTGCGGTAAATAATTAAATGCTGAAATAATACAGCAGATGGGAAGCAGCATGGAGAGAGATACTAGAGGAATCCTCCCTCCTGCCCAGCTCATCCCTGTCCCTGCCCATCACCGCAGGACACCGAGCCACAAAAATATGGGGAAACACCTGGAGGGGAAAATCCCCCCCGAGCCCTGACTCCTGCCACGTGTCCCCCTTCCCGAGGCAGCAGCGGAGCCGAGCGGGAATGGCAGCCCATGGAAAAGCATCATGGAAAATTTTAACCGAGCCCTGGTATTGATCGAGACGCCAGGCACATACCCGAGCCAGCCCACTGCTCCACTCGCACATCATCTGCATTTATCTGCTCCAACCAAGTACAGGAGCATCACTGAGAGGCCTAATTACAAGACAGTGATAGATAAATATTAATTCCTAACCCTCAGGAGTGAGAAATTCAGCTTGGTGTGTGGAGGGTTTGGCAGGGGTGTCTCTCCTGAGCGCGGCCCAGCCCCGAGTGCCACGGAGCTGCTTTGCTGTCCCAGCACGAGGCAGCAGCAATTCCTGGCACGGAGCTGGCAGCATCCACATGCCACACGTGTCAGGTGCCCTGGCTGCTCCCAGGACGAGCTGGAGTGAGGGCAGCAGAGGCAGGGAGAGCTTTTCCAAAGGGCTTGGCTGGTGAGGCAGCCCCGGCACTGCCCAGCTCCCATTTACCTCCGGGGAAGCAGAGGGAGCCCCACGAGGCACCTAATGAGCCTTGAAAGCTGCTCCTGCCATTCCAAAGGGCCGGCAGTGTTTGTACAAAGAGCTGGTTGTGGGTCAGTGGCCACAGGTTGTTGTTTCATTAAGATCCTGGAGGGCAGCAGCTCCCACCAGGCAGCCGGAGCATCCTCTCCGTATTCACATTTCCATCACATCCTCCTCAGACAGCACCGCTCCACTCCTCCATCTGCTTAAATGCCACCTCCAAAAGGGATTGGCTCCAAACAGCTTCTCCCCTTGTCATTTGTTTCCCGTTCTCCTCCTCGGGATTTGCATACTTGATCCTCGGAGTTTGCAAAGGCTTTGCATTTTGTGGGACCTGGGAGAGAGGGAAAACGTGTCTGCCTGGGGCTGGGGCAGGGGATAGCCTCAAACCCCGCATTTCTTCATGCAAACAGCACCTATTTGGGTCCATAACACCCTGGACAAGGCTGAGGTGTCCAATCCCAGGTGTCACCCACGTGGGGACAGCCCTGGGGACAGCCCTGCTGCAGGCTCACAGCTGGGAGTGGCTGTGCTGCTGCTTATGTTCTGAGTGCAAATTGAACCTCAGCTGACTACAGGCTCTTCTGCCTCATCCACCTGCCCAGCACCTGGCAAATCACATCAGGAAAAACGATCCCAGGAGACATCTTCCAGATCTTCATTATCAGCTCCCGGCCGATATCCAAACAGCCCCACAGCACAGAGCCCTGAGCGGCTCTGGGGGAACGAGCCCACACTCAGCCCAGCCCTGGGGAGCAGGATGGAGTCCTGGGGTGAACAGGGATGAACTGGGATGAACCAGGATGAACCGGGATGAACTGGGATGAACTGGGGCGCTCTGGGTGTCTCCCCACGCGTGCCTGGAGATGCACCCACACTCACACAGACTCCTTGCTGCACGCCCAGTCCATGGCTCTGCTGCCCGCTCCGACAGCTCAGGGGGCTCCATCCTGAGGCCAAACACCCCGTGTCACCTCCCAGCCTCTCACCCACCTGCCCTCGGGGACCCCCAGGCTTTTTCCCCCCACCTCTGGATGCCAGGAGGGTGCCAGGGGCGGGGGAACAGCACAGCTGTTGCCGGCAGGGGCTGTGACAGGGTGTTGCAGCCCCTTCTCAACCCCCCCGGCGCGCTGTCAGAGCGCGTTTTTCCCGGGAGCTGCTGAATAATTTGCATCCGCCGAGACGCAGCTTCTGGGCCGTGTTTGTCAAAGTCAATCTGCAGCTCGCTGCCTCCGGAGATTCCGGCATGATAGTGGCATCCAGCCTTGGTGACACAAACGGTGGTGACTGCTCCCGAGCTGCCCACGGATCCTCACACCAGCCCCGGGCAGCATCGGGGCCCTGGGGTGCTGCTGGGACCTTCCCTCCATCCCAGTGCAGTTCCCCGGGGTGCTACTGGGAGCATCCCTCCATCCCAGTGCAGTCCCTGCTCTCCTCAGCCCCGGGGATGCAAATTCCTGGGAACCAGAAAAAAAGAGCCACCAGCATGTGGATGCCACGAGGTGAAGGTGTCCGTGTCCCCCCCCTGGGTGAGGGTCCTCCCTGGAGGGAGTCACGGTGCTCCAAGGGGATCAAACACAAATGCAGGAGCATCACCCCCAGCTCCAGCATCGGCCCATGGTGCCTGTCATGAGCTGCTGGGGCTCAGCCCCACCCATCACACTCCCTCCCCTGCCCCGTGGGAAGGGGACAGCGGATGCTCCTGGATGTTCCCTCCGGGTGCTCCTGGATGTTCCCTCCGTGACAGCTGTCGATCCCGCGACAGACTTGTGTTCTCTGGGAGCCTGGCTTTGTTCCCTGCACAAAGGGAGCTGCCAGGGAGCAGGTGACAGCCCAGGCAGAGGGATCAGGGCTGTCTGCAAGGTGGGAGGAGGATGGGGCTCGTCTCAGCGCTGCCAGGAACGCTGGCACTGGGCTGAGCTGGAAGGGGAGAGGGAGAGGAGGAAGAGCCAGAGGTCTTGTAAAGGGACTCATCCATCCCCCAGGATCATCGTGGGTCCTTGCTGATCCCCCTGATCCCAAAAATGCACCAGAAGGCCCTTTATGGGGTGCATCTGCCTCTGTTCCTCAGGTCCCTGACCTGCAGAGATGAGGGAACCCTTGGAGAGGGACCACTGTGACAATGGGGACATCATGGGGATGGTGACAGAGGTGCCAAAGCCCAGGTGAGGTGGAGCAGGAGTGTCTCCATCTTTCCCAGGACACTGCAGGCTCTGCAGCACAGCCAGACCTGCCAGAGCACCCTGGGCACCCCAGGGACCCCGAGGCAGAGGGTGCTGTGGGCTCCAGGGCAGACACTCACCAGCCCAGGATGTGCCGCCCTCCCCTCCCTCTGCTTCACCCAGCACCAGTTACAGCCTTTGCAACCCCAGCTCAGTGCTCTGGGATCCCCACCCTCCTCTCCCTCACCTCCCTGCCAGCCCTGCTAAATCCCAGCAAGCATCTCCTGGGATTTGTGGTGAGCTGGCTGGATCCAGGCACTCCATCACTGTCCTCCAGCAAGGCCTTCCCTTCCCTTCTCTTCAAAACTTCCCAACTCAAGGGGAGTGGGGGTTGTTCTCACTTTTATGTGCTATCTATAGTCCCCTCTATACCTCTATATATAGATTATATATCTCCCAGCTAATCTCCTTGCAATCATAAAACCATTAAATTAATTAACCAAGGGAAAGAGAGGAAAGGCTGGATGCCCCCCGAAGAACAGATGATGGTTTCACATTTAGTTATACCCGAATTAAAGGCAGGTCAGCCCCTCTGCTGCCAGTCCCCAGGATGCTTTGGCCACACAGATCAGAGCCACGAGTCCACTGGGATCATCTGAGACAGCCCCAGCTCTGCAGCCTCTGGTCCTCCGGATTTTACAGGCGGGGGATGAAGCAGGAGAAGAGCTGGGGGTGGTTCAATCTGCATTTCCGCGCTGGATCCAGCACGTGGGATGGGCGGGGGTGGGCGCTGAACCCCACACCATCCCCCGCTTTCCCCACACGGTCCCGGCGCTGCCGCTCCCGCCTCGGAGAGATGAGTGAGAAATCCAGGCTTGGGATTGGGGAAGGTGTGAAGTGGTGACGAGCCGGCAGCGCCTGCCAGCAGCCCGTGGGGAGGGAGCTGCAGCAGCCGGAGCTCTGGGCGAGCCCCTGCTGCAGAGGGAGAGCTCAACACGGGCTGATTCCTGCGTGGCTGCAACCAAATTCAACCCCAGCCCTCCTGCTTGAGCTTGAGAAAGCTTATTGCCCAAAGCTGGGCACCTCTGGGGTTTTCCAGCGGGTTTGGGGCAAAACACCAGGTTCAAACACGGCGGGAGAAGGACAAGGTGGAGATGAGCACCCAGGGAAGGAGACCACGGAGCACCCAGGGCTGGGAAAGCTTCCCTCTCCTCCCCCGGGCTGATGGATCTGCTGTCTGCCCGCAATCCCCGGCCGTCACTCAGCCTCTAATCCGCAGCCCTGATGCATTCTCCTCGCTGACAAGGAGCTGACACGGTTTTCATTGCACTTAATCAGCTCTTTAAATTTAATGCCCCAATCGGCAGCATCTGCGTTGGCCACTCGACAGCGGCCGGGCCTGCAGAGGGGGAGGCTGGCAGGAGGGAGGAAAGCCCTCCACTGCAATTTCGTGGATGAAGCTGTTTTCAGCATCCAGAAGCCCCAGCAAAGTTCTCTCATCCAAAGCCCAGCTCAGCTCCCAGCCTATTCCTCAGCTCTCCCCTCTCTCCCGTTGTTCCCACGTGGAGCAGCCCAGGAATCACCTGGGCGAGTGATCCCCGGGGTCCAAGAGCATCCCCCTCTCCACAGTCCAGGACACAGCCCCAGTGGATCCCCAGGAGCCCCTCAGAGTGGCAAAGGAGGTGACCCCAGTGGCACAGGGACCCTGGGCTGGGGCGAATCCTGTGGTGACAGCAAATCACAGCCACCATGGAGGTGACAGGGGAGCTGCCAGCCTGGGCTGGCCAGCCAGGGATGAGGGATTGATGGACAGGACAGGGAGCCCTGAGGGGATTCCGGGAGCAGAGCATTGGGAATGGCCACTCTGGCACCTCGTGGCAGCCAAAGCCAAGCCCTGTGGGAATATGGGGACAATGGGCTTTACTCCACCCAAAACACATGGAAATCCGCGGGAATGAGGAGCCTGGAGAGGTTTGGAGGCTGAGCTGCGGCATTATTAGGCCACAATAGCCCTTCCTGTGTGAGCTCAGCTGCCCAAAGGACGTGGTGATGGAAGCAGCTGGGGATGAGCACAGGGATGGGGATGAGCACAGGGATACGGATGAGGCTGGTCCCGAGGATGGAGCAGCTTCCCAGAGATCTGGGAGCTCCTGGAATGCAGCCAAGAGCTCCCACCATAGCTGGCCAAGGGCAGTGTGTCCACATGGAGCGCACAGGACTGATGCCAACAGGCTGGGAGATGCCCAGCAGGCAGCAATGCCCGCAGCACCTCCCGCTCGCCCAAATGCAGTGGTATTCTCCCCTCCCCTGCACCCTCCCCGGTGCCAAATCCTGCCCAACGCCGGGCTGGCAGCTCCCTCGTGCCGCTGGCGCCACTTGCCCTGCTGCAGAGATCCGGGAGATCAGGGGACGACAGAGGTTTTTCTCCCTCCACCTTTCTTTGTACTGTTATGCTAATGACGGTAATGGGAACTAAACATCTCCCGCGCAGCAGAACAAAGGCCTCTGTCGAGCGGAGATCAGCACTGCCAGCACCGCGGCAGCCGGGTAAAGAGCCCTGGAGCCGGAGCAGGGGTCGGCGGGGTGGGGAGCACCCTGCACCCCTCAGGAGCTGGGGCTCTCCTGCCATGGGTGCACCGCAGCCCCGCCGCCCCTCAGCCACGGCAAAAATCCTTCGGAGGGAATCTCCCGAGCTCTTGGCCAGCTGGCCGGGGCCGGAGCGCGCCTGCACACACGGATGGGCAGCAGCCCCCATCTGCTCGGGGCAAGGCAGCCCCCTGGGACCCCCCCCTCACATGCCCGCCCGAGCCGGCACAGCCCCCACTCCAGCCCTCACATGCCGTGCGGGAAGGCGATCGCCTGGGATGCTCCAGCCTGCCCTACATTCCTCCTAAATATAGCCAGCCAGGTGCTGCCACTTCACCCGGCTCGGGAGAGCCTGGCCCGGTCCAGCCCTGGGATGTGGGGGTGCTGAGCCCACGGCTTCCAGCACCGCTGTCCCCATCCCGCATCCCGTGGCACCTCTCCCATCCTGCCCGTGAGACACTCGGCAGCGGTGGCCGAGTGGGACCAAGGGGCTGATGGCACCCGGGGGGCACAGACAGACATCCCGATGGACCCTCTCCCTGCATTTGCCCCCTCCACGGGGAGCCAGACCCAAAATAGATGGGAACAGCTTCCCGCTCCCCGGCGTTGGTGGTGAGTGCCGGCGTCGTGCCGCTGGCACCGGGCGGCAGAGGAGGAGGAGGGAAGGCAGAGCAGAGCTCGCCATACACACTCACTCCCACCTTCTGCTTCCCAAACTACCGGGGGGAACACGGAGGCTGTGCCGGGGCTGAGCCTGCCGGCAGGAGGGGAAAGGATAGGAGAAGGGATCCCTGCTCGGCACGTCCCCAGGTGCCTCCTGTCCCCAACAGCTGGTGAAGGAACGGGATGATGGGAACATGGCCGAGTGCTGCAGTGGGTGCAGAGGATCCCTGGCCACATTTGGGGCTTTCTCCTGCCTGCTGGACACCATTTACTGCCGGCAGAGCTGGGCCTGATGCACAACTGAGGCCCATTTGCTCCTTTCTGGCTGCTTTGCTCGGGGTTCTGCCCCTCTGGGTCCGATGGTGCCCGTGGAAACCCCCCTGCACTGCAGGGCCGTGTCTGGGCTGGATACCAGCTCCCTTAACAGGCAGTTGCCATCCTGGATTTCAGCTCATTCTCTCCACTTGTCCCTAAGTTCCAGAGAACATCCTGTCCCCACTTGGTGCTCAGCTCTTGGCCACCCTGATCCCCTGCTCATGAGAACTGCTGTGAGCAGCCGTGGGCAAGCACAGAGCTCAGGGGGATGGGGGGGACCCCCAGCCCTGCTGCTCCCCCCTGCACCCCAAGGGACTCACAGCTCCCCTCCAGGTTGCCCTGTGCCAATGTTCCCACCCAGAGACCTGACTCCCTCAGCCCAGTTTCCCACAGACTCCAGAAATCCCAGATCCCCACCAGCTGCAGCTCTTCTTGCCCCCCTTCCCCAGCACTGCCAGGGGCTGCCTTTACTCCTTCCCAGGATCATGGAACAGCCAGAAAGGGCCTGGGATTCTCAGGATGGATCCTCCAGTGAAGCTCCCCGGGGCAGGATCTGAGCTCCTGTGGATGCTGCAGCCCCAGCCCAGGCCTCCCCTGGCTGCCAACACCCCCCTCAGCTGCTCCTGAGGGGCTGGGGTGGGTGTGGGGCACCCAGGCGTGAACTGAGGGCTGGGCAGGGATTGCTTGGGTGGCCATGCAGGAACTAATCGCGCACTTGTGCGTGAGCCGAAGGGCTGCTCATGCATAAATTATTCGGGTGCTCCCGCACAACCCCCTCCTGCGCCCGTGCCCGAGGGCGGGCGGCTCAGTACCCGATGGAGACCGGGGCTGGGACGAGCCCCTCGCCCGCAGGGGATGGAGGAAGCGGCACCGAGGTCACCGATGTCACCGAGGTCACCGATGTCACCGAGGTCACCGATGTCACCGTCATCGCCCGCGTCAGACTTTCCTCCGCCCTTCTGATCCCCTCGTTCTCACCTCTCCATCACCCCGGGTGCTGCCAGGGCTGGCAATGGAGCAGCGTCTCCAGCGCTGGCTCGTGCTGTCCTTGCTCTTATTGTTCCTGGGAGTGAATATCCCCCCCCCTCCTGTCTCCAAAATCCTCTTCCCAATGCCAGGGTCATGCATGACCTCCCTCCTCCCTGCACAGCCCCACACACCCTGCGTCCCCTCAGGACCCTCCCTGCCTCCTGCCCCTCTCCTCTTATTTTCCCCTTTCCTCCTGGTCGTGCCAGGCAGGAGCCGAGGGGTTCACACCACGGGGCCCTGATCCCACTTAGGGACTCCAGCTGCCTCTGCCGAATAAAGGATGCTCTTTTAAAAGCTCCCAAAAGCTCTGGCTCTGGCAGAAAGCTGATGTTCACCTTGAAAAAGCCATTTGCTGAAGGCCAGAGACGCGATCTCTGCTCGAGTCAAAAGCTGCTCCAGTAATGGATGTGCAGACAAAAGAGCCGACTTGGCAGCACGGGGTTGGCAGGGCCCCCTCACCCCCCTCCTCTGCAGCAGCCACGGTTCCCCCCTGGCACCACCAGACCCCCGTGCTGGCAGCCAGCCCCTCCCTGACCAGGTACCCCCAGGAACACCTCCTCCTGCTCATCCTCCTCTTCCTCGCTGCTCTGAAAAACATTCACAAACATCACAGCTCATCCCCCCATCACATCCCTCCATCACATCCCCATCCCATTCCCTATCACATCCCTCATCACATCCCCATCCCATTCCCTGTCACATCCCTCATCACATGCCTCATCACATCCCCATCCCATTCCCCATCACATCCCCATCCCATTCCCTATCACATCCCCATCCCATTCCCCATCACATTTCCATCCCATCCCTCCATCACATCCCCATCCCATTCCCTATCACATCCTCCATCTCATCCCTATCCCATTCCCCATCACATCCCCATCCCATTCCCTATAACATCCCTCATCAAATCCCCATCCCATTCCCTATCACATCCCCATCCCATTCCCTATCTCATCCCCATCCCATTCCCTATCACATCCCCCCATCACAGCCCCATTATTCCCAGAGTTCTGGGTATTTTCCCCACCCACATCTCAGATGCAGCCCATAGAATTTTGGGGCTCCCTCTTTTCACCCCAACCCCGCAGCCCAACCATCATCCTGGGATGCTGGAGCATCCCCTGGGATTTTCTCATCCCATTAAATCCCATTAAGGACCAGGTTTCGCTCCAGCCCAGTTTGGATCCCAACACTCAACACAGGGAGCACTTCCCACCTTCCTCGCCTGCAGTGACTTGGCATTTTGAGCACGAGAAACACTGAGGCCTTTTAAAAACAGGAAGCAATCCATAAACACAAATATTTCAGAGCACAGTTGCCTTTTTCCCCCCCAAAACTGCCCGGCCTCATAAATATGCATTTCCCCATTTTCACTTTGTACAAATCTATTATTGTTTTTGCCGGCCCCGGGAGGCAGCAGTTTGCATTAGGAGTGCGTAATTTATCATTAAAATGTAATTTATAACGTATAGAGTGGGGCATAATAAAGTCTGGATGAGGTGATGGATGGCCGGGAAGCCTGTGTTTAAAGGGAATCGTGTTTACATCCTTGTAGGTCTGCACGGAAAGGGAAAATGGGATGGGTTTGAGATAATTACCTGCATGTTCTGAGTTACTGGGTGGTCCCTCCTGCTCCTCCACCCTCCCAGTCCCACTGCTCCCAGCAGAGCTCCGGAGAGCACCTGGCAGAGCTGCTTCTCAGAGCCAGGCAAAGGCTTGAGGCTGGAATTTCTGGGATTTATGGGACATTTGTAGGCTCCCTTGGAGAAGGGAGAGCAGCCAGGGACAGCTGAGCACCCAGGGAAGGTGAGAACCCAGGGAAGAGAGGATGTCCAGGGAAGAGAGAGCCCACAGGGAAAGGAGAGCATCCAAGGAAGGGAGAGCAGTCATGGAAGGGAGAACATCCAAGGAAGGGAGAGCAGTCATGAAAGGGAGAACATCCAAGGAAGAGGGAGCATCCAAGGAAGGGAGATCACCCAGGGAAGGTGAGCGCCCAGGGAAGGGAGTGTGGTCAAGGAAAGGTGAGCACCCAGCCAGTATCTCCAGCTGGATTTGAGAGCCCAGGGAAGGCTCTGCCCTGCTCTGAGTTCTCGCAGTGCAGGTGGGGATGAACCAGTCAGAACTTCCACCTCCCAGCGAGCTGAGCAGAGAATCCGTGTGTTTACAGGCAGGAGGGAGCGCTGCCACCATGAGCTGTCACCCTCTGACAGCACCAGGACGTGGTGCCAGCGGCAGCCCGGGCACTTCCCTCCTGGGGACTTTGAAGTGGCGGCTGGTGCAGAGCTCACCGGAGCAGAGACAGCCAGGGACAGTCCCCAGAGTGATTTATTTGCAGCACAGAAACCAGGAAAAGTGTCTTTTATAAGTCACTGGCTGCTGGCCCTTCTCCTGCTGCCTCCTCTTCCCTAAATATTAAATAAACACCAGGGATGCAGGAGCAGGATGTGCTGGTCCAGGCTGCCTCTCCACCTGTGAGTCAGGAGGATGCTTGTGGCAATTTAGGCGTTCCAAGGCTGCAATTGCAAGAATTCTGGGAATGCCCAGGAATTCTGCAGGGAAACATTCACTGGAACAGGCTCCCCAGGGTTTGGTCACGGCCCCGAGGCTGCCAGAGCTCCAGGAGTGTTTGGACAACGCTCTCAGGGACAGGGTGGGATTGTTGGAGTGTCCTGGGCAGGGCCCAGGAGTTGGATCCTTGTGGTTCCCTTCCAGCTCAGGATATTCCATGAAAAGACTCCCTGGAGCCAGGCAGGTGTGTGCAGGCAGGGGCATCCCACAGGCTTTGCCTCTGGAAGTGATTCCAGGCACTCATTCTGCTCTCCATCCGAGGGGTATGGATCCTACAGGGCCCAGCTGATCCCGCAGAGATCCTGGCTTCATTCCTGAGCTGCCGGCAGCCGAATCCGGCCCATTGTTTTCAATCTGTCTGCTTTCAAATTGCTCCTAAATAACACAGTTTATCTTCGGCTGATTGAGTCTAAGAATTTTGCAATTACAGGCAAACAAGGACATTCAGCATCCCATGTTATTTGCATTTTTAAGGACCAGGGATTTTTTTTTTTTTTCCCCACGAGGTTTTGCCTAATGATGTTTAGGGCTAACGAGCACTTTCAAACCTTGTCCACGTGGAGCTGACCAGCTGTGTGGCTCCTCTCCCTTGAGCCCCCAAAACCCCTCTCTCCAAGCCCATCCTGGGAGTCCTCACGCAGCTGAGGAAGTAAATTTAATCCCAAATAGTGCTTTTTTTTGGCCATTTTCCCCCTCTCCCCAGCTGCAGGGAAGCTGTGGGAAGGCAAACTTGCGTGCATGGGGCAACACAGCAACCCTGCAGCATCTTTGGGGCCGGCAGTGGGTGGTGTTACCTGATCACCCCACACTGAAACTGGTCCCAACCTCCCTCTCAGAGGGACCACGTGCCCTCAGCGAGGGGTCAGTGGCCACGTTCCTGCTTTTATTCCCTTTTTTTCCACCACAACCTGCCGCCCGGCTGCTCCATTAGGTAGGGCTGCCTCCTCCAGGCCCCTTTTTCTGCTCTAATTACCTCTCCCCTCGGCGCATCCCCCTCCGCAGACCTCATTGATCACCTTGTCAAAACTTCCCCGCTCGCCGGGTGGGGGGAGCGGGGCCGCGGCGGCGAGGAAGAGGAGCGGGAGAGGTGTAATTACTCCCTCCCAACGCTGCCAGGGGTCCCAGAGCTGTATAAATGATTAATTACAGCCCGGCCGCGGGCGCCGAGCAGCCTCTGCTAATGCACTAAGTGCTCTCCCCTGCAAAATACCTGCTCGGAGCCCGCAGGGAGAGGAGCAGCCGCCCTGCAAACGGGGCACACGAAGCTGGGGGATGCCCCAATTTCGGGTTGGCAGGCCCTGGGGGAGGCTCCCATTCCCACCCAGCTCCCATGGAAAGCACAAGGAGTCCACGGCAGGCACCCAACTGGTGCCCATTCGTGCTGGGACCCCTCTTCCCCCATCCCCAGCCACCCTCTCCCCCCGCTTTTAGTCAGTCCTTCGAAAAGCTGGCTTGGAAAAATAGGCTGAATCCCTGGATTTTTGCAGCAGGGATGAGACAGGGCTCGCCCAACGCTGTCCTTGATATTGTCACTCACAGGGTGGCTGTGCCTGAGCGGGTCCCAGTGGCACAGTGGCTCCCACATTCCGAAGGGATGCTCTGGACATCCCAACACTCCCGGTGCCAGGAAGGGTCTGGTCACAGCCCCCCTCTCACCTGGGGTCCTGCCCTCAGACCCTCTTGACCCACAGCATCCCAGTGCCACGAGTTCCTGACGCCTCCCAGGCCTCTCAAAGCCGTAGCTCATCTTCCATTCTCTTTATTTTCATTTTTTTTTTCTATTTTATTAGGTTGTTCATGTTGCTAAGTGCAATTAATTCCTGACTGGGAAACAGCAGTGAAGGGAGAGCACCCAGCAGCAAGGGACAAGGGGCTCCGTGTCACCTCCTTCTCCTGCCACCCCCCAGGCACCAGGAGCACTGGAATTTTACCCCCCATGGCATCACTCCCTCCCTCAAAGCACCCAACAGGAGCTGCTTCAGCATCTCCAAACCCTCCTGCTAATTCCAGCTCTCGGTAACGAACCGCTCCTGGAAGTTCACAATCGTGTGGATTCATGTTGTTATGGAAGAAGGACCTAATTAAAAAGGGAAATGAGTATGACATCGTGAAATTGTTCAATTAAGTTTATCTCATTACAGTTAATATTAGAGGGGAACTTTGGGCTTTTTACATTTTGCTCAAAGTTTGGAGCTGGCAGCTAAAGAGCGGCGGCGTTCGATCCTTGGGAAAGGACGAGGGGAGGGGGGAAATGGTATTTAATTAAACATGCACCCATTAACGTTGGCTAATGTGACATTTCAGAGCAGCTTGTGCAGCGTGTGCCTCTTACACCGGGGCAGGAACAAGGGCTGTGGCACCTCCCGGGGACGGTGGGCACAGCCCCTCCTCGTGCCACCCGTGTCCCACACCCGGCAGCTGGAGACAGGAGCTGCTGCAGCTCCCGCCCCGGCAGCGAGGAAACAAAACCGCTGAGATGTTTTGATCCAATTAACCATAATTTATTTCATGCTCATCAGCGCTTCCCCGCCGGGGGACTCGCAGTTTCTCTGGGATGTGTGATCTCCACTGGGAGATCCCGGCAGCAGGAACCTTTCCCCCCCCCTCCCCGGCTCCCACCAGTTCTCCATCACGGTCCGTTCCTGTGGGATTCAGGCATCTCTTGGCAGCTCCTCAGGTTTTATTGGGGTGAATCCTCATAAATACATCAGTAAAGGTGCTTTTGGCATTTAGGTTTTATGTCCTGCGCCTCCCGAGGAACAAAAGCGAGGGGGTTTTTTTTTCCTTCAACACCTGAGGCAACGAAAATTGTCCCTCTCCATCTCTGTCTCCCACAGTGAGTGGAGGGGATGGAGAGGGGAAGCCTCGTCTGGAAGAGCTGGGGTTGAATTTTTCCAGGGGATAGATAAAAAAATGACCCGTTGAGGTGGCATTTGGGCATTTTTTCCTCCTTCTCCCCTTATGATCTGCACATCCAAGGAGGGTAAACAGATGTTGTTTTCCTCGTGGAGGCTCTAATTTACAGCTGTACCCACACTCGAAGGGAAAACGAGCAGGAGAAGGTCAGGAAGAGGAAGAGGAGGAAGGAATCCTCCAAGGAATCTTTGCACTCGCTCCCAGGGAGTGGAGCAGCCACATGAAATTGGAGTAAAATCCGACTACACTGCAGCCCCTCTCCAGCAGGCTGCTCCTGGGGGTCTCACTAAGCCCTGGCACTGTGTCCAGCCCCAAATCCTGCCCATCACCCAGGGAAAAGCCAGGGGTGTCCAGCCCCAAATCCTGCCCATCACCCATGGAAAAGCCAGGGGTGTCCAGCCCCAAATCCTGCCCATCACCCATGGAAAAGCCAGGGGTGTCCAGCCCCAAATCCTGCCCATCACCCAGGGAAAAGCCAGGGGTGTCCAGCCCCAAATCCTGCCCATCACCCATGGAAAAGTCAGGGGTGTCCAGCCCCAAATCCTGCCCATCACCCATGGAAAAGCCAGCGGGGGACAGGGGGAGTTGCAGGATGAGCATCGCTGGCTCCACCCCAAACCCTCGGGGCGTGTTTGATCCATCGCCTGTGGAAGAGATTCCTTTGATGCAGGAGAGGCTCCAAAGCACGTTAAGGCATAAAATGGCATTAACGAGGGAAGAGAATAATCACCTCTGCCTGTGCTGCTCGGGGCTCTGCAGGGCTCCCCAAAATCCCCTCCCCAGCCCCGGCGGCTCCGGCATCAGGAGACTCCTCCTTTGTCCCCAGACTCCTGGTGCACACCCACAGCCAAAGCGTTCCCAAAGAATGGGGTATCCTGCATCCCATCCCCTTGGCCTGACACGGGGGACAGGAGGGACACCAAGGTGCTGAGCACAAAGCCCCACACCAACCAGAGACCCCCCAAAGACCCCCGTGCCCCCTCCCCGGCCGTGGTGAGGGCTGAAGGGGGTGGCCACCTCCTCCTTTCATCTTTCCCTCCGCTGAACTTTCATTCCTTATAATCAGGCCTGATATTAATGATGCATAAAATTACCCCTGATTAAAAGAACCTTTTCCAGCGGCGGCAGCGGGCGGGGGGGGGAGATCACGAGGATGAGGAGTGGGGTGAGCCCCCACCCCGGGCACCCACGGGGGGGGGGCAGAGGCTGCTCCCTTCTGCTGGGGGTTATTTAGGGACTGATGGCTCCAGTCGCTGAATCCTCACATCTTCCTTCCCTCCTTAATTAAGGGATCAGCGAGAGCATCCCAAAGCTTGAGGACATCAGGGATCACACACCACACTGTGCCACGAGCCCAGAGCTGTTTGCATCCCCTCTGCCCCCCCATCTCAGAGGGGACAGGAGGGTATCACCACCCGTCCCTTTAGGGAAACCATCCCTTTAACAAAAACCGGGGCCTTCGGTGTGTTTTGCAAAGTTTTAAGTAAGCAAATGGTGCAGCTAATGAATGTGAAATGGCAGCAAAAGGGAAAACAGGCCGGATCAAAGCCCCTGTGATCTGGATGTCAGCACAGAGCAGTAATTGCTGCTACAATAACTGTGCAGGGGCTGACAGCGCCAGGAAAACAGGCCTGGTGCTTCCACAGGGGAACTGGTGGGGCACAGAGCATCGGTGGTGAGTCACATCCCAGCCTCTGCCCCCCAAAACTCACTATGAGCCCTGAGCTGGCACCAGAAGGGCCACCCTGGGTCAGCCAGAGCACCCACACCCAGAGCAGGGAAAAGGCTCAGAGACAAGGTGGGCAATGCTGGACCTTGGCACAGGTGATTCCACACCCCTTGGAGCAGGGGGGAGGCTGAGGAGTGACCAGGCACTCCGGGATCTTGGCTTTGCTCTTGATCCCCCCACCAGCATCCCTGCTCCGAGCACGCCCGCCCTCAGCAGAGGCACCAGGAAGATGCTCGCAGGGATGACAGGAATAAAAACGCTTCCAACGGGGGCTCTCCGGGCTCCCACAAGGAGGAAAGGGACTTTTCCATCCCCTCCTCTCCCAGCCCTGCGTGGGGAGCACATGATTGAAACACAGGCTCTGCAAAACAGCCCCGGGGGCGAGGAGAGGGAAGGAAGGATTCGATTTGGGGATGCCAGGATGCAGGGATGCGGGACTGCGGGGATGTGAGGCTGCAGGGAAGCGAGGGAAGGACGGCACCGCGCGGGGAAAGCAGCAGAAAACCCTTATTGCTCCTAAATTACTGCCGGATTCTTCCGTGCTGCTTTTAAGCAGCTCTTGCTGCTGCCCCCGGGCCCCGGCGGATGGAGGGAGATTATCTCTGCCCGAGCCCAGCGAGGCGAGGGGATTAGTGACTCCAGGGAGGGCAAGTGTGGCTCCCCACTCCCGGGGAAAAGGCCTGAACGTCGCAGATGGAGGGATGAGATTCTGGCAGAGGTGATGCTGGGGCTGCCAGGCACATCCACCCCCAGGCACATCCACCCCCAGGCACATCCACCCCCAGGCACATCCACCCCCAGGCCCCAGAGTCCCCTGGGCACGTCCTGGGTCACCCGGGAGGGCAGATCCTGGGAAAAGGGGGCTCTTTGCCAGCGGCTCCCACACTCCTGCAATGCCACCAGGACACAAAAGCACGTGGGGGGTTCCCCCAGGCCCTTCTCGGTGCCCTCTGCATCCCACCAGGTCCCTCTCCAGCCTCCCCTCCATGAGGATGTTTTCTATTCCCGTTCCTCTCCGATGTCACCGAGGTTTTCAGAGGGCAGACACCAAACCCCTCGGAGCTGAGATCATCCACCAAACCCCTCTGGGTACTCCCACAGGCCTCCCAGCCCTGTCCTGTCTCCCACTCCCACTGTAAACCCATGGATCTGCTGCCAAGGAAGCATCCAGCTTTCCAGCTCCATTCCCTTCATATCTGCAGCCCCTTTTTGAACAGGACGTGGATCCTGTCCCTCCACCCTGCTGCTGGTGGGTGATGCCCAGGGCAGCAGCACATTCCAGGACTGTGGCAATGCCCTGGCCACTCAGGATGGTGCAATCCATGGATCCAGGACTGTGGCAATGCCCTGGCCACTCAGGATGGTGCAATCCATGGATCCAGGACTGTGGCAATGCCCTGGCCACTCAGGAGGGTGCAATCCATGGATCCAGGACTGTGGCAATGCCCTGGCCACTCAGGATGGTGCAATCCACGGATCCACCCTCGGACCAACCCCAAATCCCCTATTTCCTCCACCAAAACCCGTCACCTGCACACACACACACAGGAAAAAAAACCCTCCTGGGCTGCCAGGGCTGGGAAGAGGGATGGATGGAGCTCAGGAGCATCCATATGGCTTTAACAACACGTGTGTCCCCCCAACCCCTCCTCTCTCAAGGGCTTCTCTGCCTGTCGAAGGACTTAGTCTAATCCAGGGAGAAAAATGAAAGCCCCGGCCCCGCAGGACGGAATGTGCTGCCTGGGGTAGAACTAATAGTTATTATCTACATTAAGCACCACGGCTGTCAGGCAGGAATTAATTTCCAAGCAGTAAGAGATGAAAGTTCCCCATTTTTCAGGGGAATCTGCGCCGCGCGAGGTGGCGCGAGAAAAATAACTTAAACGTGATTAAAAATGATCCCCATTTTATTAAAAATAATTCTAATTTATCTCTCCCTCCGGCTCCCTGGTTCTCCTGGCATAGATCCCGGTTACGGAGAGGAGACTGCTGGAATTCCCCACGGCTGGGCTCGTGCCGGGATATCCCAAACACGGCTCCGGATTTTTGGGCACGGAGAGCCACGGTGGTGAAATCTGAGGGAAAAAAACCGGGGAAAATATTAAAAATATTCCGATCTGGGAGCCAACGAGGGGTCCCCAGCGCGCCGTGGGCTGCTGGGAGAGCCGGGCAGCGCCTCAAGCTGTGTGGTCACTCCATTTGTCTCGCTGCAAAACGAGGATCCTGCTTCGCTTATCTCGCCAAGATGTTGCAAAAAAATCAATTAGTTGCTAATGACATTACAGGGTTTTGGAGATATAAAGCTTTCCAGGGGCTGTAAGTGGCGGTGAGACACGGTAATTCCGATTCCAGCGGTGAAATATGGGAGATTTGCTCCCGTTTTATTAGCGGCCAATGTTACTCATCTCATTAAGTTTATTAATAAGCTGATCC
Organism: Chiroxiphia lanceolata; assembly: GCF_009829145.1. Taxonomy (NCBI): domain Eukaryota; kingdom Metazoa; phylum Chordata; class Aves; order Passeriformes; family Pipridae; genus Chiroxiphia; species Chiroxiphia lanceolata. The sequence continues at coordinate 5,392,725 of NC_045660.1, read as the reverse complement.
TCACCCCCCACCCCCAACCTGGCAGGGTCTGTGATGGAGACACGAGGGGGCCAGGGTTTATTTTAACCAGCTCCCTCCCTGACAAGATATTCACTTTTCCCCTCTAAAATCGGGGGGTTTAGTAATCTGTCAGATCAAAAAAAAACCCAACCAAAAACGCTCCAAAATGGAAATTTTTTTTTTTCTTTCCAAAAATATATCTAATGGAAAAAGTCAGGGCTTGGAAGAGACCGTTTGGCTTTGAGCTTTCAGGGCTGGGTTTTATTCTCCTTTCATTGCTATGCCAGCAGCAAGTCTCCGTCCTGCCGGTGCCCTTCTAATAATATTCTATTGTAATAGTTAAAACATTTTACTTTCTGTTTAAAGCCTGCAAGGAATGCTCCTGCTGCATATTCAGAGATATCCAGCTCTCCCATTTGGACTGTGATATAACCAATTTAAAAGAAAGAAAAAGAAAAAAAAAAAAGAAAAAAAGAGAAAAAAACAACCTAAACCCCCACTTTTCAAAATAACTCCTGGAAAATCAAACCCCTGCTCAGCCCGGTGTCCCCAGGATCTCTCACATCTCCTCTCCCAGCCCGGATTTAGCACAGGTTTACAACACCCCCCCCCAGCAAACATCTCCCTGTTTGATGGGCATGGGCTGCAGCGTGGGTTTGATTCCTTGGGAGTGCTTCCCAAAGAAGCAGCAGATCCCTTAAAACCACAGCCTTGCTCCCAAAAGGAAGGAGTTGCCCTTCCCAGCGCCACACCCTCAGTTTCCCTGGTCGTGCAGTCGGGCTGGTCCCATCCCACGGCTGGGAGATGGAGTGGTCCAGACCTCAGAAGGGGGCAAGACACCAGGAAATTGGGCCACGGTGCAAACACCAGACCAGCCTCCCCTTCCTTCCCCTCCTCCTCTTCCTCCTCCTCCTGCCCCTGTTTTGAAATTAATGCACAAAAATAACCCTCTTTTCAATCTCCCGGATTTATGTCTCCTTTCCCAGGCACAGAAAGCCCAGGGACTGTCACTCCAGCGGGTGCCACCACCACCAGCTCCTGTCACAGCCCGGGGCAGCCTCCCCAACCCTGCCCCGGGGCCGGGAGCATCCTCCCGATCCCACCGCTCCTCCAACAGCCACCGGCGCTGCAAAAGTGGCCTCAGCTCCCTGTTTTTTCCCGGGAGAGCATCCCAAAGGTGGGAGGGGAGGAGCAGCAGCCCCACACCGCCTCAGCTCCCTGTTTTTTTCCCGGGAGAACATCCCAAAGGTGGGAGGGGAGGAGCAGCAGCCCCACACCGCTCAATGCGACGCGGGCTCGGAGCCGCCCACGGGAAAGGTCGTTTCTGTGTTTATTGACCCAGCTCTGAAACAGCGAAATAATTTAATAGCTTAATAAACGGGATCGATGCAGGCAGGGAGGGAGTGGTGGCGAGGAGCTGGAGCTGCCCAGGTCACCCCTAAGAGTGCTGGAGGTGGGGGCACCTCAGGGGGCTGGGGAGTTAGGATGGGGAAGCTGGGGGGGGAAGGATGGGCCGGGGAGGGATGGGATTTATCCCAGGCCCTTCAGGTCTTTGCAGACAGCAAAGCATCCCAGAAACTCCTGGCATGGTGGGAAAGGCAGTGGGACCTCACCTGCAGAGCTGCCTCCAGCTCTGGGGTCTCCAGCACAGGAAGGACGTGGAGCTGTTGGAGTGAGGGCAGAGGAGGCACCAAGAGGATCAGGGGGCTGGAGCAGCTCTGCTGGGAGGAAAAGCTGGGAGAGCTGGGATTGTTCAGCCTGGAGAAGAGAAGGCTTTGGGGTGACCTGATTGTGGCCTTCCAGGACCTGAAAGAGCCGACAGGAGAGATGGAGAGAGACTGGACCAGGGCCTGGAGGGACAGGATGAGGGGAATGGCTCCAAACTGCCAGAGGGCAGCGTTAGATGGGATATTGGGAAGAAATTCCTCCCTGGGAGGGTGGGCAGGCCCTGGCACAGGTTGCCCAGAGAAGCTGTGGCTGCCCCATCCCTGGGAGTGCCCAAGGACAGGTTGGAGCAACCTGGGGGTGGAATGAGAAGAGCTCTAAGTCCCTCCCATCCCAAATCATTCCATGATTCTCCGATCCTATGATGTGGCACTATGATGTGGCACATCCGCATCGCTCCTGTGCTCGGCTGTGCACGTGCCGGTGCTCAGCCCCCTCCTAATTGTTTCTCTTCATCTCTTTATGGCTGTTAATTGCTCCCTCCTCCGTTTACCGCGTTACTCCAAGCGCTGCTCTTAATTCCCCTCTCTTGCTGCAGGTGCCGGCTCTATTATTAACTTTTAATATGGAGCGTTAGGGATCCGTGAGTTTGTTTTCCTTGTTGCTGATGGATCTTTAATTGGCGAGTGGCTGCCAGGGTGGCAGGGCCATTCTGCAGGAATCCAATGCAAAGAGCATTTCGCGTTCTTCTGCTCCCTCACCCGCTGCCAAACATTTTAAATAAATAAACGCGATTGCGTCAATATTATCCTGGAGCGAGGCTCGCAGGTGCAGGCAGCTCCTCCACAGCCCAAACCACGGCGGGATGAGCCCAAAGTCAGCCCCGCAGGAGCCGGGAAAGGGGTTTTGTCGGGAGCATCCGGCATCCCAGAGCACTGTCAGCCCTGGGAAACAACGGCTTAATAACACTTTGCATTAATGTCCCGCAATGCAGACACTAATCAAGAGGCAGCATCTCCCACCTCCCACCTCTGCCGTGATTTAACCCTCCAGTGGCCGCGTGCAGCCGTGTCCAGCCTCCCCACCAGGGATTGGGGATCTCTCCCTCGGCACTCAGAGCTCTGAGCCAGCCTAAATCCCAGCTCCCAGCTCCAAATCCCGGTGCCTGAGGGTCGGTGCCAACCCCCTGCGCTCCACAGCCATCAGTCTGGTGCTGTCGAGGCCCAGCAGGGCCCCCAGGACCCCCGGCCCCACGCCAGGCACATCCCTCCCCCTGGGATGCCCAGGGCTGGGAGACTGACAGCTGCCACTCAGCCTGTCTCCGTCTCCATCTCCCCAGCAGATGAATATTCATGGAGATGCTTTCCAAGGTACTGCGGGACCCTTCTGTGGGCTCTTTCCATTAACTATTCATGAAACACCAGGCAAAATGCTAATGCCAACAGGTTTGGCCCAGGAATCAGCTCCTCCAGCCCTGGCATTGCCAACCCTCACCCCCCTGTGCCACGGCAGGTGCAGACAGTGCCGGGAGAGGCGTGAAAACAGGGATATCTCCCTTCATCTTCCCTCATCTGAGGGCTGCTGGGGGCACCCAGGGGCCGGCAGGAGGGAGTCACAGGGCACCAGGGTCTCTCCCCTCGTGGTGTGACCTTGGGCAGTCACTGCCACCGTCCTGCACGTCCACAGTCCTCCAGTCCCCCCCCGGCACATCCCTGGAACATCCCAGGGCACCGGGATGTGCCCCTGGGCATGGCCATGCTCAGGGCTGGGGAAACTGAGGCACAGAGCAGGGCAGGGCCAGCCTGACCCCACAGGAGGGCAGGGGACAGGCAGGGGACAGGCAGGGGACAGGGACACTGCTGGCTCTGCCTGTCTGGCCCCGACACCTCTGGTGCACCGCTCGTCGTCTCAAGCACAGCCCCGCGATGCCATTACCGAGAGTGGCTGAGCTAATTAAATCGCTGTTAATGATACAGTCATTACCGAGGGCCGTAAAAGCCGACTCCTGGTGCCCTGGCCCCGCCGCTCGGCATCGTGCCACGTTCCTGCAGCCACGTTCCTGCAGCCACGTTCCTGCACCAGCGCTCCCCACAGCACCCCCAGGCCTGGGTGGGACAGGTCCCACGGGTGCTGGTGTGCACGGGACACCCGTGTGCTGTGTGTGCCCTGGGAGCACATCTGCCACCAGCCCGGGCTCCAGCAGAGCCCCCAGAACCACCATCCCGGCTCCACCGGTGCCCCCCGAGCCCCTGGGGATCAGTGGGTGCCCACACACCCCCCAGGACCTCAGCAAACATGGGAGACTTGCATTTGGGATCCGAAAACGCTGCTCCACTTCTGGGGTTTTGGGGAACGCAGGTATTGGGGAACACATCAGGGAAACTGAGGCACAGGGGCAGGAGTGGGCAGGACTCACCCCCTGGCTCATTAACATCCATGGGCACCTCCTGCCTGCCCCAGCCTGAGCCCCCCAAGGCTTCACCCCTAACCCAGAGCCCCAGCCTGGCTCTCCCAGGGCTGTTTTATCCCTATCCCAGCCTGACCCCTTGGCAGGGGTGGTTTCCATCCACACTGGGATGCCCCAAGGGGACCAACAGCCTGCGGGGAGCTCCTGTCCCTGGTGGCAAAGCAGCATCGCTGCCGGCCCCGGGACCCTCATCCCGGACACCCCATGGAGAAGGGAGACGAGCCCGGGGAGCACGGAGGGGTTTGATGGAGAGGCTGGAGGAAGAGGAGGAGCAGGAGGAGGAGGAGAGGGTAGCCAGGCCCTTTCCCACGCTCACTCCTCCCCGCCGGCAGCGCTCGAACGTCCCAGCTCACCTTCCTGGCATGTTTGATCTTGGCGAAGCCTTGGACCGATGCAGCTCCCTCCTCCCACCTCCCTCCCGGCTTTTCTTAGTTTAAACACATGGACGCATGAAAAATAAATGTTGCTCAGGAAAGACAGCGGCAGAGGGCTGGGAAGCAATTAGCATCCAAAGAGGCATAATTAGTGCTCAGAATGCAAGCGGCAGAGAAGAAATAAAGTAGCATTCGGATGCAATCAGGGTCGCGCCTGAATTACACGCCGTTAACTGAATCGCTAATTAAGCACAGTGTGTGAATCACGTCTTATTAAGGGCTCAGCGAAGGCTCTGCCAGCCGGGACAGGGACCGTGGTGGGACAGAGGGATCATGGTGGGACAGAGGGGCCGTGGTGGGATTGAGGGGTCGTGCTACATCCTTGGTGGCATGGTATGATCCTTGATGGCATGATCCCATCCTCGGTGGCACCCTGTGATCCTTGGTGGCAAAATGTGACCCTTGGTGACACAGTGCCATCCTTGGTGACACAGTGCCATCCTTGGTGCTGCTGTTCACCCAAGAGGGCAGGTGCCACGTGCACGTTTTGGGGACAGTCCCCACCGGGACGGCAGCAGCTGAGGCTGTGCCCGTGCCCGTGGCAGGGCCGTGGCACACAGGGCAAGGGCTGCCTGCCTGGCAGTTCATTAGTTGTAATTAGCAGGACTCGCCTCATTTTAGCAGTCTGGGCAAATATTTGCTCAGGGAGCTCTGGCTCTCCAGCTCCCTGCAGACTGGGCTGGCTCCTGTGGGGATGGAGCTGGATGAGCCAGACTGGGAAAGGGCAGGAGCCACGTCTGTCCCTCGGTGTCCCCCTGGGTGCCCTGTGGCCCTGCAGGATGCCCTGGATGTCACCTTCACATCTCCCCTTAGTGCATGTGGGAAGGCAGGTCCCAAGAGGGGCCTTCCCTTTGGGGATCCCCCTAGAACATCTCCACACCCTGCATCCCACACACCTGAAACCCCACATCCCTGCATCCCACATCCCCACTCCCTGCACCTCTGTATCCCCATATCCTTGCAGCTGCACCCCTGCGTCCGACATCCCCACTCCCTGCACCCTTCACCACCACCTCCCTCCCCAAAATCTCCCCAATTTTCAGCCCGGCAGCACCACACGGAGCCGGGAGTGCACAGAGAGCCCAACCCGCGAGGGGGGAGACGATTAATTAGTCCTATTTTATCAAATTCAGACACGTCGCTCGGAAGGTCTAACAAGCTCCAGCTTTGCCCAGGGGGGCAGCTACCCTTGCTGCCTTCTCCTTTGCTTTCCAAGCCTTTCTCTTTTTTTTTTTTTTTTTTCCCCGGGATTGTTTTTATCTTCACCTTCTCCTCCCCCTTCTGTTTTCCCCAGCGTTCCTCACACATCCATACGCTCCCGTATCCTTGCCGGGTGTCCCGAAATCCCTCCGTGGCGGGTGCTGGGGACGCACCACAGCCCCGCCCCGTCCCCGTGGGCTCCCCCCGGGCCGGGATCTCCCCAGCCTTTCCCTGGAAAAGTGAGGAGCGGCCCCGGAAGCTCCGGGTCTCCAGGCTGGCGAGCTCCTCGCCGGCACAGGGATGAAAGGCGGCGGCCGCGCTTGAAGCCTGGCAGTGGGAAAGGTCCTGGGAGCACCGCGGCGATCAAAGGGAGCCTCATCTATTTTAATGAGTCTGCGCCCGAGCGCTGCTGCTGCGGCGGGTTCGGAGTGAGGAAGGGGCTCTCCAGAGATCAAAGCCCTGCGTGAGCACCGGAGGAGCAGAGGGGCTTGGAGGGAGGAGAGGGAGAGGAAGGAGGGGAGGAAGGGAGCAAGGGCTGGGGGAAAAAAAGGAAGGAGGGGCCGGAGATGTGGCTCTGAGTGCTCTGGAGCTTCCTGAGCAGGGCAGAGCATCATGGGCAGCAAAGGGAAGTCTAAGCCCCCCTGCCCTCGGCCAGCACAGCAGCCAAGAAATGTCCCTGTCACCGCATGTGGCCCCACAGCCCCATCCTGCCGCTCCCGAATCCAGGCAGCCAAGCAGAGGTGGAGGGGGACAGAGGGTTGGGCAGCAAGGGCAGCTGGCAGGGACGTGGGTAGATGGCCCTGCATGCCATGCTGGCAGGAGGCACAGAGCCACTGGGATGCTCCCAGGAAGGCACAATCAAAGGAGAGGCCCCTCCTGCCCGTCAGCACATCCCTGAGATCCCGCCAGCCCCAAGACCAAATCCTGGGGCTCCTGTGGGACACCAAAGCCGGGAGCACGGCCTCGGGTCCCGTCCCCAGGCTGGGATCTCACCACCAGCAGGAAAAAACACAGCGGGAACAGGAGTAAATGTGCAGCTGGAGCTCCTGGGGAGAATCCACGAGCAAATGAAGATGTGCAGCACCGGAGCGCTCATCCCTCGTCGGCTCCTCCGCGGACCCGTCGGAGATGAAAGCCCTTTCTCTTTTATGAAGGATTTATCAAGTTTAGTTTAAAACCCACCAAGGAAGAGTCCCTATTTGGATAAGCCTCTGGCTTGTGCTGGATTAATGTCCCAAGCTGGGAACTTGTGGATGCTTGGGAACATAATAATAAGGAACGGCAAACAGAGCAATAAGGCACGGAACAGCTTGGAGAAGGGGTCTACAGGGAGCCTTCTCCTCTTCAGGTGAACACCTCCAGCTCTCCCAGCCTGTCTCCAGAGCAGAGGTGCTCCAGCTCTCGGGGCATCTCCGTGGCCTTCTGTGGACTCACTCCAGCAGCTCCACGTCCTCCTTATCCTGGGGGTCCTAGCACTGCAGGTGGGGTCTCACCTGAGCAGAGCAGGGGGGGAGAATCCCCTTCCTGCCCTGCTGGTGATGCAGCCCCGGATCCGACGCTCCCTGAACGGAGAAGAGACACATCCCCACACGTGGGGACACCAGCCATGCCCCACATCCCTCTCTCTCTTCCCAAAAGCTGCTGTCGCCCAGGGGGGGAACCAGCAGGACCCTCGACTTGCAGGGCTGTGCCCATCACCCCGTGTGGTGCCTCCTCCTCCTCGCTGACGGCTCAATTATCAGCATTCAGCTCCCGCTGCCCGCGGATCCTGTAATCAAGGGCTGCGTGTGTATCCTGGAAAAATTAATCATAATTGCTGAAAGCAAGACACATCACACTTGTAACTTCGGGCTGTTAATTAGGATTGTGTAATTGGATACAGCACTCCCTGTAAATCCAATTACCTGGGATTAGAGCGGCGGCAGGGCAGCGGTGCCGGGGCACCAGGAGTGGGATGCAGCCAAGGGGTCCTGCCTACTCCTAAAACTTTATCCCAGCCCCTCCTCTCACCGTGACAAGGGAAGCTGGGAAGGTTTCTGGCTCCTTATCACAGCTGTGCATCCCCAAATTCCCCCCCAAATCCTTTTCCCCATCCCAAGAGCCCCATTGGCATCCAGCAAGGACGGCAGGGCAGCCCCACACCCGCCAACCCAGATCCATTAAGATTAAATTATATAAAAAAGGAGAAGATTTAACTACACCGAACAATCATCCCTTTTAATATCCACAGATAAAAACTGTAATTGTTTCCAAGGAGAACGAGGTAATTCCGGCTCAGTTTTATGGAGTTTTGGGCTATAAAGTCCCCGTGTGGAATCTCCCGGAGGCTGGCGCAAAGGCCGGGCTCACAGGGGGTTATTTGGATTATTTTATTTAAAAGGCAGTCGGAAAATATGGAACAATTACCCTTTAATTCAAGGTGTCCCCAGGGCTTTCTCTGCTCCCAGCTCTCGGAATACCTGAGGAGCGTGTGAGGCTCAGAGAAAGCAGGGACAGGGAGGACAGGGCTGCCTGCCACCTGTACAGGTGTGTGCACAGCACGTGTGTGCCTGTACAGGGGTGTGCACAGCACGTGTGTGCATGTACAGGGGTGTGCACAGGACATGTATGTATATACAGGTGTGCGCACAGAATGTGTGTGTACATACAAGTGTGTGCACATACAGGTGTGTGCACAGGGCATGTGTGTACATACAGGTGTGTGCACAGCATGTGTGTGTACATACAAGTGTGTGCACAGGACATGTATGTACATACAGGTGTGTGCACAGCACATGTGTGCCTGTACAGGTGTGTGCACAGGACATGTGTGTATGTACAGGTGTGTGCACAGCTTGTGTGTGCCTGTACAGGGGTTTGCACAGGACATGTATGCCTGTACAGGTGTGTGCACAGCATGTGTGTGTATGTACACGTGTGTACAAAGGGCACACATGTATGCACAGCTGTTTGCACAGGACATGTGTGCATGTGCAGGTGTGTGCACAGCACGTGTGTGCCTGTACACGTGTGTGCACAGCACATGTGTGTATGTACAGGAGTGTGCACAGCCTCTGTGTGCCTGTACAGGTGTGTGCACAGGACACGTGTGTGTACATACAGGTGTGTGCACAAGACATACGTGTGCCTGTACAGGTGTGTGCACAGGACATGTATGTACAGGCGTGTGCAAAGGACACGTGTTTGTACATACAGGTGTGTGCACAGCCTGTGTGCCTGTACACGTGTGCACACAGGTCACACATGCTTGCACACGTGTGTGCACACAGGTCACACATGCCTGCACACGTGTGTGCCCATCCCTGCCCCGGCAGCCCCGCGCCTGCAGCCAGGCTGTGATTAAGGAACTAAGGAACAGGCACTTCCCAGGGGGTGATGGATTTGTATCCCTGGGAAGACAAACTCACTCCTCGCCCGCCCCGAGCCCTGCGAGGTTTCCTGACAACATCTTCTCCCCCGTCAGGCTGGAAGTGTCAGCCCTAATCCTGACTGACAGCAGCCGTTTAACACCCGCACTCGTGGCAGGAGCCTCCATTCATCTGCCGGGAAGAGGCTCCGTCCTCCCGCAGCCCCAGCCCTGCCTCTTCCCACCCCTGTCACACCGGGATGACTCGGTGAATCCCATTTCCAGGGGAGCTCTTTGAGCTCTTTGATCCTTCCCCCAGCCCGGACAGAGTCCCACAGGTGACAGGGGTGGTGACAGCCACCCACACCCCACAGCACAGTGTGTTTTCTTTCCCGGGAAGGACAGGACCTTCCCAGCTGCTCTCCAGGGGAACGGCTTCCCCGCTCCATTCTCATATCTGATGTCCCTGTCCTTGTCCTTGCGCTTCCCCGCGTGTCCCTGGAGGATAACAGACCATGAAACAGGAGGAAAACGCTGTGCCAGGTCCTTTCCCGGCTGGCACAGGCAGGCATGGAGTGCCAGGAGCACAGCAGAGGGGGTGGGCTGGCTGGGAAGACCCCAAACCCTTTCCTGGCCATCCCATCCCTGTCCCTGCTGCCAGAGCTGGGAATGCCGCTGCCTGCAGGAGTGGGAAAGAGCAAAAATCGGGGAAAGAAAGGAGAGAGCAGGAAGGGAGTGTGTTGGGGGTGCTGGTGGCACCCCCACTGCCAGCTGCCAGCCAGAGGCTCCGTGCCAGGAGGGTCCCTGGGGGTGCAACAGGCCCATCCTTGTGGCATCCACCTGCACATTCCACCTGGGCACCCGGACACGGGGACAGGCCCCTGCACGCAGGGGCACACACATGGCATCCCATCCTGCTGTGCCTGGGCAGGAGAGGTCGGATCAGACCCCCGGGGGGGAGCAGAGGGAAGCTCGAACCCCCTCTCTGCTGCAGACATGCTCCCTGAGCTCCCTGAGCTGAATTACTCCCCTGCCGCCAACGCCCCGGGCACCACGTCAGAAACACAAACCCCGGCATGCCTGGGGGTGCCCACCCTGTGTCCCACAGCTGGCACAGCCCCCAAACCCCGCTGCACTGCGGGGGGACGGCCCCACACCCCGGGGAAGGCGCGGTGGGCACCGCCGTGCCCAGCCTGCTGCTGCCCTCTGCCGCAGTGAAGCTGCTGCCAGGGAAATCCTCCTCCCGGGGAAATCCTCTTCCCAGGGAAATCCTCCTCCCTCCCAGGACAGGGCTGCCCACAGCGGGCAGCTCTGCCAGCAGCCCATGGCCTCAGCCTGCCCATCACCACCCTGCTCTGTGAGAGCCCTGGGCTGGCTCTGCACCCCAGGACAGGGATGATCTGGTCCACAGGACAAGGATGCTCTGCATTCCAGGACAGAGATGCTCTGGATCCCAGGACAAGGATGCTCTGCATTCCAGGACAGAAATGCTCTGTATCCCAGGACAGGGATGCTCTGCACCCCAGGACAATGAGGACAATGATGCTCCACATCCCAAAGCAGGGATGCTGCAGACTCTGGGACAAGGATGCTCTGAACCCTGGGACAGGGATGTTCCACACCCTGGGACAAGGATGCTCTGAACCCTGGGACAGGGATGTTCCACACCCTGGGACAAGGATGCTCCCCACCCCAAGGCAGGGATACTCTTCACCCCAGGAGGGGAATGTTCTGCCCTCCAAGACAAGGATACTTTGCACCCCAGGACAGGGATGCTCTGTGGGAGGCCTCAGGCTGGATTCAAACACCAGCAGGAATGTTGGATGTGCCAGGGGTCTCCCACTCCCAGGACACCCAGGAGAGCTGGTGTGGAGCACAGGGAGCAGCAGCAAAGGATCCCGGGTGAGCCTGGGCTTGGGGAACCACGAGCAAGGAGCCAAAACACCCGTGGGGATGGAAAACTCCCTCAGCTGAGACCCACTGGGATGGGGATGAGCATCCCCAGGGGCAGGGCTGTGTCTGCACAGCCATGCAGTGGGAAAGGACAGAGGTCCCCGTGCCAGGGACAGGGATCCAGCCCCATCCATGTGCAGGGAGCAGAGCTCAGCACCCCCAGCCACTCATCCCACATTCCCTCTGCTCCCAACCCCGCGCCGGGACCCGCTGAGCCTTCGCAGAGCAGGCAGCCCTATTAACATAATTAATTATACCAGGGGTTTGTGGATTATCTAATTATAAACGAGCCTAGATTTGATTTTCCTTTTAATTAATTTGTATTATTTACACGCAGCAGCAGCTGCCCGGGCAGAGTCAGGGTAAATGTCTCCTCACTGCTCGGCAAAGAGCAGATCCCAAAGGAAAGGGGTGGCAGGGGGTGACACCTTGGTGACAGCGCCCTGCAGCCCAGGGCATGGCAGGGAGACAAGGTGGGGTCCCACCAGGCGTGGGAAGGGGGGCACAGAGCTGCTCTGGGGGTCAGTTAAAGCTGGTGACTTGTCCTGCAGTGGGATGTGGAGCTGCCACCCAGGGACGGCTCCCACCACAAAGTGCCACCAACCTGCAGGGATGTGACGTGCCCCGGGGTCCCCAAAGGGAGCTGTAGGTGCTGTGGGGACCCCAAAGGGAGGTGTGGGTGCTGTGGGAACCCCAAAGGGTCCCGGCTGCCAGACCTCACTAGAGGGCAGCAAAATGCTGCCTTTCCCAGGGCTGGTGGCACGGGACCACCGGTCCCAAGTGCTGGTGGCCACGTCCCCCCTGGGGACGCCCAGGACTTGGAAGCAGCTCTCTCCAGCACTCCTGGAACTGCAGACCTCTGGCTTGGCCTCTCCACCAGCCACGGGGGATGCTCAGGAGCTCATGGGAAGCGCCCAAACCCAGCACCATGGCTTGGTGGGGTGACATTGAAGGTGCCCCAGCAGCTGGAAGAGTATTCCTGGGAAAACAGCGGCTGGGGACCCTGGGGACCAGACCCCAGCTTTGATGGAGACCTGCCAAACCCTCCCTCAGGCTGCAAGTTTCTCTCCAAATCCCTGTTTTATGCTCAAAAAGCAGGACATGCAGCTGAACAAAGGCGCTGCCTGTGCCCTGCTCCCCTCGGCTCCCGGGAAATCTCAGCTGTGCCAGGGGGGCTCTGGGTGCCAGGACCCCGCTGCCAGCCATGGGGTGACCCCTGCAGCTCCCAAAGAGGTGAGAGGTGAAGGAGCCCAGGATGGACATGCCAAGGAAAGCAGCCAAGCAGCACTGAAGGCCCGGGCCCAGCATTCCCAGTGCCAGCTGTGTTTACTCCCGAGGACAGGGAGCCCTGTGCCATCTGGATCCTGTACAAGGGAATGAGATCCATTCAGAGGCGCAGAAATTTCCCCCTTCAGAGGCAGCTGGGCACCCAAAGGGAGGAGACAGAGCCTGGACACTGCTGGAGTGGGATCCCCTGCTCACCTCTCTGCTCCCCAGCTCGGAATTCCGAGGGTTACGGCACCAAAGCTCCCAGGCAATTCCAGGAAAGGCCTTGTCCAGGCACAAACTCCCCTGGTTTGCAGGAGCAATACAAGCTGCCAGATGCACTGAGCTCCAGGGAGCAGGAGAGTCTCTCTGGAGGGTGGGAACCCAGAGAAGCTGTGGCTGCCCCATCCCTGGAAGTGCTAAAGGCCACCTTGGATGTGGTTTGGAGCACCGTGGGACAGTGGAAGGTGTCCCTGCCCGTGGGACAATGAGCCTTAAGGCCCCTTCCAACCCAAACCGTTGTGTGACTCTCTGAAACCCCAGGAGGATTTCCCAGTGCCCAGCACTGGGAATATCCTTTCTTTTTGTTTTTTTGTTTTTTTTTTTCTTTTTTCCGCCCACGGCAAGATTTTAACACAAACCAGCTCTGGGTGGGAGAAGGGCCAGGAAAGCTCTTTGTGCTCAGTGACAGAGTTAAAACCTTCAGGGCTGTGTCACATTGCACCAGTCAGCAAATCCACCTCGAATCCGGTGTCTCTGCACTAAACCCAGCAGCGAAAAAAACCCCTCCATTTGAAGCCCAAAAATTCACCCTGAGCCTGTGCCAGGTGTAATTAAAATTTAAACCCCTTCCTCTCAGCACTCTGCTGTTTTCAAGTGGGTACAGAAGGTGCCTTTGCAGCAAGGCTGGGCTCACCTGGTTAATGCAGAGGATTTTCCTGCCCTCCTGGGGAAACAGTCAATAGTGATTTTTTAGCTGCTGCAAAAAGCTGAGTGACCAGGAAACATCCTGCTCCCTCCCATCAGTAATTGGGCACCGCCTGGGATGGGCTCCAAGCCCTCCACGTAATTCCTGAGATTGTGCAAAGCCCCCCCCTGAGCAAACACCCAACCCCAGGGCTGAGCCTGGAAAAGGAAGGCTGGCCAAGGAGCCAGCCTGGAGAACCAGGAGGAGGGAAAACCACACCAGTCCTGTTGGCTCCCTGGAGAGGGTGTTGGAATATTGTTTTCCCTGGGGAGTGACAAACCAACACTAGTTGGACAAGTCCCTCCAAGCACCACGAGGTGCTGGAGCTAATTCTGTGTTGCTGCAGCTGTGACTCAAGGCTGACCACAGCCAAAAATAAGGCACCACTGCTGGGGGGGGGAAAGCAGCAGGATCTGTGGCAGGACCTCTGCCTGCTTGGAAACACCAAAAATAACGTCTGAGCCCTTTCCAGTAACTCAGGAGACATCCCTTTCCTTTCCCCAGCTGATGCTAAAAGCCCTTCACTGCCCCAAACAGAATCACAAGAATAAATTGATTTTTTTTTAGCCAGGGCTTGGGGTCAGGAGCAGGATTAACCCCTAATGGATAAAGTTGGGTTTGCCTTCAGATGCTGCAAACTCTCATCAGCCCCTCTCCAGGCTCTGCAGCCACCAAAAACCCCATCCAGGCATTAACCACCCCACATTCCTGGGAATTACAGGGAGCACCAGCCTCCTCCTCTGCTCCCATCACTTCTCCAAGGATCTCCTCAGCATGGAAGGGAAGAGCCTTTGAAGGAACACCTTTGGCTGCCCCACATTCCCCAAATAACCCCGAGGACCTCAGGGAGACTCCAGCCCTTTCCCTGCATCCACTTCCCTGCTCAGAAACCCTTTTAAAACCAGCTTTCAAAGCCAAAGGAGTAAAAATACACAACATTATCACTATTATTTATTTGCTAACCTTCAGATTTACTCAAGGCCTATGTTTGCAACACGATACCAAGACTGTTATTGCTATTAATCTCTATTATTTACTTCTAACCTTTAAAAAGTGGCCTTCCTGCAGGCTGGGGCACATGTTTAGCATTTCCCAGAGCAGAAACAAACACTGGCAAGTGAAATGCTCTTAACAAGCTGCCAGGAGACCTTTTCCAGCCCCTCTAAGACAAGGGAAAAACCTCACACGTCGGAAAATCCTCTTTTAGTTGCTTGAGCTGAACCCCATCTCCCCGTGCAGGGCTTTGGTCCATACTCCCCCCCACTGCAGATCCCAGCTGGAATTCCCAGTGAGGGACCCCACTTGGAGCTCCCAGGGAGAGGGTGGTGGCACAGACAGAACAGTTTTGCCTCTTCCTCCAAGGAGAGGCAGCTGGAGGCTCCAGGTGAGTTTAAGGTACACGTGGAGGGAGCTGATTTCCCAGAGGGAACACGGCGAGTGGGTTTGCTGTGTTTCAGAACAGCTTGTTCCCAAGCTGCTCCCTCCAGCAGCACGGCAACCACGGCCCAAACAAGGGGTTCACTGCCTGCATGGCCAAGAAAGAGGCATCAGGAGTGAGGCTTTGCCTGGTAACTGCATCCAGCTCATGGAAACAGCAGCACGTTCCCCACGATTCTCACCCACGAGCCACGTCACCGTCTCCGCATCTTCCCCGGTAGACCTTGTGGCCTTAATTCAGCTTTTATCAGAGAGAAAACACCGATAGACAGACCCCAAAGGTTCCTCAGAAGATGCCTCCTCTTCCTCTGTGTGCTTAGACCAGCCCCAGCAGCCTCAGCCCCCTTCCCAGTAACAAGAGGGATGCAGGAGCATCCTCCGAGCGGGAGCAGTGTCAGGGTGCTCCCAATGTCACAGGTTGGAGCCTCAGCACCCAATTAAAAATGATTCCCTGCCTTCCCCAAGCCTCTCTCCTGTTTGTATTGATGTGGATAACAGAGGAAAAGCATGTTCTGCCTGAAATCAGCCTCAAAGCACGAGGTGCAGACAACTCCCTCGACACCTCAACGCTGCCGCCGCCTCATTAGAGGCACGAAACGACCTCGTGTTGCACAAGGTGGTTATTTCCTACCTGCACTCACTGAAAACACTGGAGGATTCAGCCCATTGCCTGGCAAACCACGCTGTGCGTGTCATTATTGTCATTCCTGCTTCCTCAAAGACCCCATTCCCCCACCTCAGCCCCAGCAGAACGTGCCTGAGGAAGGAGCACTCCCAGGATGGTTCCAGCCGGGGGGGGAAAGGCACGTGAGGGAAAAAAGGAATCAAAGAGAAATCCTCACTCTGCTAAATTATAATGTTGTTAAAAGCCACATTCCACACGACAGGAAGCCTCACGTTGTGTCACAGTGTTGGGAGCCAGCTGCAGCCTGTGGCAAACACAGGGCTGGCTTTTATCTGCCGTGGATACACATCCTCTCACGTCTTTCCAGGCCAGTATATCCACAATTCCTGAGCATCCCTGCATGTGACAGCAGAGCTGTGTCCCCCACACCACGATCCACTGCTGGGTACATGAGCTGTGCCATCTGGAAGCACCATTTATCCCAATTACACTTAAAAACCCAAAATGCAGAGGGTGAGGGTGGGTGCTGTGGGGAAGGAGTGAGGGCTCCATGGGACAGTCATGGAGCAGGGAATGCTCATCACCTCCATCCTCCCGCTCCACAGGCTGGAAAATTCCCCCCAATATCACTTAATCTGCCTGAGTAGCAGCACTGGTTTATCTTTTTAGGATTAAGGACTAATCTATTTATAGCGAGCCCAGGCACTGCATTCCGGGCCAGGGCTGCTGCTCATCTGCTCCCTGGGGAATTATGGAGCTGTGGCTGGGAATAAAACTAAGGTCACCTGCCAGGGCCACTGTGGGAGCAGTGCCAGGGATTTGGGAGTGTTCCCCCACTGTCACACAGCCCAGATAAATGACACAACTCCCCTGTACCCCCACCCAGGGTGACACAGCTGCCCTGGCTCAGGAAGGGCTGGGTGGTGGCAGCTCCTTGTTCCCTTGCCTGGGGCTCACAGGGAGCCACCAAGGCAGGGAGCTCTGTTCTACCAGGCTCCAAATCAGTATTTTATACCCCTTTTCCCCGCAGGAAACAGAGGATAAGGGCAGGGTGGGCTGCACTGGGGCCACTCCACTCGCAGCAGCATCACTGTTGGCAATAAAGAGAGGGGCAGAGCCCACTCAGAGCCTGGGCTCTGATTTAAGAGTAATATTTAATAATTATCACTGAAATCCACATTCAGCACGCAACCTTCACTCACACTGACAAAACCAACCGGCCAAAACCAAACCAAAAAATTCCTCCCCCCCAAAAATGGAAATAAGGTCATCACAACATGGGACGAGAGTGGGCAATTCACACAAAACCCACCCACAGTCACAACAAACATTCCACGGGATCATTCCACTCTCTAACAGTACCTGGCAGCAGAGAAACCCCCCCTTTTGTGATTCCCAAGTTGTTTTGGAGCTGCAGGAGCAGGAGGAAAAACCCTGGGATGGACCCTTCAGCCCGCTGGGTGTGTGACGATGCTTGGACAGCCCAGGAGCCCCAACAGGGACACGACCACGGCTGAGGGCAGTGCCAGGCTCTGCTGCCAGCACTGCTAATGAGGCCCTGCTAATTTGGAGGGCTGGCAGCAGCGGGCAGAGGTCACAGGCTGCCCACAGGCTGCTCCAGGGATTTGCTGTGGCCGTCACAGCTCCGAGCATGGGGCTCTGTGGGAGAGTTGCCCTGCTGGGAGAGGTCAGAGCACAGGCTCTGCTCTGTCTGGGATCACAAAGCTCAGGTGTGACCTGGAACTGCTGCTCAGGGAGGTTCCAGCAGCTCCAAAGAGGGCTGGGAAGGAACAGGACATTATTGCAGGGCCAGCAGATTCCCCTTCCCCTGCCCTGTGGCTAATCCACAACCCGGCAGGAGGAGAAGGGTTAAGAGCAGTGCTCTCCCGAGGTCCATGCCCACCCCAAATCCATCACAGCACACCCCACCCAGCAGGAGGATGGAGGTGAGGAGCATCCCTGCTCTGTGGCCATCCCACTGCCCCACGGAGCCTTTGCTCCTTCCCCAGAGCACCCACCCCTCTGCATTTCGGCTTTTAAGCATAATTAGGATAGGTGGTGCTCTGAGCTGGCAGGATTCACCCCTCCCACGGAGACCTCCTTGTTCCCTGTGCGTGGTCATTAAAGGGAGCCGAGGATCCTGACAGTTTGCCAAGGAAAACAGAGAGCAGGGCAGCTCTCTCTCCTCTCTCGGAGTGATTGCCTCGCGCGGCTCGTGCCCAAACGCTGCTGCCTGATTAATAAACATTTCATGCTCTGGAAGTTAATATTTCATCCAGAAGGATCACAGGCTGGAGTGCACAAGCAGCCAGCTTCCCAAGGCACGGGGGGAGTCCTACCAGGATAACAAACCTGGGCTCTCTGAGCCGCCTTTCCCATCCCATCCCATCTCCCCGGCTCCGAGCCCACCCTCGGTGGGGACTGAGCCCCCGGAAAAGGGATTCCCCCTGGGAACAGCCACAGTGTGTTTGTCACTGGGATACACGAGGTGACAGTGCCACATGCCCTGGAGCAGAGCCAGGAGCACTTGGTCCCCAGGGTGTTGCTTCCACCAGGTGCTGATGGAGAGGAGAATCCCACAGGGAATTTCCACCCGGCAGGCTCGGAGCAGCCTTCCACAGCCAGTCAGTGGAGTGTCCAAGGACAGCTGGGATGCCCAGACCCCTGTGTCCCACCCAGAGGCCACCACTGACCTGTGTCCTGTGCCACCTGCCCTGCCCCTGGATCTCTTTTACAGAGGGAGGGATCCCCTAAACCAGAACGAGCCACGGTTTTGCACCCAAATCCCCATTAAACCAAG
Organism: Chiroxiphia lanceolata; assembly: GCF_009829145.1. Classification (NCBI taxonomy): domain Eukaryota; kingdom Metazoa; phylum Chordata; class Aves; order Passeriformes; family Pipridae; genus Chiroxiphia; species Chiroxiphia lanceolata. The sequence continues at coordinate 5,374,565 of NC_045660.1, read as the reverse complement.
GCTCTTTTCTCAAAGGTCAGTGCCCTGGAAAGTTCCCCTTTTCAAGGTGACTCCTCAAGCTGTTGAGATCCAACATCTGCAGGATTTTCCCTTGTAATAATCCTGCTGAGATTCACCTAATCTCCGAGTGACTCATCTGCCTCCCTGTATCCCTTGTCCTAATTACCATAACCCTCCTCAGCCTCTGGATCCTGCTGTCTCCCTGCACGTCCCCAGTTTCCAGCAGACCATTCCAGCCCTGTTACTGTTTTCCCAGATCTGGAAACACTCCCTCCCTCCCATTAATACCTCCCAAATACCTGGCCAGGTTACAAACACGGACAACCAGCCCCTGGCCAGGCTGGTTCCAGCAGAGCTGGGATTTCCTGGGACCTGTGCCAGGGGTTCCCCAGCTGCTGGACCACGAGCCCTTCTGCCCCTCTGCTTATGTGGGATCAGGATCATTTTTGGGGGGTGGAATTCCCAGCACAATCATGGAATGGTTTGGGTTGGAAAGGACCTTAAAGCTCATCCAGTTCCACCCCTGCCATGGGCAGGGACACCTTCCACTATCCCAGGTTGCTCCAAGCCACGTCCAACCTGGCCTGGAACCAATCCAGGGACTGCGAGTCCACAAATTTTCTGGGCAAGCTGAAAAAAGATCCTGAAAAACCTTTCTCCATTATTTCATCTCCCCTGTTAGGGAGTGACAGTGACAGCCACGTACAGGGCTGTGACAGCCACTGCAAGGGGCAAAGAACCCAAAACGCCTCAAAATCAGCAAATCCCTCCCAGGGAAACTCATCCAGCGCTTCCCAGCTCCACACCTCGGGTGACTTTGGGATTCTCCTGCCAGGGGCATCCAGCCCTGCCTCAGGCACCTTCTGCTCCAGAAAAAGCCTGCCAGGGATGAAGTTCTCTCCAAGGCAGAAGCTGAACCTGAGCAGGGACCCAGCTCCAACCCCAATTCCCCCAGAAAGCCCTCACGAAGCTGTAACACTTGTTCACTCAACACGAACCAAACGCGGCCAAACTCCCAGAAGAAGCTCCTGAGGCCAAGAAATCAGCAACACTCCAAGAAGAAACATATGTTTATATGCAAAACATCAACTTACAAGAGTTCCCTGCACACAGGAAAACTAAGGGGAAAAAATAAGGAAAATATCCTCATCCTCCCTGTTTTGGACAAAGCTTTCTCAGGGATCAGGCTGAAATGTTAACTTGGGGTCTGGCTCGTTAAGGGTCCCTTCTCCTGGAGTTCTTGGTGGGAACAGTTGAAGATTAGACACAGGATGGACAAACTCTTCCCATCCTACCCCAGGCATCTTTTAGAGACATCAAACATAACTCTGAGAGTTAAAAATTAAGGACCATGGAGGCTCACATTCCCAAGCATCACCTCCTCGCCCTGAGCATGGGAAAAGGCAGGTCCTGGGCTGGCTAAAATGAATCCTTGTTTATCCCAGGCCCGGCCAGGCAGCGTCTTCCCCGTGTCCTCACTTCATCAGTGCCTTTCCAACCTCATTCTTTCACTGGCAAAAACAGGTCACCATCTGCTGTGCCTCCTGACTCTGGCTAAGTGACAGCTCCTGCCTCTGCAGGAGATCCAACTGCTCCTCAAACGCTTTCCTTAAAGCCAGGGAGTACAAAGATCCCCTCTCCAAAGCAGATGACCAACAAGGACAGGGGGGGCAGGGGTGAAGGCTGTCACAGGAGGCCTCCAGGCTATGAAATAATGACCAGGAACAGCTGCCACATTCACCAGCTTGCCCCCAGGAGACCTACAATTTCCACCTGCGGGGAAGGAATTCTACCTGCTCCACTTCCAGCATTTATTTTCCATCCTGAAGTCCACAGTGAGCTGGGGTGCAGACATGAGGCAGGTGACAGGCACAAGACAAAAGACCTCCAGCTCCCCCAGCTCTGGAGCTCCAGGTTCTGGAGCAGAAACCAGGAGGTTTTAACATGAAAAAAAGGCTGCAAAAACAAGAGCCAGGGAAAAGCTGTCTCCCCTCTCAGGGAGCCTCCGGGCCTGGCTCTGTCCCTGCCGTGCCCTGGGCAGCTCCAGGCTGGCACCTTTCCATCTCCTGCTGCTTCCTGACAGCCATTCCTGGGGAGAAAAGCTGTTCCTAAATGCTTTCCCTGCTGCACAAGGCAAGTCTCCCCCTCACTGAGTGACAGGTTCAGTCGGTCACTGTCCCACCAGTGACACTGCCCTGCCAGCCCAGAGAGTGCCTCACTCACAGGAGGGAACTGAATCCACACCCCAGACAAGCTCCCAGTCCTCTTGGCTACCTGGACTTGGATGACTGCTCTTCTTCACAGGGATAAGATTTTTAAAGTGCTGGGTTTTGACCTCAGAGCTCCTCCTGGGAGTGGAAAAAAACCCCCTAACAAGCAAAACCCCCAAATATCAGCGACGCACGTGGGGTGGATGGAGCACAGGATCTTCTTCTTCCCGAGATAAAAAGGGAAGGGGGATTAACACCTCACTCTGCTCACAGGTGTCCTTCAGCTGGAGCCCCTTATTTCAGCTGGAGCCCTTTGGAGACAGCAGCCCCCAGACCCACAAATGCTGTCCCAAGGCAGGGGCAGCTGAGCTGTGCAGGGCACAGGGGTCTCTCCCTCTCCTGCCAGGCTGGGACGGGGACAGTGACAGTGACAGCCACCACCGTGGCCAGAGCTGCTCTGCCACTGCCAGAGCTCCAGATTTATCTCCCCAAACCTCACCCAGCTGCACTTTCTCGCTGCTTGAATCCCAAATCCCTATTCCCCAGCCCTCCCCCCCCTCCCCGGGTGCCCTGAAGGCAGCAGTTCTCCTCGTGGTGACACTTTACATCCAGCCCCGTATCCTGGCATGTCCCGCCGGTTGCCATGGCAACGGCCCGTTTGGAGGAAGGGAGGTTTATTATCAGTTTCTCTATTGAATAAAACCTCGGATGAAATTTTGTTTTCTCCCTGCCGATGTAAAATGTCACGGATTTGTTTCTGACCCTGCTCGAGCTCCTTTCTGTGTTTATGGATTATCCAGGGCAACTTTCAAAGGGTGTTTTCTACCCGTGGAGAGGGATTATGTGCACACTCCTCATCAGGGCAGCAGCTGAATCCCCAGGAACAACTCACCCGAGCCCTGGGATCAAACCACAAAGAGCAGCATCCTGGAACAAAGCTCATCTGGACACTTCCCAACCCTCAAGAAACATGTTAACTGTTGTTAATTAAACAGCAATCAGCTGTTTCCAAGCGACAAAACTTCCCTATGCACCAGGGGGGGCCCCGAGATCCATCCTGGGAGGTGCAGGGCGCTTTCTGCTGAGCAATTCCACGTGCTCCAGCAGGAACAGAGGGGCTGCAGAGCTCCAAGACACCCATGAATGAGGCCCTGAGGCTGAATACCAGAGAAGCAGAGCAGCAGGTTTATGAGTCAGTCGCAGGAATGTGAGAAAACTGGGTAGGAAACGCTAAACAAATGGCAGATTTCTTTTTTTCCAGGCTCTGTAGCAGTGCCAAGGACCCTTCCCACGCAGGCCAATTCCCCTTTTTCCTCCTGGCATCAAAAGCTCTTCAAAATTTGTTCCCATCACGCTTTCGGGCTGACGCACTCCCCAGCCTGTTCTCTGAAGGACGAGGATGTGGCTCCAGAAACACTCCAGGGTGCTCAACAGGATTTTTAAAAGTCAGGCTGGAGGCAGCCACAGGGAAACTGGAGAGCTGCAGCACCACTGTGAGCCCATCTCCTCTCTCCCAGGACAGGAGGCTCCTAGAAACACACATGAGCCTGAAAATCCCATTTCACTGCGGCCCAGAGAGCCCTGCCCGGGCAAAGAGCCCTTCCTGGAAAAGCAGGGAGAGCCATAAAATCCTCAGGTTTCATCCCCGAGGGGTTGTGCAACACGTTTGCAGAGCACATGGAGAAGCTGCTCGGGTGGGGTTTGGGAAGCACAGCCCACACTTGGGGAAGGGTGGCTGCTTCTGGGCCGGGTCCCTGGCAAGCCCAGGGTGCAAGTGCCAGGCTCGGAGGGGGCTCCCAACAATTCCAGGGTGGGCACTGGCACGAATGTGCCTCCCCCAGTGCCAGTGGCGAGGGGACAGGGAGCAGAGAACTTCTTGCTGCATTTTTCCTTGTCCTGCAGGTACTTTTTGCCGTTTTCTTAAATTTAAAGCAAGGATTTTTCCTACACTGGGAAGCAGTGAGGGCAGAGGGAGCAGAGCTGGGAAGCAGCCACTTGTGAAGCCACAGCACATCCCTTGCTCCATCCCTGCTCTGATCCCAGGCACGTGCAGCTCCATCTGGCTCAGAACAGGACAGCTGCTCCAGCAGGACACGAGCCACCCCCGGCTCCCACCGGCCATCACCCGTGATCCCTGGCCACCCCCCTGGGATGACCCTGTCCCTGTCTCTCCCAACTGCTGAGGGATAAATCCCGGGGTACCACCCCACGGGAATCTGCTCCCCCTCCTTGGCAAGGCAGAGGCAGGTGCTCCACCAGATGGCACATGAAAGATGGATCCAGCATCAAAACCAGAGAGTCGGAGCCCACAGGCCTCTCCGCTTGTTCTACACCACTTTGGACCACGACCAAGGAAGTTTATTTATTTATGGACAAGCTCTTTTTGGCCAGGAACCCGCCCACGCTGGGCTCTGCCACCCCTAGAGCCACCTCCCTGCTCCTGGTTTGCAGAGACACCCCACTGTGGGACACCCACGGGCTCGGTGGTCCAGACCTGTCATGCTCAGCCAGGTGACAAACACGTCCTGTCCCCCTCTGGGATTTGCACTGGGATTGTGCAAGGCACACAACAGATGGGAAATGAGGCTGTAGCCAAACTGGGAATAGCACCTCAGTCCCTGGTAATCCCAAACTACAGCTGCAGAGCTCAGCCTGGCCAGCACACAGGGCATGGATGACATTCCTGATTACACTCCGAGTCCAAGGGCAGCAAAGGCAGCCAAGTGCAAACACCTTTTGATCAGTGACACAGCTCCTGTGGCTCGTGAGGGAGCTTTACAGAGGTGGAGCCATGGAGGAGTCAGCACCTGGTGACATGAGAAGGTGACCTCCAAAACCTCTCCTCGGCCGTGACATTCCCAGCTTTGGCTGCTGGAAAGGACATCCCGTCCCCTCTGCCCACACTCCCACACCAGGTAAACATCTGCCACACACGGCCTTCCAAGGGCAGAGCATCTCACCCTGCCTGCAACAGGTTCATGGAATGGTTTGGGATGGAAAGGACCTTAAAGACCATCTCGTTCCACCCCCTCCATGGGCAGGGACACCTCCCACTATCCCAGGCTGCTCCAAGCCCTCTCCAACCTGGCCTCAGACACTTCTCTGGGCAACCAGTGTGGGCATCCCAAGTGCTGGGACAGGGAGATTCCCAGCTGTGCAGCCCCACTGCTGCGGAGAGCAGGAGCTAGAGCCCCTCCTGGGTGTAAGTTGTGCAGAGCTCGAGGGCAGCACCTACTCAGATGTCACAGTGCAGATTTAGGAGGTCACTGCTCACCCTTGAAACGTCCTTGTCAAGGTAACAGGGATCATCTCCCACCTGAGTTCTGCCAAAGCCTCCATCCAAACTCCTTCCTTTGTCTCACACCAAATGCAAAACACATTCCATCAACAGCCCTGCTGCTTTATGACCCTTTTCTCTCCAGACTCCAGGCAAGCAGGAAACATTCCCTCAGCCTTTATCTCAGGGCCATTCCCATCCGTTTGCTGCCTCAGCTCCACAGCAAACACGAGGGAGACTCGAGATAATGAGAGTTTTACGGAGTGTGGAGACACAGCACAAACAATGGGAATGTGGGGACGGGATGGGATTCAGCAGGCAGGGCTCAGAGCTCCATGTCCTGCCAGGCTCCACTCCAGCTGGGAAATCACTTTATGAGGCTGCAAATACATTTCTTCCCCTTCTCCTGGGAGGTCCTGAGAAGGCACAGATTTAATGCTGCTCCCTCCCTGCCCTGTATCGATCAGCTATCCGAGCTCTGGAGCAGAGCTCCCATCCATTAGGAAGAGGCTCCTGCTGCATTAAGCCCTGTGGCTGCAGTCAGGAGCCCTCACAGCCTGACTCCAAGAGCAATTCTCTCCTCTGTTATTGCATTTCCAATACGAGGCTGATCCCTGAGAGGTCACATTTATTCCCATCATTAAAAATTGCAAGCTGGACGGGTGACAGCCAGGGCAGCACAGAGATCCCTGCAAACATCCCCAGCCAGAGGGACAGAGCAGCAGGGACACTGCTGGTTTTCCAGAAGGACACACTGCACAGGAGGGAAGCTCTCCAGGGAGCTGCAGGTTTAGTGCAGGGAGTAAAACTGGAAAAAAAAGGAATTCCAAGGAAGGGAAGGGTGTGAGGAAGAGCAGGAGGGGGTATATTGGTCCATGCAGAGATGGTGCCTTTGCAGAGAGAAGGGTCCTGAGACACAGGTCAGGAACCCCAGACTTTAGGAAGTGTCAAGGGCAATAATTCACGTCCTTTAAGAAACTCCAGAGTGCTCCAGAGGAAAGTTTTCCCATTCACAGGGGCTACTGGACACGCTGCTTCCAAAGGATTGTGTTCCCAGAGCTCACAGAGCTGAGCAGGAAAGGGCAGGAGGCAGCAGGGGAGGGCTTTTTCCCCAAAACAAGGAGTTGATTTCAATCAATCTGAATGTGGAAACAGCCTCCTGTTATCCTAGAGAGGCCAGGACCCTGACCCTGACCAGAAATGCTGGTTTTGCTCTCCTGGAGCTGGGGATGGGCTTTGCCACAGCACTGGGTTACCCCGTGGGGACTCACTAAGGTCCATCCCAAGGGAGGTGCAGGAGCACCCCTTCCCAGAGGACACAGACTGGGAACCCCTGGGCTCCAAGGCTGAGAGCCTATCACTGCCAGGTAGGCAGCAGGTTTTTATCCTAAAAACTGGACAAAATGGCTTATTTTTAATCCCTCCATTTTGGGGCTGATCCGGTTTTCTTAACCCTGCGACAACTCTCTGCCACGCAGGGCTGGTGACTTCCTCTCCAATTTCTCAGCAATCCCTCCAGAGGAGAGCACAGCAGATTTCCCTAATTCACATTAGCAGCACCATTTGCCTCGCCAGCCACAGAAGGAGCACCTGAGATTAAAGCAGAGCTGCTGCCCTTGGGTTTTCCCTCTCACAGGCCACACCGCGGGCAAACAGGAGATGCCAAACCTCTCCTAAAGAGCAGAAAAATCTATTCCCATCCCAGGCTGTCAGACGCCAGGGATAATTGATACACGGATCCAGGAGATAAAGAAATCAGCCATTCTTCCTGCTGGAGGCCCCTTCTGCCTCAGGCTCCCAGAGCTGGGCAGCCTCTGACCTTGAGTTCCCGCATTAATGTCGGAGCAGGGATATCACACACTCACTCAGCCCATCCCCTGGGGTTTCACTTTCTCCTGGCCCTGCATAATGGCAGCTTTGTCCACAGCTAAAAGAAGGAGCAGTCAGTTTATTGCAGGCCCGGCTTGTTCCCCGAGATAAGCCCAGTGAAAAATGTCACCTGCTGGTTTGATCCACCCCAGTGTGTGTGCCACTTTAGCAGCTGCTCTATCCCAAACACCCATTAGCATCAAACAGGTGGAATAATACCAGTGTGTACAGCATCCATACATAAACATGAGAGCTGGAGGAGAGAGGCATTTTCAGCTCCCAGCCCTGGCTCAGAGCTGCTTTGTTTAGGAGGGACAAGCCCAGACTCACAACGAGCTCCGCTGCAGCATCCAGGGGCAGAATTCCCAGCAGCTGGACACGGGGGGCTCCCTGCAGCCCACCCAGCTCAGGGCAGCAAAGCAGGACCCTTGGGGGTGCCAGGGGTCAGTGGGGCAGTGCCCAGTAGCTCGGTAGAGCCCCGGGAATTCATTTAAAGCCATCTCCGAGCTGATGCAAACGGTTTAGTTTCGCTGCCCTTTGGCAGCCCTGTTTTGATCCCTTGCTTGAAATAAATGGAAAGCTTGGATTCAGCTCAGCACACAAACAGCAGAGCCATATGAAAAATTACCTTTGCAGGCACGGAGGATTCACCTGGGACAGAGCCATTACCTGGTAACCAGGAAACAACCACGGGTTACCGGCGTCACGCCTGCTTTCACCCGGGCTGGGAGCGTGTGGAAGACTCAGCTCCCTCATTACTCCCGGGAAAAGCAGCCCCAGCAGCCTCACCCAAGTCGCAGCAGGAGCATCCCAGAAGTTGGCAGCTATCCCCAGCCCTCCTGGGGCGTTTAAATTTACTGTCATCATTAAGGGCAGAGACGTGAGAACGTGGAACGCGAGGCGTTTTGTGATGGATTTGGGGCTGGAGAGGAGTTAACTGAAAAACAGAGCATTTGTCTTGCTTTAAGTCATTATCCTTGCAGGAAGGATCCCTCTTCCCAGAGCAAGTCTGCTGTAATTTCTGCCACCTTCCTGACCCCCTCCTGTTTCAGATCTCAGGCTGAGCTGCACAGAAAGGCTGGCTCGTTAAGGGACGTGCACAGAACAACTCCAGCAGGTTGGGATGGAGTCCCCCAGCAATCAAAACAGCTCTGGAGTGAGCACTGAACGCTGCTGTTTCCACTCCATGTGTGGAGCCCTCCCTGTGCTCACACAGCTCTGCTGTGGGGACACTTCTCTCTGTGCCTCACTCGCAGTTTCCTTGACAACACTTCTATTTTTTTAATACAATTTCTTTTTTCTTTTTTTTCCCTTGCCCCACTCCATGGCAAGATCGGGCCTGACTTTGAATACCATGAATATGAATTAGCAGCACACCCCAAAAGCCTGTGTGTAACACCAGGTCCCTGTCCCACAGCTCCCAGTGTGACCAGCAAGGCAGGAGCTAAAGGAACAGCTGGGAAGGTTGGAATTATCATTCAGTTGTGCATGATGCAGCTCTTCCTCCAGATTTTCCCCTGCTAGCCTGACAGTATTTTGTTACCCTTCAAATTCTCCAGAGAGAGGGTTGTCAGGAATTGGGATGGGCTGATGGGGAGGCAGTGGAGTCACCACCCCTGGAGGTGTAAAGACATGGCTGGACAGGGCACTCAGTGTTCTGATCAGGTTGACAAGGTCTAGCTGATCAATCAAAGGTTGGACTCAATGTTCTTTGAGGTCTTTTCCAACCCTAATGATTCTGTGATCTTGTTTTTGGCGTCTAAGGAGGAGAGAAGGGAAGAAATCCATGGATCACACCCACTCCAGCAGGAGCTGCTCCAGCCTGGGTCACACCACGGGTCCCCTGGGTACAAGACACTGCAGCTGCCTCCTCCAGAGCACCACCCAGCCCCTCCATCCCCGGGGAGTCCACCCCATCTGCATTTTATCCCTCCTGTGCCTCCTCTGATGGCAGGAAACCCTCTGACTCACTCACTGCCCCCAGGCAACACGCACAAAAGAACCACCTCTCATTGTCAGGACTAGTCAAAGATCTCCCAGCCAAGCAGATGCTCCCCTCCCCTCCCTGCCAAGGGCCAGAGTGATGGGATTGAAGTGTTCTGCGGGAACATATCGATCCCATCAGAGCTCTCAGAAGAGCAGGAGGCTCTGCCTGCACTCCCAGCTCACAGGCAGCAGCCAGGATTAGACGTCAACACGCTGCTGCTGCTGTTTTAACATCTCTCCCCCCCCCAGCCCCACTCAGCCTGATGGGTTTCACTGCCCTGTTGTTCAGGAAAATTTGTGATTCAAGCTGCTCAAGCCATCTAATATTCCACGCAAGAACGTCCTCTTCCCTTTTACTGTTGGAAATTGAAGTGGCAATAAATCAAGGAGCAGCAGAGGCTGCCTGCATGTGGAATCATCCACGGCCAAAGGTACCCCAAAGCACCAAGTCCAGTCAATTGGAATAACCAGCTCAGCAAGCCCCTGCCACCCAGCAAGCTAAGGATCCCTCTGGATAACAAGGACGAGGAAAAAAACAGCTACAGAACAGTAGCCCAGGAAGGTCACGAGCCCCACAAACACATGGTCCTGCCAAAGACAACCCAAGGGCTTCCTGAGTGTTGTTTCAGCCAGGGGTTCATGCTGTGCTTCATGTTCCCTGCAAACATTCCAGATGCTGGGAGCCCCAGCCCTCCTGCTTGGCTGGGAGCAGGGGCCTTCCACAACATGCCACCCCTCAGGCTCCCTGCACGTGCATCCCCTCAGGGGGATGTCAGTCAGGGAATCCTTTCAGTAAAGCTCCCCAGCCAGCAACACCCAGCCCTGCTGTCCCACAAAGCAGCTTCAGGAACCACAAAGGGTGTCTCACACCCTGGAACCAGATTCCCTCCCTCCACAGAGGGTGTCCCACATCCTAGGACCAGATTCCCTCCCTCCACAGAGGGAGTCCCACACCCTGGGACCAGATTCCCTCCCTCCACAGAGGGTGTCCCACATCCTAGGACCAGATTCTCTGCCTCCACAGAGGGTGTCCCACATCCTAGGACGAGATTCTCTGCCTCCACAGAGGGTGTCCCACACCCTGGGACCAGGTTCCCTCCCCTCACTGACTTTGTGCAGCCCTGAAGGAGTCATGTTATTACTGCTTTTGGTTTCCCATTTTGCACAGAGAAGTGATTCCTTACCTGCTGCTTTCCCCCTTTTCATCTCTTCCAGTCCATCCACAGGCTTGGATCGGGGATTTTCCTCCAGCTTTGGCTCCAGGTGTCCCTCGTTGGTCTCCACCCCCAGAGTTAAGCCCTGTAAGAGAAGGCACAGATTGAGCCACCTCAAATCCCAGCATTGCTCCAGCCCCTGCCAGAATCAATCAGCTGCTCTGGCAGCCTCCACATCCCACCCACAGCTGTTTCCAGGCACAAGGTCCTTGCTGGTCACCCCATCCCCCCCAAAAAGAGCTCAGGTGCTCAGTTACCTGGTGCCAACCACACCCCTGGCACGAGGATCTGCTCCACACTCCAGACAAGGGCAAGAGCCCAGGAAGGGGAGCTCTGTGCTGGGTGGAAACCAAAACCTGTCAGTCCATTCCACAGGACAGCCAGTTTACTTTTTGATGTCCCCCTCAAGTCAGGAGTAGCAAGATCCAGCCTGATTATCTGGTAGGAAGAATTAAGATTTCACTTACATCACTTCATTCACTGGTGGTGGTGATTTAAGTGCGGTGAAAACAAGGGAAGGGCCTAAGATTTGGCTCCAGACCAAAGAGTTTGGGTTTTGCAGAAATATTTTAAGGTGGGAGTATCAAGGTGTCCGTGTCTACACCACCCTTGGACAGCCTGAAGCGAAAGGGGTTCCAGATCCACCTGTGGAAACATCACCTATTACATCCCTTTGGACTTCACCAGGCATCAAATCCAGTTCTAGGCTGGATTCCTGGATATCTCCACTTTCATAGGGATCATCTCTTACCCCCAGGTTCCCACCTCTGCCTCCAGGACACACAGCAACCCACTGACCACAGGAGTGACTTCCTGCAGAACTGTGCTCCAAGGGATCTGCAAGGCTTAAGTTTGTTAAGACCAAGTTAAGTAAATGATTTATAGTATTTTACTTAAAAATGCACTGTGAGGGTGGGGAGGCCCTGGCACAGCTTGCCCAGAGAAGCTACCCCATCCCTGGAAAGTGTCCAAGGCCAGGTTGGAACAACCTGGGCTAGTGGAAGGTGTCCCTGCCCATGGCAGGGGGTGGGATGGGATGAGCTTGAAGGTCCCTCCCAACCCAAACTATCCCAGTGTTCCATAAAGTGCCAGCCATTATTCCTGCAGCTTCCTTCCCCCCCCCGAGTCACTCCACTCTGCTCCTCATTCCTAATTGCTCCAAAAGTAGCATTTTAAGCGATATAAATATGCATGTGATTAAGTGTTATCTCCAATTAAAGTATCAGCAGCTGAAGCTGCCTGGATGTTAAGTGAAAAAAAAAAAAAAAGTTAACAAGAGGAACAAGTGACTTGTATCACACAGGGATATATCAGGTCCAATTAAGTGCATGATATTTTTTATACTGAGTAGCCTTTAATTAGCAAGACATCTCGCTTTTAGTGCATGGTAACAAAAAGGCAGAAGATGTGAAAAAACAAATAAAACGAGAGTGTGGTGTTAAAAAAAAAAAAAAAAAAAACCACAACAAAAAAAACTATACAAAAAGGAGCTGGAACTTCCCAGTCTCCCAGTCCAAGTGGTTTATTATCCCATAGCCAACAGGGACTAAAAATTTGTTCTAGTACTGGGAAAAATCTGATAAATATTAGAAACATGAGACCCATTTGCAAAGAACATATTTCTTTGATGGCAAGCAAAGCAAAGCTGATTGGATCCTTATCTGTGAAACCCAGAGACGGCACCTTATATTATTTAAATAAATTACACAGATCAATGGCCTTCCACTGCTAAGGAAGGGAAAGGGACTGGGATCCAGGACTCCCAAAATCCCCCATTGTTACCCCAAAACAATCTCCCCATTCAGGTGCTGCCAAAGCTGAGCCTTGTCCAGAGGGTTTGGCAACAGATCTTGGGAAAGTTCAGAGCTGTTGTTTGGATTGTTTAAAGGTAAGTTTACAGTTTGGTTTTTTTTTTAAACAGATCATTTGAAAGGCAGGGAACTGTTCCTGTCTGCAGCACCATCCCCTCTCCAAGAGAAAACAGCTTTTCCCACTGGCAATTCCAAGCCACGGGGAACCAACACCGGGGCCACGGCCAAACTTGTGCCTTCAGGTTAAAATTAAAGATCATCCGACATCAGTGAGCTGCAATAAATTCATCAGGAGCCAGAGGGAAGGTATTTTACTGCAAGAACTTTATTGCACTACGTTCAAGTGCTGATCCAGGTGTTGTGCCTACGGGACACGGTCGCAGTGACATTCCCCCCGTTCTGGTGACAATCTGCACTTTTCACTATTTTTCCCTCAATTAAGGCTGCAGAGTCATAGCATATGATAATTAGTACATTATTAATCAAGAGTAAAACTAGGGGGAAGAATGCAAAGTTATACATAGAGCATGTAAAATTTGCTTTATTGGTTTTCTTTTTTTTCAGAAGGACGTGGGGTTTGGGTTTTTAATCCAGCTCAACACCTTCCCCTCCAATCTGACTTCCATCATTTGTCAAATCAGCTTTAACTAAACACCAATTATTTCATGTGACTAAAAAAACATCACTTTTCACTTGCAGGAACAGTTAGAACATCAGGCTTGTGGTTTGTGAGGGGAAGGTAAAGGCCAGAATTGGGTAATTTCAGCACCATCTCCCCCTTCCACCCGGACTCGGACACCACCAGACACGTCATTCCCAAGGACAGGCACCCACACCACAAACACTTCTGCATCTCCTTTATCTATTAAAGAACTCAGAAATGTTCCACGTGGTACAGGGAGGAAGGAGCTCAAGTACAACACCACAGCTGGAGGCAGGGACACACCGGATTTTGGGGATCTCCCCTGAGGGGCCTGACAAGTACCTGTGTTTTTTTTTTTTTTGCTTAAATTTATAAACCTCTCCCAGGAATAGAACTCTTAAAAAGTCTGTTACCTGTGTTTTTGCACAGTTAAGCTGCAGACTAAAAGCAGGAGTCTGGAAGAGGGGGAAATCCTGGGCAGGCAGCTGCTGAGGTATCGGGAAGAGATGGGTACGAGGCCACACCTGCTGCAGGTACAGACCAACACCTGCCTTTGGTGCTCCACAGCAAAGCATCCCAGGACCCTAAACCTGTATCCAGAGCCTTCCAGGGCTGGATAGTACAGACAGAAGTCACTGCTGGGGCAGGGCACTACAGTAACATGTGTTTGGTAGAAGCAGCCTGGCCAAAATTGCTTCCTTAGAGGCTCTAAAAATGACTTGGTTAATTCACTGGCACAAAAAGAAGGTGGTGCCAGTCCACCCTCCAAAAATCAGCGTGTTTCTGCTCTGCCAGGGGTGAGCAATGACAGGCATGTTGGTGTGGAACCAGAGGCTCTCCCTCCAAAAGAACCTAATAAGAAATAACAAGGCAATAAGTGGTTAAACTGAACTGAAATCCCCACCCCAGGCATTGACTCATCTTTACCTCACAGGGTACAAAGGAGACCCTCCCCCAAATCCTGATTTCCTGTGCTCAGCCAAGGCAGAGAATCTGGACAGCAGCAAAAAAGCCTCTTCGTCTTCCTTGGGACAGATAAATTAATTTTAAGTCCTTGTCTGAACTGCCCCTCGCTCACCCAGGACACTTTGGAACATCAGTCTTCTGCCAGGATAGATTTTTCTGTCCAGCAACAGAAAGATAATTAACATTTCAGCCAAATTCTTTGGAAAAAATCAGACTGACACACACACACAGAAAATCACACACACACACACACACACACAATCTCCCACCACTCAGAAAAGGGCTTTAGCAGATTCCCCAAAGGTATCAGGCAGTGAGATTTCTGTTAAAGCCCTTCAGTTTTTTTTCTCCCCACACCTGAACTCCACGTAGACACAGGACACAGACATCACCCAATCTCTAGGATATGCCCAAACTGGGCTTAAGGCTGTCAGACTGTTCCCAGACAGCAACTAAGGCTCCTCCTCGTGTCTCTGCCAGGTCCCAGCAAGGTTAAAAAACAAAAGGCAACTCCATTTAAAAGAGTTTAAGAGAGGAATTCATGTCTCAGGCCCTGACTGGGGGGGTACTTCCCTCAAATCAAGAAAATAGTTTCTGCACAAGCCAATGCTCTGCTGGTTTTCCTTAGACATAAAATTTACTTTATTTCTTTTCTTAAAAAGTTAAAAATACAGAAGGTTCAGAAAGTGATTTTCTCCTTGCAGATGTTCAAACTGCAGCTCGAGGAGAAAACAATCCTTCACTGAAATGTTTCTCTTAATTGGGGGGTGGGGGGTTTATTATTATTTTTTAATTTTTTTTTTTTTTCAATCATCATCACCCTTAGGACAGAGGTTGAGGAGCACTGACTCCACCACTAATTTGATGACGTAGTTTGATTCCAGATTCACATTTCCAGGTGCCAAGAGTCCAGAAAAGAGCCATGTTAACTTCTGCCTTCGTTTGAGACCATGTTTTTATTGAACACAGCAGTGACCGTTGGCATCTTTGAAGCGTAATCTCATCTTAGGTCGGTATTTCTCAAGGTAAAGCAGCTGTTTGGAATTGAAAGCTCCCCTCCTTTTCCTAAAACAAAGAGAAGGAAGGCTCATATCAATGGAAAAAGCACTGCTTCAGTCACCTTATAAATCCTAAGGCCTCGTTTTGAAGCTTTTCTGTATCCACAAAACAGCCTTTTGGCTTGGATTTGTGTCCATCACCACTCTGAGGAAGGATAAACCAGGCCAGCACAAGCACTTTATCACCTGCCTGCCAATCTGAAAGAAAAATCTAGCCCATTCGAGCATGTTTTCTGGGAGGGGGAGAGTTTATTTCCATCACCTGCAGCAGTTATGGAAGAGCATCAAGGTCACCCTCTCCTGCAGGTGCTCCTTATTAGCTAAGTGAGACCCTGACATTCAGATGTGAAGAGATAAGAGGTTCTCAGGAGAAAAAAAAAGAAAAGCTTCTGGGTATCAAAGGCAGCGTACCCAGGAAGAGACAAAAGGAATTTAAAGAAGGAAAAATTCAGAAAAAGCTGTTGACAGCAATACAAAGATAACTGGAGACCCTGGGAAGCCATAAAAGGATAAATTGCTTTTTTGGCAAAGCTCATTCGACACAAATCTCACCTGCTGAGCTTCATTTCAAGAGCTGATGTTATCTCTAAACCAGAGCTCTGCAGCCTCATCCTGTCCCAGCTTCATTTTCCAGCCATTTCTGGGTGGGTCACACTCACCCAGGACACCCCTGGCAGTGCTTGCAGTTCACTCACCTGCTGGCCCAACCTCACCAGAATTTTATTTTTCATTTTTTATTAATTAGAGGCAATTTTTAATGCCCCAGCCTGGACATTTTTTACCTCCCCCCCAAAAAATCAGAATCTTTGAGCCATTGGTCAATGGCTTAATATATAAACCCAGATTTTGAAAGGAGAGGGAGAGAGATCACCTGTTAATCCTCATCCCCAAAGAGAGGGAAGGGCACCAGGCTCAGCATTCACAGCTGTGTCCATTATACCATTAGACATATATTTTTAGTATATATTATATAATAAAAAGCAAGCAAGCTCTGCTGAAGGCTCAGGCTGGTCAAACACAGCAATGAAGTGAAAGATTTCTGGAGAATGGAGAAGTTTAACTTACTGCCTTATGAACTCAACTGCCTCCTCGTACTTCATTCCACATTCAATGAGAGCAAGTGCAACCAGAACGGGAGCCCTGAAGGAGAAATCAATATTTAAGGAAGATCTAGAGAAACAATATATGGAATCCTTCAAAATTCATCAAATTAATCTGGAAACCAAAGAGCTGAAGTATTTTCTCTTTAAGCATTACCTACAGAAAGACATTTGCTTTGCTGGTACCTAATGTAAAATGTCTTTTTTAGGAGACAGCTCTGCTTCCAGCACACAGCAAAGGAAATAAAAATCAATAGCAGCTCCTTAGTGTTTAGGGCGTGAAACGATAATTCTCCATTTTTATGCTTTCTTATTTCACCATAACCTCATTTTCTACTCTGTAATACCTCCTGCAAGCACCTGACACTGCAGATTTAGCTGTGTGTGAGACAGATCTGTGAAGCACTCAACAGATGACTTCAGAGAGAGAGAGAGATTTATTTTTTTAAATGCCTTCTGTAAAGGAACTGGGCGTTCCAGGAGCAACAGAACTTTTTACCTTGGAATCCACATTTTAGAAGTCAAGTGTGAAGAACAAGCAGAAGTCTCAAGTACACACTGATTTTCTCCTGGATTGATGTTCACCCCACTAAAATACACAGTGCAAGAGGCACCTCTAGGAGTGGAGCAGGGGAGGATTAAACAGGTGCCAGCAACGGGACAATTTGTACTCGTGGCTAAACAACAACATAATTCAGGAGAAACAACTCCCACTGTCACCCTGCACCTGCATAAACACAATTACTCACTTTCCAAAGGAAACCATTCGAAACTTCAAAGGTCACTTTTTGAACAGAACAAAACTCTTCTCCTACAGCTGAAGCTCAATTCCTCGCTGCAGGTAAGAGAGTTTGCTGGGTTTAAACATAAAATCTGGGCAGCTCTTGCCTTCCCCTCTCTGCCTGAAGTGGAGGGAAAGGTCACTCTGGAAGGACCAGCTGAACTCATGATGTGTTTGTGCCACACACCAGATGAGAAGCTCCTGGTCCCCTTTGCCCTGCTCTTATGCAAGGACAGGAGAGCTGAAAAATCACTTGAGTTGCACGTGGCCACCTTCCTGGAGATGTTCCTCAGATAAAAATAGAGCAGAAATGGATAAACAAATGTTAATTGCCTTGGGGTTTTGGCTCTTGTCTCCTCCAATGTTGGCTGTTTCTCCCTCCAGCTCTTCCTTTCCCCCCTTCTCTCTCCTTCTCTAGAGGTGGAAATTTAAGAACTTGCTGCACTCCAACCCTTTCTCGCCCACTCATTGATATCCTTAAATATTAACACTCCCATGGCTATTCCAAGAATACAAACAATTAAGTTCCATTTCCTCCTAGCCCATAGGAGGAACATAACATCCAGAGATTACACTTGGGAATATGAATATAACATTCAGCTCTCCTGAGCTTTTTTTTTTTATTTATTTTTTATTTTATCTTGAAAGGTTCTTGAAGGTTCTTCCCAAAGTAGGAAGTTGTATTTTCAGTGGTGAGGAGAGAAACATCTGCAAGTGAGCAAGAAACACAAGGCTGACTTCTTGAAACTGAAGCCACTTGAGAGTAAGAAAGTAATTAAAGTAGGTCTTCCCAATGCCTTTTTTTTTATTACCACATGCTTGGTAGTTTACCAGTTGAAAACAGGAGGAAATTAAAAAAAAAAAAAGGCTTCAAAATGGTACTGTGTGTATATTGCCTGTGTCAAAAAGAACAAAAGAGCTTTTACTATTTTACAGAAAAACACAGACTTTTAAATTAATGTCTCTAACTCCTCGTGTCAGTCATGATTGACAGAACTGCTCTGAACAACCTCTCCAAGGCTTTTCCTCTCACCCTTGATCAGAGTTATGAAATCACCGAGGATTTTTTTAAGCTGCAATAAGTCTCTCTCTCTCTTGCTCTAACGACACTGATTTGATGCCGTTGGTTTAAAGTGTTATTTAGGAGAAAACAGGAAAATTGGTATTTACTAAACACCTTCCCTACCTCCCAAATAAACTTCCAAGTCTGGACTATAAAACCCAGACAGCAGGATACTGACCTTCCCAACCCTGCAACACAGTGAACAGCCACGCAGCATCCAGGCTCCTCCCGAAATTTGGCTTTCAAGAGGTTTAGCCAGTCGTCAACTATCTGACCTGGGGGTGGTGCTCCATCGTCAAAGGGCCAGTCCTTTGAAGGGAAAAAATTCCATCAGCTCCAGGGGTTGAAGTGCACAACCAGCAGCAAGGCAACCACCACTGGGAGAAGAACAATTCAGTAGGAAATGCATAACACACACACACACAGAGCTCTACGGGTGTTCTGCTGTTTGCACACAAGTTCACCAGTCGATACCAAAACGCAACATTAAATGTTTAACAACCACTTAATTGCACTTTTCAATAAAGCTCTTCACTGGCTCCTTTGCAGTATAGGGTTTTTAGAAAAATAGCTGCCTTTGAAATCCCATTTTATTAAAAATATGTAAAAATCAATAAGCATTTCAAATAAACACGTGAACGATGAGAACTCTGTAGACTTTCTCCTGTGCTTGTGCCGACCTTTTAAAGCACCATTTGTAGCTCTGGGGAGGAGAAGCTGTTCCTAACAACTCATAACAGCTCTGATGGATCAGCTTCTCCAGCTGCCATGAATCCAATCACCAATTTAACAATTACCCGGGTGTTTTCAAGTCGAAAAAAGGCCACATTCAGAAGCATAAAGGAGGTGATCAGACAGCAGCAGAGCCACACTTAAGCAGCGTTTCCATCTCTGCATGGAACTTTCTAGGCCACATTTAATATCACCAATATGGCTGTAATTAAAAGGACATGGCAGGAACTTCCCATTTTCCGGAGGCCACAAAGCTCTCCTGGAAGTTGGGCCTCCAGTTCAAGCCCAAGCACAACATCACATGTTTTAGAACGTCCTGGGACACAGGGAGTGCTGGAGAAAGAGCACTCCTGGATGTCAGGGGAAAAAAAAATAATACTGAGGAGTTATTTAGCACTTTTCTTTAGATGATTGTGATGTATTTTACAAGAGGAACTCACAGCCAGAGTTCCACATTATTCAACAACCTCTCCAAATGGAAGGAAATTGCTTTGAAAGGAGCTCTCTCCCCTCATCAGCCAAACCCAAGCCTTTCATGTAGTGCCTTGAGAACAAGTTATGATGAAATAATATTTTCTGAAGTCCAAAAGCACCAAGAAGGAACACTGAACGAGTACAACTAAAGGTAAAAAAACCACCAGACTTTTTTCATTTTGAAATGCACTTATTGCTACTCCAACACCTCCTGAATAGCAAACACAGCTCAGCCCAGCCCAAGAGCACCTTAGAAATGTGATGGCACTTAAAGTTGAAAGGTGGAAATAAAAAGAAGTGGAAAACCAAAAAGCTTTAAGTCACTGGGATAACTTTATATGTGGTTAATTCAGAAAGATACATCAAATCTGAAGAGTGCAGAGAAATCCTTTTTTTAAAGTACCTGGAAAATCAAAAATATCTGGGACAACACAGCAAAATAAAAGGCTACAGAAATAAGATCACGAAGTAAAACTTGTTCTTTCTAATAAAAGGCTTTTATGAGATTTTCCACTCAATCACACAGTGCTGGCTGGATTATTTTAGGGCTGTGTCACCCACTGTCCCAGGAAGAGAGGCACAGGCTGCCAAGAGATGAGGCAGGATGATGCTTCTTCTGTAACTGCCTCGCAGAGAACAGGATTCCCACATCAGTTCAGTGTCTAAATTTAATTTAAATTAAATCCTTTCCTTCACACCAAATACAGGAGTTTAATCCACGGCTTTAGCTCACACATTAACCTTCACATCCACACAACTCCTGGGCTGGCCTGAATTAATCCCCACTGCCATTTCCCCACGGAGCATCACCTCTCAGGAATGGCACAGGAGAGCAGCACTGATAAAACACTGCCTGGAATGAGCAACGAGAAGAATTCTGGGACTGGAGGAGTCATTGCAGTGAAGTTTGCAGGGGTTTTTTTTTTTTGTTTCCCCTGATTATGAGTTCTGCCAGCAGAATTCCTGTCAGGCAGGATAGAAAACCAATTGCTAAGCTCCACACAAAACCAGTCATTAATAACCAGGATGAGATTGCACAAAGAGAAAATGCAGCTCTTCTGTGCCACCCTGCAGCAGTGGGAAGGATGAGAGGCAGGAAAGGGTTTTATTCTTATTTTCCTTTCTCTGGAGCAGCCCTTGCTCAGCACAACAGCTCTGGGCCTGTCCTGGCTGTGGGGTTGGCACAGCACAGAACTGAGATGGCTGAGAAGCAGGGACAGAACTTTGAGGTGACACCTCAAAACCCCTGAAAAAAACCCCCTTAAATTATGAATTCCCAGAACTGTGCCTGAAGCTGTGCAGGATGACACCACAGCCACCAGTGTGGAACCTTCCACCCCACAATCCCATGGCAATGAATTCCCCTGCAGTGTTCAGGTGGTGGCTGTTCCAGAGTGTAAAGAAAGCCTGACCCAATAAATCAAGGACTAAGAGAAGGAGAACAATGAAATGTCTCTTGGATCTTTAAGATGAACAAAGCCACCACAGCCTCCCCAGCTGCCAACCAGGGCAAAAAACACTTGCAGGAAAACTGGGAGGTTTTTCCTGATGTAACATTTCTGTTACCAGACCCGACACATGAACGCAACCAGGAGCTGCACAAGCCCACAGGAACTAAATCCATCCCCACCTCCTGCCTCCTGGATTTGATCTCTGTTGATAAACACGTGCATATGCAGTAGTACTACTTCAACCAGGGAACATCTCATTCCCTATTTTCTCACTGTGCCATCTGCCAAAGAGCTCTGGAGCTGCCACATTCTCCCCATCTTGCAATACACGATCCAGGCTTGTTGAACTGCCCCCCCCCCCCCCCTTTTCAGGGGTTTCACTAAGCTTTTGACCTCAGCAGTGTTAAAACAGACACTAATCTCTCCCAGGCTGTGTTTTTAATCTTAATGTTATTTTTGCAAGCGAATATTGGCTTTAAATAGCGAGGTGTTATTTTCTCAGCCAGAGGTAATTCAATCCCATTTCTGCACAGCGACAGGACCACGCTCTCCGAAAAAGCAGGAATTCGTGGGGAGGAAAAGCTCTGTGGGAGGTGGCCGTGTCAGGGAGTCGTTAAGCTTATCTCAAGTAGCCAAACACTGCAGCAACAGAGTAAATTACCAAGACAACCTCCGACTGGGGCCATCAGGATCAGCGATGACATTAGCACGAACCTGCCCTGTCACCTCCCGCTTTCCCTCACCCTCAGCAGATGCCTGGTGGATTTCTCTCTCTCCTGGAGCAGTGGAACACTAAGCACTGCTATCGTTTGGCTTTGTCGGGGCTGAGGGAAACGTGTTCAGACACGAGATTCTCACGTGTGCTGCTCATAGTGAAAGGCTCCACAACAGAGCAGGGCTGGAGGAAACACCATTTCCAGTTTTTCAGTGAAGCTTCCTCAAAAAACCTCTTTCAGTTCCAAGCCCAGCCAGCACCGAGGTTTTAAGCTTTCCTGAGAACCAAAATCCCCCAGCTATTTCGGAAGAGCACAGAGCTTTGGCTCCTGCAGCTGCCCCAGGGCCTGGCCATGGCATGGAGAAGGTGGGAATTCCCTGCCCAGCTGCCCAGGGCAGGGCTGGACCCCTGCAACGCTGCCCTACAGCTTCTGGGACGAACTCAGCTCTCCCCTCTGGCACAGGAACACTCTCCTTAAGCCCCAGCTTAAATCAGGGCTTGGAGGGATTCTTCACCACAAGTTTAATCCTTCCAGCCTCTGGCAACCTGAGGAGTGTCACAGCTGGAGGTTTCAGAGCACTGAAAACACTGTGATGTCCAAGTCCAAGCCAGCTTGGAGGGAGCAAAAACGCTGTTCCAGAGCACAGCCCTGCAGTGACTGATTTTTCCAACAACACTGAGGCCCACGTGGCTGCCTGGAACTGGAGTAAATGCTGACTAGGGCTGGGAGCCAAGAAACCTGACTGACCTGGACGTGGAGTTTTCACAGATATGCCAGGATATAAGTTTTTCTGCTCATGGAAAAGTGCAGTTTTCCTCTGTCAGAGCCATAAAAAGCAAGAGGCGATGGCAAGCTGACTACCTGCACCACGAAGATGCAATTTCTGCCCTCACAACAGACTATTACTCACTCCAGTAAAACAAACTGATTGTATCAGACACACACTAATAATTCAGAAGTATTGCCTGGAAAAACACCGCCTGCAAGCTCAGAATGAGCACACACCTCTTAAAAAAACCTCCCCTGAAACACCAGGCAACAGTCAGACACCATTGCACAACTGTCAGCTGTGAGTAAGCAGGGAAGGAATTCCACCTGCTCAACTGGGAAGCCACCAGCAGCCTGGCTCCCTTCAGAGGTGAGGAGAGCACATTTAGATGGGATATTGGAGAGAAATTCCTCCCTGGGAGGGTGGGGAGGCCCTGGCACAGGTTGCCCAGAGAAGCTGTGGCTGCCCCATCCCTGGAAGCGTCCAAGGCCGGGTTGGAGCAACCTGGGAGAGTGGGAGATGTCCCTGCCCATGGCAGTTGGATTTAAATGATATTTAAAGTTCCTTCCAATCCAATCCCTTCCATGATTCTATGGCTCGATCCAGCCAGCTCACAGAGTTCTGTATCAACTTATCAGCTACAGGCTCAAAAAGTGGCACTTTTTGTAAGAGCAAGAAAAGGGAGTTTTATCTGAGTCCTGAGCCAAGAACTGCTGTATCCAGACAAGGACCAAACCAAATTGCATCAACCACAAGGCTGGACACTGGATTAGTATCAAACTATTCACTAAAAGGCAAATCAAAATATCTCAAAACAAACCCAGAAAGGGACATTTCTACTCCAGCTGAAGACAACAGTGATGAACCACCAAACACCTTTCAGAAAACACAGCGAGTTTCTCCAAACCACCTTTAACTGATGTAGGGGGATCACATTAGTTTTGGCCAAGCTGAAACAGCCACAGGCATGCAGGAGATTCCCCACCACTTCTAAACATGTAAATGTACATTTTTTTTTTTTAGACAGTTTTAAAGGCAACTCACTAGAACCCGGACTCCTTCCTTTTCAATGGGAGCTTGATCATAAGTGGCATCACAGACTCGCACCAAGGTTGTCACTCCATACTTCTTCAGCTCCTTTAAGAGAAAGGGAAACAGGTGAGCAAGGACAGGGTGATGAATTAAAAACCTTCCTCCTCAGGTACAAAACAGGACATTTTACACAGTCCTCCCCAGGAAGGGGGCAAGGGACAGGTTAGGAGTGACAGGAAAAATGAAAAACCCCTCTGAGCTCCTCCCCTCTCTGGGGAAATGGCAAGGTGGAAAAAAAACTGCAGATGTAAGAGCAAAATTAAAATAGCTGCTTATATTCTCCAAGCAGCTTCTTCTTCTCTTTAAATAGAAGTCAGGGACTGTTTGCTTCAGCCAGTGTTGACATTTGGAGGCAGGGAGGAACAGAACACACACCCCACCATATTCCAGCTTCCTGGTAATGCACTATAAGTAGCACTTTGTGCCAGATAAATAATCAGAAGATCAAACAAAAGCTGTTCCAGTTCACTTTGAAGGTTCACACAACGAGCAGAATTTCCCCTCGTGTTTGGACTGAATCACTGTTACATCTTATAACTACCAATAATGTCCACTCCAGAGTCAAGACCCCTGAAAAAAGAAGACAAGCCACAATAATGGGGGAAAAAAAATAAAGACCAAAAAAATGTGGCTTTCAGAGAAAATTAACCAGTGGTATCTGAGCAGATCCATGGTGAAGAGCACGCTGTGAGTGATGGAAGTCTGTCAGACATCAGCAGGAGATGACAGGATCTCTCTGGAATGAAAAAAAAACCCTGCACACAGCAGACAGAAGTCCTCTTGATATGGGACAGAAGGGCACAAAGATACAGCAGGTTTGGAGCAAAGCAGAATGTGAAATCCACTGTGCTACTACTTCTCAGATGATGCCATCTGCTACTTGTTCAGGAGACTGAATCTTGCCATATTTAAGATCCCAATGTGTCAGTAAAAGTGAGACCCAGCACCCACTGTGCCTGACTCTTCCCACAGCTCAACCCAGGCTGAAGCCAAATTCATGGATATATTACAGCCCCTGAAATCCCTGGCAATTCTGGGAGGGGCAGGGCAGTTGGACAACACACCCTGCGAGCTGGAACATCAGTTTAAGGATTGCACTTGGTCCTCTAAGGGAGAGGAAAGCTCAGAAAGCAGTTCCAGCTCTGTTAACAACGTCCTCAAAGGCAGCAGGTGAGCAACAGGTCGATGGATCAGCACTGAATTATTTAATGAACAATGACATTTAGTACTGCAGGACATGCAGTGCTGCAGATACCAGGACAAGAACAGAATCCCAGACTGGTCTGGGTTGGAAGGGACCTTAAGGCTCATCTCATTCCCTGCCATGGGCAGGGACACCTTCCACTGTCCCAGGTTGCTCCAACCTGACTTGGACGCTTCCAGAGATCCAGGGGCAGCCACAGCTTCTCTGGGCACCCTGTGCCATCCCCCAGAGGAATGAATTTCCTGTATATCTAACCTGAATTTCCCCTCTTTCAGTCTGAACCCATTCTCCTTGTCCAAGGAGTGACATCTTTGATGACAGGGAGGGGGGGGGGTGTTTGTATTCCAAAATGGGAGCTCACCCAGCCTCTTGCAATTAAAGAAATGCAGGAGTTCAGAAAAAGCCATCAGTGGATTCTCTTCTCGTACAGTCAGGAGAATGTGAACAACATAATAAAGATAAAAACACCTTGAGTTTCAAGTAACCTACAGCCCAAGCATGGAGCAGGAGGTGTGAGGAATGACAGTTCAGCACCTGGAGAGGAATTGTGAGCAGGTGAGGAGAGAAGGGACACCTTTTTTTTTGACTCCTTACCTCGATGAACCTGCTGAGGGTCGCATTGGTTGGGTTGTGAGTGATCAGGAAACGCATGTTCTCATAAGTAATTTCCACGGGGGCTGGACGGTTCATAATGGCAAATAAAATGTGTAAGGGGCCAAAAAAAAAAACAACCAAACACAAAAAAAAAGAAATAAAATTAAAAAAAAAAAATCAATAACTTTGGAAAGGTTTCACAGCAGAAAACATCAAAAAGACCGCTAATATGCCTGGGATTGATCAGAGCTTGCTTTGACGTGTTTGTTCCTTACGGATGTCACTTCTAGAAAAGCAGGTTTGCTTCAGGATCCACTTGAACTCAACTTGGGCCTCAACTGCTGCGGGTGGTTTCCTCCAGACTCCACAAATTCTCCGACTACGTGCAACACTGGGCAGCCTGTTCTACATTTAGGCACTGGTGAGGCAGAAAGGTGAGGGCAGGTTTTCTCTCCACTTTGTTTTCCTGACGCTTCGCTTTGCCAGAGTCACTGCGAGGGATCCGCTTCCAAGGGGCAGGAGATATCCCATATATCTGAGTGGGTCCGCTGTGGCCGGGGGCTCCGAGGCGAAGGAATTATGGCACGTGGGACCCCCCCCTTGCCTGCCCTGAGCTCACTTGTGAGCCAGGAGGCTGTGCTGGGCCTGGCAGAATTCTGCCCTCACGCTCAGAATCGCCATAAATGTGGGACGTCTCCTCCGACGGGACACCTGGAGACAGGGAAAAACAGCAGGGGGGGAAAAAAAAAAAAAAGAGCTGGTGGGTGCTTCTATTTCCAGCCACGACAACCACTGACCCGCCCAGAGAAACGCCAGTTAAACACCGGGGAAGAGCATTTGGGAAAACAAACAAGCACAAGTCAACCTTCAGCGGGCTCCTGAGAGCTGCCAGCCCAAATATTCAGGATATCTGGGATGTTCCTGGGACTGGGAACAAGGAAACCTTTCAGTGTCCCCTCCTTTGTGCACTCGAGTGTCTGTAGGTACAGTCCTTACCTGCTTGGCTTCAGCCCAAAGTGCTGGTGTGGCTTTATTTTCTGAACTAAATCAGCAGGACGAGCAGAAATAAGGGTATAATAAATAAGATATTAAGAGTATAATCAATTTTTCCTGTATTCGAGCTTCTGCTGGCAGATAAATTTCAGCAACGCTCCCAAACTCCCAACAGTGGTAAGGAAACATCCTCCAGAAATCAGTCAAAGTAATGACCAAATGGCCATTTAGCAGTAATAACTTTTAGTTATTCCCAATTATTTTAGTTATAACTATAATAACTTTGAGTTATTCCCAGTCTTATCTCTGTTTACAGAGCAGGGCATTGAGAGACACAACAGCTTCCAGTCCAACACAGGGGATTTGAAATACAGATGTTTCAGCCACGGCAATAAAAGATGGAACAGTGTCATTTTAACCATGGAATTTAGGGGGATGAAAATGGAGTTATCCCAAAGCAGCTCGACTCATTTCAGGTTGAAATACTAAATAAGCAACGTGGCTTTTCGCTGCATTTAAAAATAAGCCAGAGAATCACTGCTGACACTTCTTTTTTTAAGGGAAGAGGTTTAAATCAGTTGAATAAAATCCAAACTTGCAGCCAGAAGTCACAAAACCTTCAACTTGAGTGGAAAGGTCAACGTGGCACATTGGAGTGGGGACAATTAGGGGAAAAAACACACACACATGGAGTTCACACCCCAAACTTCTGGAGTGCTCAGGGTTTTAATGAGATCCTCCCTTTAAAACAGGCAAATTAAGTGCTACGAAATTACCTTTCTCGCTGACATGAAGTCAAAAATCACCCAAAGAACAGCAATTATTTCCTTAAAGTACAGCTTTCGGTGCCAAAAAATATATTAATTAGGTTGCCAGAGGCAAGAACAAAGATGTTTTCAATCACCTCCCCCGACCTCAACGCAGCTCTTGCTCTGAGTGACTGAAATACAAATTTCAAAAATGAATCCTGGAATATTTTATCAGTGTAATGCCTACAGGATTAAGTCTCACCCCAGATGGAAGAGTCCCATCTAAACACATCAGACTCAAGTCCTCCCACTTGCCAATTCCTGCACATTTGTCACAAGTCTCTCATTTACATCCCAGAATCTCAGAGGGTTTGTTGGAGCCACGATGGACCAGGAACAGCCAGAGCAGCCACTTGTGTCCAAAAGTCAAGAAAGTCTTTTTTTTCCCCAGGCAAATATTGCCCTGTTTTCCCTCCATTTGAACATACACCCCAGCCATGTCCAGAGCTGCAGACTTAGGTTACAGAACAGCTTCAAAACTAGTTTTCTGAGGACCTAAAAAGGTCATCTAAATAAGAACTGTGGTCAACATCTTGGCACAGGAGATCAAAACACGGATCCAGAGGCTTCCAGCATTCCCAAGCACATTGTGCTGAGGGGAGGAGCTGTTAAGTCACATTTAAACAAATCCTTTAAACATTTTTTTCTTCTCAGCACCAAGACTTTGGTTGGAGGAGCCTCACCCAGTGCTGTTGGTGAGTTGTATCAGGGAATTTCAACCCAGTTGTTTTAAAAGCCTGTTGAACAAACAATTTACCAAGTCATTAAGAAAGGACACGTGGAGATGACATGATCCATAAGGTAAGGATGGAAGTCAGCCCATTCCAGTTCTCCTCTTGGATCTGCAGCTGCTTGTGGTGACCTTGGCCAAGCTCAGCTCCTCTGCAGAGCAGGGATGACACCATCCTACCTTCCCCAAAGGAATATTCCTGAAGCATTTAATTAGCTAATAGCTGAGGAGTGATTAAAAATGTAAAGCACCGTATTTAAGGCTGAAAAACTATTTCCAGAAGGATAAGAAGTTTATGTAGCACACAACTCTAATTTTACAGGTTTGGTTCCTGACATAGATCCCTTCCTTCCTCCCATGATTTCCAACTGCTAAGGTTTAAAAAGAAAAACCAGGCTCCTAATTAATTAAATTAAAACTCCATTGTCTACAACTTCTGATCTCCCCAAGTAAATAAGTTTAAAACTTCTCCCTCCCTGTGTTATCAAGGAAATTTGCACTTCACAACCCCAAGAGTGACAATAAACTGTAACCAGGCCTGTGGACAGCAGAAAACAAGGAATAATTTTTTTTCAGCCAATTAACCTCCAACTTTTTACACTCAGAAAGTGAGATAGCACATGGAGAGCAACCAAAAAATTACAACATGTTTTATGGGGCTGGCCTGGCAAGGCAGGAGGAATACCCAACACTCCACAGCAACAGCCCCATCAGGAGCCAGGGGAGGAGGGAAAGCAGAGACAGCCAAGCCATAAACATCCATGGAGCTGAAAAGAACTGGATATGCCTGGGAGTGAGCTCCTGATGGTGCTGGTTATCAGGGAACAGTCATCAATCAAGATGCTTATCTGTGCAACCAGGTGGAGGGAGCTGGGACAGCCTGTGCACCCACTGATGGATTCACTGCAGGGATTAACTGGAGTTATAACTGAACACACACAGAGATCCTACAGGCACTGAGCTCCCCTCACACCACACAGCCAGAGGGAGCCTGAGATGGGGCCAACTGGAGGAGAATGTCCTTCAAAATCCCATGAATGTGCAAGAAGATGCTGAAAGCACAAGCGAGGGGCAAGTCCTATTAACCAGCATAAATAAATTGAGGTAATAACTAATTAAAGAGAGAGCAGTGACACGAGTCCCTGACTTGACAGAAGCTCCACTTGAGATTGCTCTGAGCAAAAAGCCAACACCTCCTCATCTCCAGTGGCTGTTCTGCATTGACTCCTAAATTAGAGACTCCACTCTGCTCTGTGCTGAGCCTACAGAGCCCGGGGTCTAATGGAAAACAAGGAATGACATCGTGAGGAATTCCCAGTTCCACCACCTCCTTCAAAACACAGCGGAGAGAAGAGACAGCTCGGAACAGCTGCAGCTTCCAGGGATTGCAAAACACGGATACCCCTGGAAAGGTCACTGGGATCCCCTTTCAAAATAGCCCAGTGCACAGGATGCACAGCAGAGCCTGCTAATTTGTCACTCAGAGCTAAAGGAACAGTTTGGTGTTTTGAAGGCCAGGATTTTTCAAACCATCTCAAATAATTCTGCTCCTGTAAGTGGGATTCCACATTCAATGTTATCAAAGTCAGGTCACGAGCTGCTGAATTTTCCTCTTCTCCCTCTTCTATAAAACCTCATTCTTGTGTCCTGCATTTACACACGTGGAATCAGCAGCTGGATCCCATAAAAACTGCCATCCTGACACCACTGCAGCCCAGCCAGGCTTTTCCTGACCCTCTGCCCACGTCGGGTTCCACTTCCCCTTCCTGCACTGCCCTACAAGTGACCCACACCCCATCCCTGCACTGCCAAAATTCACCTGGAGCACGAGGTGCTTTTCAAGTCAAAGAATTCGGAGACCTCCAAAACGAGCCCCTAAAACAGTGGAAACACTCACTGGAAAGAAGCAAAAGAACCACCCTTTCTAGCAAGAACCATCTTTTCTAAAACATCCTCTCCCAGCACACAGAGAAAGGAACCTCTGGAATGAACATTCTTGGATGAGATCCTTGGACACTCTCTGAAGGAAGCTTGCTCAGAGTGACACGTGCCTGGAGAGGGGTGAGGTCAAAAAATTTCACTGTTCCACCCTGTTCCACCCCCAGAGCTGCCTCCCAGCTCCCTCCCTGCCTGCTGACAAGTCCTGGGGGTGACTCACTCGTTTCCTTTTGCACTAACCTCTGTAGAACCCACGGCAGCAGAGACAGACCTGCCCCAGCAAGAACCAAAAAAAAAAAGACAAAAACCAAAACCCATCCAGATGAAAGAAGTCTGGACTTTAGAAGTGACACGTCAGGAAATGGTGAGGATTGTCAAAGGCTCAGGGTGAGAACAGGCCTGCAGCAAAGCCCAGGGCTGAGAGAACACAGGCAAGGTTCAGCTGCCATCCCTAAACGTGGGTGAGGTCAGAGCTCTATAGCCAGGCATGGATGGAGAGATCATCACCCTGGAGACAGTGGGAAGTGACTGGGCACTGCCTTAGACCTTCCAGAAAGGACTGACAGCCTTTATGTTTTATGCTCCACAGCCTCTCCTTCCTGTGAAACAGAACATGTTTCGTCCTTAAAATGCTGTTCTGACACAGGGGTTTTTTTTTTAACACCTTCCTCCATCCACCACTTAAGTTTTTAAAAATCCTTCAGAGGGCATATTTGAATGTTATTTGCATGCCATGCTCAAAAAGTTTGAAGTTCCTAAAAGTGTTTGAAGTCAAAGTTACTAAAATTGTTTGAAGTCGAAACCCAAAGGCCCCCTGCTACGAAAAAAAGAAATTTAAGCTACTGTCCTGTTTAAGTCACAGAATTATATTTAAGTAAAATCAAAAATTACTTCAGACAACACTTTGTGAATATGTGGCGCTAATAACTCATTCCTAAAAATGGGAATGCTGAGTTGTCTAAGCTGGATCTTTGAAAACACGGTCCTGCCTGATCACCGGCAACTAAATATTCTCACACTTTCAGATGAAATATCAAAAACACCACCAAAACCCCATTAACAAGTCAAGCAGGACTTAAAAGCAATTTTGAATCACACAGAAAGACAGAAGCTGCAGAGCTGAATTACTTGCATCTTACTCATCTCACTTATTTGAACGTGCCATCAACCTCCGCTGGAAAAATGCCGTAGTGGGGAGCTGGCTCCTCTTCCCTGCTCCCGGGGCAGTTAAAGGCAGGCTGACAACTGAGACTGGAGCTGACTGATAGATCTCACTGCATGTCCACAAAGTCCCAATTGTTCCAGCCCACAGGCCATTCTCTGGGGCAGGGCTCGATTTTCAGGGAGAGAGAACTCCGGGCTTTTCAGTGCGGAGCACAGAGAAAGGAGGGGCAACAAAACGACACTGCCCTGAATGCAGCCAGAAACCCCCAGTCCCCAAGTGCTACAACCGAGAAAGGATCAAGAGGTTTAAGGCTCATTTATCCCCTCCCAATCAGCAAAATGAGCCGTGAGAGGACACCAAAACAAACAGCCCCTGTGAAGGTGTTTTATAGCCCCGTGATACACATGGGCCTGAAGAGGTGCCAGCCCAGGGAGCTCTGCAGCTCACCTGCACCAAAAACAGCAATTCCAGCCCAAAGCCTCAAGCCATCAGGGCTGTTTTCCAATGTTTACACAGAGCTGTTTTAAACCTCCAGCTGTCCAACTAATCCAAAGATACCAAACAACACTGAGCTCCTCTCTGCTGGTGCGGGAACAGCACATCACCGACAACATGTTTTCCCTCCAGAAATATTGTCAAAATACACAACCTACAATAAACCATTTCCAATCACAGAACCCCACAGTGGTTTGGGTTGGAAGAGACCTTAAAGCTCATCCAGTTCCATCCCCTGCCATGGGCAGGGACACCTTCCACTATCTCAGGTTGCTCCAACCTGGCCTTGGACACTTCCAGGGATCCAGGGGCAGCCACAGCTTCTCTGGGCAACCTGTGCCAGGGCCTCCCCACCCTCCCAGCCAACAATTCCTTCCCAATATCCCATCTAACCCTGCCCTCTGGCAGTGGGAAGCCATTCCCTGTGTCCAGTCACTCCATGCTTTTGTAAAAAGCCCCTTGCTGGCCCTACACCATCTCAAGGCCTCCCTTTCCAGGTGTGGCTCATCCTCCTGAAAGCCAGCAGCCTTTCCAGGAGCCATGAATCACCCGGCTCTCCCAGCCACAGGTGACTGACACGGCATTCCAGGGGGGCAAAGTCCAGGCAGGAGCCAGGGAAGCCCTGGGAGCACAGCTCAGCTCTGCCCCAAGACAGGAAAACGTTCTGTGTGGAAGAGAGGGGTGGATACCTGCAGGGAATTAAACCTGAAGTGAACTCCTGAAGTTTATGAGAGATGTACATAAAAACATCACAGCTAGACCCTGTGTGAGACCCCCATTCCTGGCTCTGCATCCCCACTCCTACCTTAACTCCAACTGATCTTTCCTCTCCAGCAGCTGAGTTGATTAAATCCAAGTATTTCTACACGTTGAGTCATAAGGAGATAGAGTTTTCTGGCTGCTGCTAGTGGTGGGTTTCTCTTTTTTTCTCTCCTTTAAGTACTAACTGCAGTTCTGAGTCAGACCCTGCCTGGTTCGTTCGGGGAGTTTCGAGGCGAGTTTCCATTTATACAGGAGCCTTTAAAAGCCAACTTTGTGCCTTCCTCCTCCTCCTCCTCGCCCCGAAACCAGCGAGCTCAGGCTGCCCCGAGAGAGAACACAGGTCGTGACTAATCACACCCAGGAACCACCAGGAGCGAGGCCACTTCCACCCCCATCCCTGCCCCAAACCCCTCCCAGCCCACGGCCTCACCTGTGCTCCAAAGCCCAAACCTCAGCTCTCAGGGGTCAGGGCTCCTCGCCCCGAGCTGACATTCCCAATAAATCCACCCCTCCCTGACTCAGCCCTTCCTGCAGGTCACTCTCAGAGCACCCTCGGCCACACCAGGACTTTCTCCAGGCGTTGCCTGTGCCAGAATTCATCGGCTCCCCCCCTCTTCCAGCCCCAAATCCCACAGGGCAGCCCTTTATCCTGACAAACCGGCCCGGGCGTTCACAGCCCTGCCCCCACTCAAACCCCAGGAAAACCACCACATCCTGGACACCCTTCCTTTCCCACCCCACATGGCCCCCTCCAGCCTGAGAAATATCCCCCCCCCCAATTTCTCCCAGCTCTTCCCCCTCCGTTTTCTCACCACAGGGAAAAAAAACCTCTTCCTTTTACAGACCGTCTCCAGGTTTTACACAAGGCGAGATCTCCTTCCCCCCCCCCCCAGAAAAAAAACACAACCCCCCAGCTTTTCTCAAAGTCTTCCCCCCTCCACACAAAACACCCCCTTCCCTCAAACACACCCCTCCAACCCCCCCACCTTCACCCACACCGACCCCTCTGCAGTCTCCTTGTCCTCCCACTGTTCCAATCCCACAGGAAATGCCCTCCCATCCGGAACACCCCCAAAAAAACACGTATGAGGGGGGGACTTGTCCTCCCTCCCCTAAACCATCCCCTTGGGGTTCTCTCGTCCCACACAAACCCCACAGGTGAGTCGGGACCCCCCAAACCAGCCTTGCAGGTAGAAGGGACACCCCAACCCTGCAGGTTAAGGGCTGCAGTCCCAAGCCAGCCTTGGGGGGTCCCCACAGCCACGGGGGACCCCCAAACCAGCCCCGAATCAGAAAAGGGCCCCCCACGGACAACGAAAAGCCCCCAAACCTCCTCCTCACAGGCAGGGAGCCCCCCGAGGCCCGAGATCCCCCAAACAAGCCCCACAGGCCTGGAATTTCCTCCAGGGCAGGAAGGACTCCCCAAAACAGCCCTTCGGCCCAAACAGGGCCTCGTGGACCCCCAAACCAGAGAGAGCCTCGTGGACCCCCAAGACCCCCCCCAAAACAGCCGAAGAGAACCTCGTGGACTCCCCAAACCCACCCAAAACAGCCCTTCAGCCCCGACACGGCCTCGTGGACCCCCAAGGCCCCCCCAAACCAGCCCCTCAGCCCAGAGCCTCGTGGACCCCCGAGACCCCCCCACCCCTCCCGCAAACAGACCCCAGAGCACAAAACAACCCCCTCAAACCAGCCACAGCGGCCTAAGGGAGGCCGTCCCAGAGCAGGGACTCCCCTCAAAACCTCCCAAGCAACCGCCGGGGATCCCCCCCCCACACACCCCTCCGCTTTCCCCCGGCTCGTGGGGCGGCGGCTCCCCCTTCTTTCCCTCCTTAACTTCCTTCCTCCCCCCCCTCCCCGGTCGCCCCCTCACCCTGGGCATTGAGCGGGCCGGGGGCCGGGCGGGGTGTGCCGGGGCCGGGGTCGGGGCTGGGGCAGCGCTGGGCCCGGTCCGGCCGGAGACACCGAGAGCCCGCGCGCCGCCACACGGCTCCGAGCGCACAGGCCGCGCCCCCCCCCCGCCGCCCGCGCCCCCGTGGTACGGCCCGCCCCTTCCCCCCCCCCCCTCCGCCGGGCCCGGCCAGTGGTACGGTCCGCCCCGGGGGCAGCGCGATGGGCGCGACCATTGGCGGCGCGGTTGGGGGGGGGAGAAGGATGCGGAGGTGGAAGAGGAAGGGTTGCATGGAGACCTCGCAGGATCTGAAGGGGCCTCCAGGGAAGCCGCAGGGGC
The DNA here is from genome assembly GCF_009829145.1 of Chiroxiphia lanceolata. Taxonomy (NCBI): domain Eukaryota; kingdom Metazoa; phylum Chordata; class Aves; order Passeriformes; family Pipridae; genus Chiroxiphia; species Chiroxiphia lanceolata. The sequence goes on along the minus strand of NC_045660.1, from coordinate 5,340,433 downwards.
GCTCTCTTCGGAAATTGGGGTGACAGGAACAAGGAGCAATGGGTACAAATAGATAGGAAGGTTAGGTTTGACATTAATAAGACCCTGCTACCTGTGACGGTGGTGAGGCACTGGTTGCTCAGCGAGGCTGTGGATGCCCCAGCCCTGACAGTGTTAAAACCCTTCAGCGACCTGCTCTAGTGCGAGGTGTCCCTGCTCTCCTATAACAGCCCCCTCTTCCGTTATAGCCCGTGGTACAGCCCGCTTCACACACCCACCCATCTCGGGTGTTGGTACGGCCCGGGGGCGACTCGCCCTGCCCTGAGCGGGCACCGAGCGTCCCCAGCCCTGCCTTGGTACGGCCCGGCGCCCCCCCGCCGCTGCCGCGCACTTAGACTGGCCCTGCGGCCGCACGTGCACGCGGAGCTTTCCACGCCAGCAACTTCCCCCCCGCATGGCGGCAGTGGTACAGCCCGCCCGGGGCTTCCCACGGGTTCCGCTTCCCTGGAACCGGGACCTGGATCTGATCCGGGAGTTCCCACACGGGCACTACCACGGCCTGTCCCTCAGGGCTACGACGGCAGCAAGGACAGGCTGAGCTCCCACGCACACCCCACCAAGACCTGCCCCTTAGAGCAGCCCTGTGGCCCGGGCAGGCCGCGCTCTCAGCTCCCCGTGCCCCGGGCGAGGGTCTCCGGTCCCCGACCCGACCTCCCCTTCACAGCCCCTCATCGCCGCCGCATGGCGGGGGCGCCGAGTGCGCACGCGCAGCACCTCCGAGGCGCGGCGCTCTGCGCAGGCGCAATGAGTCCGCCGAGGCACATTTTCGCAGCGGGCTGAGACTAATGTCACGCCTGGGGGGGGGGGGTGGTGGTGTTGCTAGCTGCAAGCGCGCATGCGCATGAGGAGTAAACACCGCGGGTTCGAATCCCGGGATGGAAGAGCCGCGGGTTCGAGTCCCGCCCCCGGTCCCAACCCTGTCATCGCCCCTCTCACAATTTTTATGGCTCTGTGTGCTCGGCATCGGTGAGGCTGCACCTCGACGAGGCTCCTCACTTTAAAAAGGACGTTGAGGTGCTTGAGCGCGTTCAGTGAAGGGCAACAAGGCTCATGAAAGGACCGGAGAACGTGTCCAGTGCGGGACAGCCAGGTTTGATTAGTCTGGAGAAGAGGAGGCTCAAAGGCGTCTCAACACTCTCTACAACTCCCTGAAAGGAGGGTGCAGTGAGGTGAGGGCCAGTCTCTTCTATCACCGCGAGTGAGAAGAGTGAGCTCAGTGACAGGAGCTGAGGAAATGGCCTCGGGGTGAGACAGGGGAGATTCAGATTAGATATCAGAAAAAAATCCTTTCATCATTGGAGTGCTCAGGGAGATTCACATCAGATATCAGCAGAAATCCTTTCACCATTCAGTTTGCAGGGAGGTGGTGGAGTCACCACCCCAGGAGGCTGATGTGGTTTGGTGCTTTAGGGGTTTTAAAGTGGCAGCGGTGGGTTTTGGGGCTGGATGGGATGACTCTGAAGGTCTCTTCCAACACTGATAACCCCACAATCCCATTATTCCATGGCTCCATGATTCCATCCTCCCAGGGAACAAGGGACAGGAGGAGAGGGAATGGCCTCAAGCTGTGCCAGGGGAGGGTCAGGTTGGACATCAGGAAGAAATTCTTTACAGAGGGAGCGATCAGACATTGGGACGGGCTGCCCAGCGAAGAGGTGGACTCACCGTACCTGGAGGTTTTTAAGAAGAGACTGGAAGTGGCACTCAGTGACACGGTCTGGGTGACAAGGCGGAGTTGGCTCACAGGTTGGACTGTGGATGATCTCAGAGGTCTTTCCCAACCTGGTTGATTGTGCGATTCTGTGCGGGGTGTGTGAGGGGAGGGGGGGGGGGGTGGTCTGCGGTGTGAGGGAGCCCGCTCTCTGCGCATGCGCGGGGTGGTCGCGCGGTGGGACACCACCCCCCCTCCCTCACCCCAAAAAAAAGGGGGCGGAGCTTCCGGCGCGGCACTTCCGGCCCCGGCGCGGCGCGGGCGGTGCGGCTGCTCCGGTGCCCGCGCTGTGTCCCCCCCGCCGCCCCCGCGCCCCCCCCTCATGCAGCGCCGCGACGACCCCGCGGGCCGCCTGTCCCGGGGGCAAGGCCCCGGGGGCCGCGCCCCAGCGTCGCGCCGCCCGCCCCGCGGCACAGGGGCCCGCGGGGCCGCCAGCGGGGCGCAGCCGCCTCCCCCCGCGACCGGTGGCGGCGGCGGCGGCGGCGGCGGTGGCGGTGGCGGCGGTGGCGGCGCGCCCGCCCCGCTGCTGTCCGGAGCCGCCGGGAAGATGGAGCCCGAGAACAAGTACCTGCCCGAGCTGATGGCGGAGAAGGACAGCCTGGACCCGTCCTTCACGCACGCCATGCAGCTCCTCACCGCAGGTACCGGCACCTCCCGGGGGTGGGGGGGGACGGGGCGGTTCGGGCTCTGGTGCGAGGTGGTGCGACCCCCCCGGGGTGAAAATTCGATAAAATTGGGTATTTCGCTGTTTAATTGCAGCCTAATCCAGCTCAGATCGAAACGCAGCCCCAGAAGTTTTGCATGTGTTATAATGGCGCTTATTTTGTAATATAATATACTATGCTGTGTTATGTTATACTTTATCATATTATACTTTATTATACTATGCTGTGTTATATTATACTTTATCATATTATACTATATTATACTATACTGTGTTATATTATACTTTATCATATTATACTAAATTATACTGTGCTAGGTCATACTATACTATATTACATTATACTATATGATATTATACTGTATTTTATTATACTATATCTTACTATATTATATTCTACTATACTCCATCGTATTATACTATTATTATATTATATTATATTATATTATAACTACACCATATTATACTACACTCCATTATATTATACTATACTGTGTTATATTAGCCCTTGTGGTGGTGTAACCCCAGCCAGGCAGAAGGACAATTGTAAAGAGAACCCCGTGGGTTGAGGTAACCGTTTAATGATTGAAATAAAATGTAATAATGATGCTGAATGTGCTGATAATGATGATAATTGTGACGGTAAGGAGAGGGAGTAGAGCTGGTGCCCAGTTGCTCACCGCCCACTAACTGATCACCCTGAACCCCTTCCAGGTGACTTCTTCCAGTTTGAATACTGGGAATGACAGTCTGGGGGTGGAATATCCCCTTGGACAGCGGGGGTCACCTGTCCTGGCCAGTTTTTGGTGCATCTCCTCGCTGGCAGAGCAGGAGCCTCTGAGGAGTCTTGGGGCAAATGGTGCTCAGGAACAGCCCAAACATCAGGGTGGTAGCGATGGAATTCTCATAGAAATCCCCACATTCTCACATAAATCCTAAAAAAACCAGCGCTATTCCAGCTGCTGAGAGGAAAATGAGCTCTGTCCCAGCCAAAATCAGGGCAGCCCTTTGATCCCTGGGGAGAGAGGGACCACAAAGGACCATAAACCCCGGGGGGTTCCCACGTAGCAACCGCTGAAGTCCCGGCGAGCCAGGATTTGCCATCTCCGTGGGTTTTTCCCTTCTGGAAATCTGCAGGAGAGCTCGTTCCGTGCTTCTGCCGAGCCCGAGGAGGGCCTGGAAATGGCAGTCTTTGTTCTGTGCCCAGACGAGCCTTCTCCTTCCCCATCCCGCTGTCCAATCGCCGGGCAGCTTGGATTTCCCTGGATCTCCCCGGTGCAGCTGCTGCACCCGCCTTCGGGGCCTCCATCCAGCCGATTCAGCTGCCTCCAGACCCCGGAGTCAGCTTAAAAATGGGAATGGGTTAAAAAAATCTGCCACCACTCACTGCTTTGCGTGCAGGGTGGGGAGCTGGGAGGCACCCAGAGCAAGGATTTAATCTCCACGCTGCGAATTTATCACTTGGCTTTTAAATTATTTAATTATTTTTTTTTTCCCCCCTAAGGTTTAAAAATGCATGGTTTTGGTGCAGTGCTGGAGGTTTTATTAGCTCCTTCAATGCAGGGAATAATTGTTAGGAGTTGCTTTCTCCCACTGTGCAAACAACCAGGGGGGATCGTCGCGGGTAAACTCGGCGTCACCCGCCAACATCTTGATCTAAATAAATTAGTTTTCTAATCCGATTTTTTTCCATCAGTTTAATGGTTTTGATTAGTAAAACCCTCGAGGCAGCTGATGCTCGGTGGTGATGCCTTCCAGTCAAAGGAAATCCAAGGAGTTTGGTGATTCCCAAACAAAAGAACAGCATCCTCAGCCCGCTTTAGCAGAGCCTCGTTCACTTGAGTGGTGTAACAAGGATTTGTGAGGGTGGGTTTGTTGTTTTTCTTTCATTAATTTAAAAATTGCTGATAGCAGACTGCAGCTTTGTGAGGCTTAAGACTGGAACAGCTCCAGATGTTTCGTGCTTGCTTTTGGGTATTTTAAAAATCGCTGTCCTTTGGGAGCGTTCGCTGTTAGTCCCGACTCAGGATGAGCAGGAAAACCACGAGGAAGAATCCGAGGTTTAGGTGATCTTTAGGTGGTTTCAGGTCAAGTCTTTTTTTTTTTTTGGCCTGGATGACCCCAAACTGCTCTGGATCGCTTGGAATTTCCTACTGCTGTGGCACCCTTCGGGGATGTCCTGTTGGAGAGGCTGCTGTGCTTTGGAATTTCAGTCTGGGCCAAAGATGTAACACACACACACACACAGCCAGCACAACTCCAGCAAAATGACTTCCAGACGCAGAACTGACTGATATTGAATGTCAGCAGAATTCCTGTTCCAGCCTTTTTTCAGGAGTGGAAGTTGCTTGGCCTCCCTGCCTCGGGGAGAGGGGCCCTGCAGGAATCTTGCATTCGGTCTAAGACTCTTTAATATGTTAAAGTTGCCTAAAATACTGTTGTGGTTCTAAAGCTGCTCAGCATTTCTAGAGGAGATTGGCTTTATTTGGGGCCTCGCAGTGATGGGATTAATATTGATTCCTGACCCACGTACTGTGTGATGAAAAGGCATAAATTGGCTACATTTTCTTACCCAGCACTCTGAACAGAAACTGAAAACTGGGATTTCCTGCACCCTGGAATGTAATCCATGTTTCACTCCTGGGATTTGGGGTCTATGTGACCTCCCTCTTCCACAGGAACAGGAAAACCCTTTTTCTCCCTTGCATTTGTGCTGTTGGGGGTCTGCTGGTGATGTGAAAGGCACATTCCTCTCTGCTTCCCTGCTTTGGGAAGGCAGAAGACATCCATCTCTGTGTTAGCCAGGAGTAGGTTTTGGGGTTTTTTTCAAATTCCTGTGGTATTTTTAGCTATTTTTATTTCATGGAGAAACTCCCAAGTGAAAAGAGCTGGTCACCTCTGAGCTTCCTCAGCTGCAGATGGATACCTGAGCTGTGTCATTCCACCACATCTCCTTGGTGCTCCTGTTAAAAGCAGCCCTTTACATCCCTCAAAATGTGGGGTGGTCAGGAGGGATGGGAATGGGTGGTGAGGGTTGGATTCAGAGCATGGAGCAGTTGGAGTTAAAGCAACACGAGGCAAAGCAGGGAGCAGCTGGAGGTGCTGGGGGACTCCTGGACAGAATTCCCTGCTGACTGTGCTGGAATCTCATGGCAGGTTCAGTCTGTACATTCCTAGGAAGGGGAAAGGAAAAAGGGAAAGTCAGAGGGGTGGGTGGTGACTCACCAAGGAACAGAGCACAGGGGTTGGAGGGGGCTGAGGGGAGATGAGGAGCTGTGCCTGAAGCTTGTCTCACATGGAGTTCAGGCTGCCCTGAAATGGAGATTATCTCAGCTTCTGTGCTTCCAAGCATAAATCCTGCCCCCAGAGGAGCTGGCACTGCCACCTTAAATTGTCCCCAGATGTCTCAGGCTGTGATATGCCCAAATCATCTCACTGGTGCCCTTTTCAGTGTATATTTTGCTAAACTGTGTCAGTGTTACCCACTGCTGGTCTGCTGCCACTGCTGGGGCTCTTCCTCTTCCCACTGCTGCCCTGGGAGCCTCTCCCACCTGGGATATGTCTCACAGCTGCCCTCTCCCTTCCTGCTCCTTTCCCTCCCAGTGCTGGTGGCAGTTTCTGTCCCCTCTCTTCCCAGCAAAGCCCCAAAGCAGAGGTATCAGCCCAGGAATCCCAGCTGGAATTTCCAGGAATACAAGCTGGAGGGTGTATTTTGGGGAGGAAAACTGTGGGATTAGTGTTTGCAGCTTCCACTTACTGGCAGAGTCCATCCAGGAGCAGGCCCCTGCTTCCCCTCCTGTGGGATCAAACTAGTGAAGGGGGTCAGGTCTCCCTTTCCTCCAGAGGCTTCTATCCCCAAACTGTCTGGTTTTGGTGGGTTTTTTGGGGCATGGGGTCAATATTATGAATAAACAGAATGTGCCTCTGCTCTGCAGAGCACAGATGTGCTGCAGGACAGTGTTTAATGTGATTTTGGGCTGAGCTGAGGAGCAGTGGCTGGGGATCACTGTGGCCCCTTGTTACCAACCCCCTTTACCTACCCCGTAGGAGTCCTGCTGAGACAATGCAATCCCTGTCCCACAGAAGTCTGGGAAGCAGTGCCACCCCTGCCAGCAGTGCCAGCCCGCTGACATTCCCCGTGCCAAGCAGGTAACCTTCTGCTGCTCCTCTAAAATCCCACCCTGGAATATGGGGCTCAATCCCTCCAGGGATCCCTGTGCTTCTCCTCCCTCTGTGACTGCTCTGACAGCTGCTCCCACTCCAGTTCACTCAGCACTTCAGCCTGTGGGTCCCTTCCAGCTCAAGATATCCCGGGAGATTCTGTGTTGTGTGGCCAGAGCGTGTCCAGATGCCTCTGGAATCCGGAGCAGTGGGACAGGGCACCAGTGGCATGTTTTTAATCCTTCCTCACACCTATTTCCAGGCTTTGCTCTGTGAAGGGGTTTGAAGGGGACTGCTGGGTCACCCACACTGACCTGAATTCCAACAGCTGGAGAACGTGGGGTTATCCCTCTCCCACATTTTATACTCTCCTTGAAGACATGGATCCGATGCTGCTTATTTTTTTAGCATTTTCTTTTTTCCTGTTTGTTGTTAATTAACTTTTGCCCTTGCAGACCAATTCCCAGATGCCATTCCTACTTTTGCAGGAGGATTTTTGCTGGGTGTGGTGGATGTGAACTGGGATTCACTGGTTTGGGACTCTGTCCCAGATCCCCTCAGGCTGCAGAATTCCTTCACTCAGGCCACCTCAGGGGCCTTTTAAGACTCTAATTCACAACAGACAGTTAAAAATCAAAATCCTATTCTTGAAAGACAAAAAAATTTGTAGTTGCATTGCCTGAATCGAGTTAAGAGCTTCTGACCCTCACTTTTATGGCTGCATAGCTGAGGGTTTAACAACCCAGATGATGCCTCTGGGTAGTTTAATTTCCATCAAGAAAGTTTTAGGGTGGTTTTTTTTTTTCTTATTGTGTTTATAAGAAACACTTCTTGTTTCTGTACAGGATGCATTTTCAGAAGTTTGCATACTGTTTTAGGAAAACTGAGTTATTTCAGAAGTCAGTTCTATAGGGTTTTAAGTCATCCCTCACCAGGGATAAGGCCACCAGTGAAACCTTTAGTTTCCAAATCTTGACTCTCTGATCATGTTCTTATGTCTAAAATTTAAAAAAAACCTACATAAAACCAATCAAGGCAGCTCTTTGTCTTATTTTATAAATTTGACAGTGTGTGAACTTGAAGGGTTTTTATGCTTTTGCATTTTATCTTCAGAAAGTCACTTCTTTTTAGAGCAAAAATCAAGAAATCTTTTTCCAAGCGATTTGATCCGCTGTTTTTTTTTTTTTTTAAGGAGTCATGGTAACACTTCTGTAAGGGAACCAAGGTGCTGTTGTGAGCAGAGATAAAAAATTCAGGCATTTTATCATAATTCTGTGTCCTGGTTTGAGCCTGGGTGACAACCAAGCCCCACCCAGCCCTCGCTCACCCACTGCCTTGCTGGGATGGAGGAGAGAACTGGGAGGGTAACAGTGAGAAAATGTGGGTTGAGATGAACAGTTCAATGGGTAAAAGCAAAGCAAACCAAGGAATTCATCCCCCCACTTCCCAATTTCCCAGTGGTTGGGAAAGCAGGGCTCCATCACACCCAGCCGTGACTTGGGAAGGTGCCATCACTCCCAACATCCCCCCATCCTGCTTCTCCCTCAGCTTCATCCACTGAACGTGACACCACATGGTCTGGAATATTAACTCTCTCTCCCACAGTCTCCAGGTTCTATATTTAGATCTCTCTAAACTAAAAGCCAGTTTTATATTTAAATTTATATTATTCTGGGTCCAGAACCGGAAAATTAAAATATCGATTATTTGGTGATGTTTTCATAAGGGTTTGGGGTTTGTTTTTTTTTTTTGATTGCACGTGTGGTTTCCTGTGCTCTGCACCACTTGAAAGTTGCTTCTCAGACCACGGGGTGGTTGCTTGTCCAGGAGGGTGATGGTAACCCACTGGTCATGTTTGGATGATATGAAAATATTCCTACGTGGATAATATGCTGAGGATCTGGTGTAGAATCATTAAGGTTGGAAAACACCTCCCAGGTCATCAAGTCCGTATGTCGAGCTTCTGAAACTTGTAAATGTGAACCTTTAGTCAAAAGCAGAGAGTTTGAGGTGAGCAGGAATCACAGGAAATACGAGAGGCTGCAGCTGCACTGTGGAAATTCTGGTAATGACTAAGCAGGTGTTGGTTTTGTTTTGCAGCTCAATTCCAGTTCTGTGTATAATCCTGTGAAGTGTCTCTTTCCCCTGAGATGTGAGAAGTACTTAGAGCACTCTCGACTCAGAAAATGTATTTCCAGTCCTCGGGTGAAATGGCACAATTTAACTTTTAAGGAAGGGTTGTGCTCCTGATAAACACCTGTAAATAATTTGTGGTGGATTTGGATGTGACCAATTTGGTTTTGTTTGTGGGGGGTTTTTTTTGTTGTTGTTGGACCAAAGAATTCCTCATGTTTCATCAGTAATTTGGGATTGTTGGTTTGGCTCCAGATTTGGGGGAACTTCTCACTTAGTTGTTGGCCTTTGAATAGAAATTGTCCATGACTGGACATCTCTGGAAAGGACAAACCAGGCAGCTCTGGGCTGTCTTCTTCTGGAGAGTGCTGGGTGTTATATCCCTGTAACAAGGAAAAGTGCATTAATGACTAAGAAATGCCTGCCTGGAAGAGGATCTTGAATTTTCTCCATGTGGGTCACATCCTACCACCTCTCAGTGAAAGTTTAATTTCCAGGCAGGTTTAAGGTGTTTGTGGCAGCTCCTAATTGACCTCCCTTAACGACCTACTTCCAGCAGGTTACTGGGATCTGTCCCACATCCCCTCGGGCTGCAACATTCCTTACCTTCACTCAGGCCACCTCAGTGGGTTTTTAAGGTTCTGTGATTCACAACAGACAATTAAAAATCAAAATCCTGTTTTGAAAGGCAAAAAAATTTATAGTTGCGTTGCCTGGATGGATTTAAGAACTTGTGACTCCCACCTTCATGGCTGCACAGCTGAGGGTTTGAAAACCCAGACAGTAATTATTTGTGTGATAAAGGTGAATTCATTTAATGAAATGAAGCTGTGAGAATTTCCTAAACCAGACCACACTCTGTCTCACTCACTGGGTTGTTGTTTATTAGGGTTGTTTTCGACTTAACTGAAATTCGTCGTGTCAGGATGTGTTGACACCACTAATTAAATTATGGATTTAAAATAGCTCGGCCTGAATGGTAAAAACCTGCCTCATTTGCTGATTTCTGCTGTGTTATAGCAAATGTGTGTGGTTTTAGTGCAATTTGGGCTGGTTTCTTTGTGCATTTAGGGTACTGTGTTCAGGGCACAGCAGAAGGGACACACAAAACTCTACTTGCAGTTTCCTGCTCTCATTTTTTAAATTATTTGTGGGGCATTCTCTGCTGTTCCTCCTTATTTTTGTCCATTATCCCATTTTTAGCCTCTGGAATCCCAGGCTGTGAAGGGATTCCAGCACTAAAGAGGTGACCTGTCCATGTTCCATTAAGACCATTCCAAGTGTTGATCCATTCACAGGGAATGAGGGTGGTGTGTCCTGTCATAACTCCAGCTCTGAACTGATGCTTGTTTGAGGAATATAAAGCAGCCCTATTTTTATCTTGTTTAGAAATTGAAAAAATTCAGAAGGGTGAAACAACAAAGAAGGATGAGGAAGAAAACTACCTGGATTTATTTTCCCACAAGAATATGAAACTGAAAGAACGAGTTCTGATACCTGTCAAACAGTACCCCAAGGTGAGGGCCAGAAAATAGCTACTGAATCTCTGGGGTTTGCTTATTTTCTGTGGATTTTGGGGCTGACTGAGAGATAGTGGCTGTCAGAGTGTCAGCAGGACTTAATGCACCGTTCCACTATCACTGTGGAATTTTTCCTGTGCAGGCTTGCAGGATCTTGTTTCTAATATATTGCATTTCTAAAATGTCTTGGGATAAAGCTTAAATGGTGATGCGTAGCTGGGATATTTTATAGCTGGGATAGACACTTCCATGGGTAGAGCTTTGTGTTTTACAGTTAAAAAAACTCATTTAGCTCGTTAAGACTCGCTGCCTGTAAAACTGCTGCAGAGTAGATGTTAGAATTAAACACTTCAGGGGAGTTAATTGAGCTTGGTTTTTCTGGTGGAGCATTTTCTTCATGACAAGAATGTTTTGAAACTTAATTTTTTTTTTTTTTTGGTCTGTTATTTTTTCATGAGGAACAAATGGAGTGACTGGGTTTTTTTATTTATTTTTTTTTTGTCAGCCAACATGACATTCAGAAAAGCTTTTGTTAAATCTGCTGGACTCTGGAGCTAATTTGTTTCCTTTTTTTTTTTTCAATTCACTTGCAGTTCAACTTTGTTGGAAAGATTTTGGGACCTCAAGGCAACACCATTAAGAGACTTCAGGAAGAAACTGGTGCTAAGATTTCTGTGCTGGGGAAGGGCTCAATGAGAGACAAAGCCAAGGTAAGGGCATCACCTTGAAAACATGCACACACAGAATTCCTCTCGTGCTGCTGTGAGAGGCAGTGGCTCTGGGAGCATTTTGTAAAAGATTAAACCATTCTAATCCAAAAGCAAAGCAGGAGGAATTGCTCTGTGCACGTTGGGAGCAATTGGATGGGGGCTGAAGTGTGATGTATGTTTTCTTTATGAGGAGGACTTATAAACCAGGCATCTTGTGCTACCCTGTACCCTTGGATGCAGAGATGGCTTATGTGAGACGTGAAATACAGAGTTTATAAAATCAGAATTAATCCCAGTTACTCCCTGAAGAGTCCTTCACTAAAGGAATATGTTTCCCCTCCATAAAAAAAATGAAATCCTTTTTCTAACTGTTCTCTCTGAAGTCCTTGAATTCTCATGGTTCATTGAAGATCTTGGAGCAGTGTGTTCCTGGTAATCTTTAGTGAATCACAAAGTGCCAGGAGGTGTTTTTATAACAGGGGAAAAAAAATGAAAAGAATGTTTGGGTTTTTTTTCTTCCTGCTTGTTCCAAAAACTGAGCTAAGAGTCAACAGAGCTGTAACTTAATTCAGGTTTTACTCAAGCTGCATGAAAAGCTTTTACACTTCCAGCTTGTTTGTAGCTTCTTAAATAACTGAATAACAGCCTGAGTAACAGAAGTGTCTCACAACAGAGTTACAGAATCTTGTTTGAGGCGTTAGAGCTTCCTGAGGTGGTAAAGAGCACCTTGGCAGGAAGGTGGTGTGGAAGAGGAAGATCAACAAGCTTGGATATAAATCTTGGGGTAAAAAAATTGGCTGGGGTCGATTAAAAATATTGCCATTAGCAAAAATAAGTCACCTGAAGAGGCAGAAGGTGGAAGGCTTGGGTTGTACGTGGCTTTTCACAAAACCCTGTCCCAATCCACAACCTGTTTGCATGATCTGTGTCCAGATGCTTTTACAGACATTTCCTGTTAAAGGCTCAGAAAACAGGTAAAAGAAAAGCAGTTTTCCTCTGTGTGTGGTTCAGCTTTAGGAAGCTCTTGCTGTGCTTGGTTTCAGGAGGAGGAGCTGCGCAAAGGGGGAGACCCGAAATACGCTCATCTAAACATGGATTTGCACGTCTTCATCGAGGTTTTTGGCCCCCCCTGTGAGGCCTATGCCCTGATGGCTCATGCCATGGAGGAGGTCAAGAAATTCCTCGTTCCAGTATGTATATGCTGGCACTCTTTTTGTTTTTGAAGGAGGTGGGTGGGTGGTGAACTCGGCTCAGGGTGGGTAAGATCTGCACAGTGTGATCTCACTTGGGGTAGTTGAGGGAACCTGGAATATGAAATGTGTGTGGCAGCTTCAGATAACCCTGTTAATCCTGCAGAAGGTATTTATTATTCCTCTAACCATGATTAGAATGACAAACCATACAAGGCAATGATACAGAGCACTTGGAGTAGGTATTTCCATCCCAGTACAAGCTGTGGATGCTGGAGATGAGCAGCTTGACCAGCTCCACGTGCCAGCTTTAGTGGGAGAATAAGTTTAGTCTTGCCTGGCATGGAAGAGAATTCTTAGATGTGTTCCTCTGGCTTGGAACTGTAGAAATCCAGCTGGAAAACTTCACTGTCAGATCAGAAACTTAAAATACAGTGGCGTGAGGATGAGGAGGGTAAGCCCGGGCAGCTCAGGAGCTGTATTCATTGTGGTGACTGTTTTCTGAGACACACCTGTTAAATCAGCATTTCTGCTCCTTTAAATGTGGATTATGTGAAGGAACATCATTTAGTAAACCATGTTTTTATGCAGGTGCCACTTGTCACCCATTTGGGGACATGTTTTACTGGTGAACTTCGTAAGACCTTTGTGGCCAAATTCCTGTTTTAAGCCAATGTGTAACAGGACCGTGCTGGAGTGTTGCCTCTGAGGATGGCAGGACCTGAAGGAGTCTCTCACATGTTTTAAAATCACAGTGTTGCTCATTAAATTAGGGGGGGGGAAAATGGGAAAGACCCATGCAGTGTTCATGCTTCTGGCCAGCTCAGCCTGTAACTCAGAGACCTCACAGAGGGATTCATAGACCCTGTCACTGTGCTCCACAGGTGAGCCTGGAGAGCTTGGAAGTTCTTCCTGAAGTACCAGGGGCAGGTGGAACATGGGAGCAGTGGGAAAGGCATATGGATGGTGGTGTGTGTTTGCCTGGGTCTGACACAGAGAGGAGGAGAGACTGTGGTGTGGAGTGTCTTTGAAGGAAAGAGGTCATGTTCAAGGAGCCCCTGGGATGTGCAGAGCTGCCAAAGCAGCCTTGCTGTTTAAAGTGTCTTCTCTGTCCCTGTGTCAAACTTGGGAAAATGGACAGGGAAGTCACTGTGGAAGCCAGCAGGGCTTGGAAGACACATCTGGGAGGAGACTCCTCACTTTGTGTTGTTGCCGTGGCACTGGGAAGACCCTGGGTGTGAGGCTCAGGGGTGGGGTGTCCTGGCTTCCAAGGGTCACTAGGGATCTGAGCTCATTCCTGAGGCTGGATCCCCTCGGATCCTCCTCCTCCTGTGCTGGAAACCTACGAGGAATATGTAAGGAATTACATCTGTTTGGTGGTTTAATTCCAGCTGGCTGTGTCTTAGGTACTCAACATGACTGACATAAGATTGCTGTGGAGCAGTGGCCACTGGGATGGGGCTGGGTGACATCAGGTACCTCCAGCAGCCCTGTGAGAGAGATCCCCTTCCCAGGGACCAGCTGTTTGCTCACCTGAGCTCCTGGACATGCATTTCTTCTTTGGAGAAAGCTGCCCCGTTACCTGCTGAGCAAATCCCAGTAAAACCAACCAGCAGATTTTAATTTAGGACTAATCAGTTATTTTTATCCCAGCACAGTAGGCTGGGATATCCCAGGGCACAGCATGGCTGGTTGGCTGTTCTCTGGAACTGACTGTCCCCCCTTTTCAGGATATGATGGACGATATCTGCCAGGAGCAGTTCCTGGAGCTGTCCTACCTGAACGGTGTTCCGGAGCCGAACCGCGGCCGAGGAGTCCCCGGGCGGGGAAGGGGAGCAGCTCCACCACCCCCCCCACCCGTTCCAAGGTACCTTTCCCAAAAGCACAGACCTGGAAGTGCTGCATTTTGCTCAGAGTTATCCTGTCAGAGGAGGTTAAACTGCTTGTTCTTGCACATCAGCTGTCGGGCTCGACCTTGGATTTTGGCCAAGGCTTTTCCAGCCTTGTGCTGCAGGCTCGCCTGGAGCACGCTGGCATCCGATGTTTTGCATGTTTGGAGATGTAATCTAACACAGTGGGTGTCTTCTGTGTTATTTTTGATGTCTGCAATCAATAGTTTTATAAAGCAACCTTTCAACAATTGGCCTGTGAAACTGTGTGTAAACAGATCTTGTGCAGCCTTCAGCAGAACAAGCATTTTCGGATTAAACTGGCATCGTTTGAGAGCTCTGGGATGGCATCATTCTGTCAGTGCTGTCAAGGCTCTGGGATAAATTGGCAATAAAACTGTTACTATAGTTCTTTCTTCACTCCCTGTTTCATGGGGTAGTGTCTTTCCTTCTGCCTGTTCAGCCCTGACGTGTCCCTCCTCATCTCATCACTGATCCTTATGGGTTTGCAGGTCTGGAAGCCATCCCAGGTCAGTGAACTCCGAGAAATCACCTGCCCAAAGTCTTGTATCATTTATTCCTTTGCCTGTACATCGAATGCAGCAGAATTCTCATCCCAAGGGAAGTTTTAACAAATATTACAAGGGCACAATGTTAATTCTCGTGCTGATAAAGCTTCATGGCTTTGCTGATGACAGCTCTGTTTAGTTACCGAGTTGTTGCATTTTAAAGCAGATACAAGAAGCACCCTCAGTGTCCTCGCAGGAGCTGCTCACAACCCTCTTTCTCTCCTTCCAGGGGCCGTGGGGTTGGTCCCCCTCCTCCTCCTCCCCGGGGGGCCCTGGTGCGAGGGGCCCCAGTGCGAGGGGCCATCGCTCGGGGGGCCACCATAGCCCGGGGGGTGCCCCCTCCTCCGGCAGTCCGGGGGGCTCCTGCCCCCCGAGCACGGGCAGCTGGCATCCAGAGGATACCCCTTCCTCCTCCTCCTGCGCCAGAGGCCTACGAGGAATATGTAAGGAATTATTTGTCTTTGGCTTTCTAACTCCGGCTAAACGCGTCTTAGGTATTCCACGTGACTTGACAGGAGATTGCTGGGGAGAAGTGACCACCAGTGAGCACTGGGATGGGGCTGGGGTCCCCAGTGAGCACTGGGATGGGGCTGGGATCCTCAGTGGCCACTGGGATGGGGCTGGGATCACCAATGGCCACTGGAATGGGACTAGGATCCCCAGTGGCCACTGGGATGGGGCTGGGACCACCAGTGAGCACTGGAATGGTGCTGGGATCCCCAGGGAGCACTGGGATGGGGCTGGGATCCCCAGTGAGCACTGGGATGGGGCTGGGGTCCCCAGTGAGCACTGGGATGGGGCTGGGGTCCCCAGGGAGCACTGGGATGGGGCTGGGATCCCCAGTGAGCACTGGGATGGGGCTGGGATCCCCAGTGAGCACTGGGATGGGGCTGGGGTCCCCAGTGAGCACTGGGATGGGGCTGGGGTCCCCAGTGAGCACTGGGATGGGGCTGGGGTCCCCAGTGAGCACTGGGATGGGGCTGGGGTCCCCAGTGAGCACTGGGATGGGGCTGGGGTCCCCAGTGAGCACTGGGATGGGGCTGGGGTCCCCAGTGAGCACTGGGATGGGGCTGGGGTCCCCAGTGAGCACTGGGATGGGGCTGGGGTCCCCAGTGAGCACTGGGATGGGTCTGGGATCCCCAGTGAGCACTGGGATGGGTCTGGGATCCCCAGTGAGCACTGGGATGGCGCTGGGATCCCCAGTGAGCACTGGGATGGCGCTGGGATCCCCAGTGACAACTGGGACAATGCTGAGATCCCCAGTGACAACTGGGATGGTGCTTGATGACCTTCTCTGCCTCTTTAACCCTCCAAGAAGTGAACTACAAGTGTCCTAAATCCAAAGTGAGGGGTTTTTTTTTATAAATGTGCCCCCAGGAACTGAAGTTTTCCATGACTTTCAGTGCATGGTGTGAAAAATTACATCAGAGATTGGGGTAGTTCACATAACATTCTCTTTCTAAGAGAATTCTTTAAGCAAGAGACACCCAAGGCTTCTTCCATCCACTAAAATCCTTAAAGCAGATAAGTGAATGAACAGGGGGATGTTTCAAGTTGTATAACTCAGCACCACCCTCCTGCCAAGCTTATCTTGGCATGTGTGCTCTTGGTGTCCCAAAGGAGAAACAACAGCACAACAGCATTTTGGGGAATCATCACAATTATTGATACACCTTAAAGGTTTACTTCTC
The DNA here is from genome assembly GCF_009829145.1 of Chiroxiphia lanceolata. Lineage (NCBI taxonomy): Eukaryota > Metazoa > Chordata > Aves > Passeriformes > Pipridae > Chiroxiphia > Chiroxiphia lanceolata. The sequence goes on along the minus strand of NC_045660.1, from coordinate 5,324,156 downwards.
TGTAAAATGTTTTTCTCACTGAAACCAATCGTAAGTTCAGAGGTTGGGGTTTGTCTAATTGTAAATCTGTGGTTTAGATATCACAGAATGTCCTGAGCTGGAAGGGACCCCCAAGGACCATCCAGTCCAACCCCTGGCCCTGCACAGACACCCCAACAATCCCACCCTGTCCCTGAGAGGATCATCCAAATGCTTCTTGAGCTCTGGCAGCCTTGGGGCTGTGCCCACTGCCCTGGGGAGCCTGGTCAGTGCCCATCCACCCTCTGGGGGAAGAACCTTTTCCTAATAACACAGTTCCAGGTCTCCTGGCACAGGGATTTGTCCCTCAGCCGAGCTGCAGCCTTGGCCATGAATTATAAATATTAGTATGATTCATTCCTCCTGAGCCACGGGACACAGCAGGTCTCAGCCATGTCTGCCACTTCCCTGTGGCAGGGAAGGATTTCCAGGCTCCTCTGGGAGCTGCTGTAGCCTGAATTCAGTCCTGCCATCCCTGTTGGCCAGGAATTGTCCTTTGGTCCTTCCATTAACACGTTTGTGTCATGATCCCTTTCAGGGCTACGACGACACATACGCAGACCAGAGCTACGAGGGCTATGAGGGCTACTACAGCCAGGGCCAAGGGTGAGTTGGCTTCTCTCTTCCTGAGCAAATAATGCATGACCTTTATTCTTTTTTTTTTTTTTTTTTTTTTCCATTTTAAGGGAATGCAAACACTCATTTCTGGGTCTGAGCTGTAGAGAAGATGCCCTGTTGTGCTGCAGTCCAGGAGAGCCTGGGAAATGACACGGACAACACTGGGCATCTTTGGTTGTCCAGTGTTTGTGCAAGTTGTGTCAGTTTGAGAATGTGATTTCACTGGATGTAACCACCTAATTACTCTTCCAGGGACACAGAATACTATGATTATGGACACGGGGAGGCACAGGAAACCTATGAAGCTTATGGTATGTCTGGGAATACTGTTCTTTTCACTGGGAAGGGGCTGCACCTAGTTGGGAGTTGCTTGTGGCCAACCAGCAGTTTTCCAGTGTCACTCCAGAGTCTGAACAAAAACTGAGGAGAACCTCAAGTAGTTTTCATGGTAGAACATTTGTATCTAGATCTGAACAAGCAAAGACATTCTGTGGGTTTAGATCCTTATCAAACTTGATTGTCTCAAAGATGACACTTTAAAAAAATCCATTTTTTAACTATGAAAATATCTTAATTTCCTTGTAGCTTTAGAATACTTTAAGAGGTCTGGATTTCCACCCACAGCACTACTGCTGCAGTCTGGTCTTCATGGACTGTGTTTTATATGGCTCCATCTGCTTCCTTATCCTCAAAAACCCGCTACCTGATCCTGACTCTGTGCTATACATTAGCTTGGAAAATGGATTTGTATGTCACATAAAGGCCTCTCTTTGGAACAGTTTTGCTCAATATGACTTGCAAGTAGTTTAGGAACTTTAGTTAATTTGAATTATGTAAAAGTACTGACTTAGGCTGGACTGAGCCAAACTGTTGTGGCTTAACCCCAAGGGGCAGCCAAGCCCCACCAGCCACTCACTCACTCCCCGTTCCTGGGGTGGGGGAGAGAATTAGAAGGGTAAAAGTGGGAGAACTCACGGGTTGAGATAAAGACAGTTCGATGGGAAAAGCAAAGTAAAACAAGGAATTAGTTCCTTGCTTCCTTGGGAGGACAAACACCATCACTGCAGAAATTCTCCCCTCAGCTGTGGCTGCGTTTCTTTTTTAAGCCAGTTCCTGTATCCAGGCTTGGAATGGCAGCTGCATGTGGCAATGAGTAAGAAGCATTTTCCTCTCCCTCTAAACAAGCCTGTGCTGCTTTGGGCTGGGGCAGAGTTAATTTTCTTCCCAGTGGCTGCTCTGGGGCTGAGTTTGGGATTTGTGCTGACGATACAGAGATGTTTTGTTGTTGCTGAGCAGAGCTCACACACAGCCGGGGCCTTTCCTGCTCCTTGCACTGCCACTCTGGCATGGGACTGGGGAAACTGGGAGGGCACACAGCCAGGACACTGACCCAGCTGACCAGAGGGATATTCCAGACCACATGATGTCATAAGTTCCCAAAGCTGCACAGCGTAAAGGCCCGGAATTCCATGGGATTGGAAACAGTCCCTTTCCCAGAGCATCAGCTGAGTGAGTGCAGGTAGTGACATTAATGACCAGCTGGAGGGGCTTTCTGGGATCCCTGGGAACTGGGAATCCTCTGTGCCCTGTCATGCCAGTAACAGGAAAGCAGAGTTAATACCCTGCTCCAGCCTCGGGGTGTTCCCTGCTCCAGGTTTAAGCTGTGGGAAGTTCAAACTCAGGTGCCTGAGCAGGGATGTTTTCCAGCCTAGGCTGCATTTGAGCAGACAGCTGCTGCTCCCAGGAACGTTGGCTCTTTCCTGCCTTCAATGCCTGGGTTTGTTGCCTGGGTTTGTCACGCAGCACAAAGAGCCCTTTGTGCCTCCGCCTTGGTGGGAGAGCGGCGGAGTCGGGCGGGATTGGGAGGCCAAAATGCTCATTGTGCACTTGGCATGAAGTTGCCACGGCTAATCTGTTTATCCACAGCAATTTCCTTTGGTCTCTGCTTTCATGAAAACAGAATTAGAGGAATAAATCACTGGGCCAGGCTGGAGACAGTTTGGAGAAAAGGGGAATGTGCTCCGTGGTGGTAGGGACAGGCTCGGCTGTCGTGGGACTCTTGGTTTCATAAAGTGGTGACCCCGGAGAGACTGGCAGGAACACGAGGATGGATGTTGCAAGCACAGGCCTTAATGAGGGCTGGGCTGGGATATTTGGGGCTGGAGCTGCCTCAGGGACAACAGGGATGTGAACTCCATTTGCTTCAGTGGTGGTTCATGGAATCCTGGAATGGTTTGGGGCGTGAGGGACCTTAAAGATCATCTCGTTCCACCCCCCACCATGGGCAGGGACACTTTTCACCTGCCCAGGACCTGCTTTGCCTGGTGTCTGGGAAGGAGGGAAGCAGTTCCTGCAGCTGTCCCTGATGGTCAGACCCTGGGGTTAGGGATGCTGGCAGAACCTCTGGCACAGCTGGTGCCACACTGCCCTGGGGATTGGCTTCGGCCCTGCTGGAATTAATTACTCCTGAAAGGCACTGGGTTTGTCCAAGTTGGAGCTGCAGGAAAGTTTGGGGATCCTTATGAGGAGAGACTGTGGGAGCTGGGCCTGGTTAGTCTGGAGAGGGCAAGGCTAAGAGGGGATCTCATGAATCCCTACAAATATCTCATCAATCCACACAAATATCTCATCAATCCATATACATGTCCCACCAATCCATACAAATATCTCCAAGGGGTGTCAGAGGATGGTCCCAGGCTCTGTTCACTGGTGCCCAGTGACAGGACAAGGAGGAGCAATGGCCATAAACTAAAACCCAGCCAAGTTCCACCTCAACCTGAGGCAGAACTCCTTCCTTTCCATGGAGGTGGCAGAGCCTGGAACAACTGCCCAGGGAGGGCTTGGAGTGTCTGGAGACATCCCAGACCCACCTGGACACGTCCCTGTGTCACCTGCTCTTCCCCACAACGCTGGAAGGTTTAGTGGTGGACGTAGCAGCGCTGGGTTAACTGGGCTCAGTCTTAAAGGGGTTTTGCAGCCTAAATCATCCTGTAAATCCAATATTTTGGGCGTTTTCCAGTCGGGTGCTGGGGTGAAGCACCACCATGGCATCCCTGACATATCCTTGTCTTCTCCACAGGGCAAGATGACTGGAATGGGACCCGGCCCTCCCTGAAGGCCCCGCCGGCCAGGACAGTGAAGGGGGCCTACCGAGAGCACCCCTACGGACGCTACTAAAAACAAACAAAACATGAGGGGAAAAATCCCACTTTTGAGCAAAACAGTTGTTACTGATTCTTGTATCTCCCGGGATTCCCGTTGCTTTGCCCACACCAGACAAGTAATTGTCTAACTGTTTTTCTTCGTGGCCCTTTTTCTCCCACTCCATCCTCACCCTGCATTTCGGCTTCTGTACGTAGTACTTTTAAAAGATGAGTTAAATAGATATTTTTTTTTTTTTTTTTTAGAGGAAGCGACTTTTAATTTTTATTTTTATTTTTTTTTTCAGTGTGTAGGTGGCTTTTTCTTTCTTTGTCGTTTAGATAAACGCAACTGTACCTTTTTTTTTTTTAAGGAAAAAAAAAACCAACAAAAACAACAAAAAAACTACAAAACCACAGTTTAAAAATGTTAGTTTTCCAAAGTGACATGCTTTGCTTAGCAGCTATGAAATTAAGGTTTTGTTTAAAAACTTTTTAAAGTTTGTTTTAAAGGAACCCATAAAGGTTGTAGTTGCAGAATCCCAAAGTAGGCTACATTTCAAAATTCAGGGCTATTTTTAAGCATTAAAATCATAATGTAACGGTAGTAGCTGCCACCATTTAAAAAAAGAAAAAAAGTAACTTCAGATGCCAAACCTTCTTTAAAAGGAGATTGCTGGTGAATCTTGGAGTTTAAATTTTAATATGAAGGATCCTCCAACAAATTAAATAGCATTTTTTTTAAAGAGGATTGACCTAAAATTAAAATTAGGTTTGTAAAATTGACTTTTCTTATGTGGATTTTGAAATCTAGCCCCCGTGCAGTGTTGAGATATGCTTGGGAAGCAGATTTTTCCAGTGTAAAGGGGTTCTTAGTTTGGTTCTGGATGAACAATTTTAAGGGGAAAAAACAAAGCATGGCTCTAATTGCCCAGTGTTTGATAGTAGAAAGCAGAATATTCCATGGGTAGGTCTGAACTCTGTAAAATTATCATTTTTTTTATAGTGCTTGGGGCAGATAATCCAGTGCAAGTTTAAAACTGACACACCAAAAAAAACCCAAACAGTATCAATATTAGCAGTCCCATTGACTTGTTCAAGTGTATCTCAGCACGAGCTTTGCATAAAAAGGGACACTGCAGCTGGGAAAAAAAAAAAAACCAACCAAATGATCAAAAATTTCACTTTGTACATAAGATAAAGTCCTAATTGGATTTGTACACTGTCCTCCCACTCTGTTCTTGAAGAGAAAATGCTACATGTGTAAGTCTGCCTAACTAGGTAGCTAAAAACGTGTCAAAATGTCTGTCGCGATTTGTCAATAAAGTTTAGTCCTTTTTTAATCAAAGTAAATGTGATGAATTGTCATTTGTTTTGGTTGAGCGATTAAAAAAAGTAGCGATTTTTATTTTATTTTTTTTTTTAATTTCCGTTTCGTTTGTTTTTAAATAAATTTAAATTAATGCTAAAGCTAATTGTCTTTTTAAAACAATGGAGACATTCTTAAAAAAAAAAAATGGTGGTTTTTTTTGTAATTCTCACCAAAAAAAACCAAAAAAACCAAACAAATTTACCGAGCTCGTTGAATGAGCTTAAATTTAAAAAAAAAAAAATATTTATATATATATATGAAAAAGAAAAATTTGTTTTTCACCCCCTGGAAGTTGCTAAAAGCAGTTTGAGCCTGGACTGGGGCAGAAATCTGACTTGGAAAGCGTTTTATGGTTCTTTGCTGAGTTACTGATTCAGATTTCAAGTGGCCTCGGAGAATATTCCGGGCTGCAGACTCCAGCTTGAGTCTGAAATCCCTGGCTTAAGTAGCGTGACAAAAGGAATGCTGCAAATTCCAAGGCTTAGCTGCCACCAGGAGGAGAAGGAAGTTGCTTTCTGTAAAACCCCCCCCCTTGGCTAAGATGATGCCCTTCCTACTTCACGGTAGCTTTTACTTGGAAAAACCACTTAAAAAAATGTATTTTTGTTGGAGAACGGTGCTGCAGCTGCTCCTTAAATCCTTCTGAGAGGGTGTGGATGTACAGAGATATATTATATATATATATATATATATTTAAAAGTAAATGCTTCTTAAAGAGACATGAAAAAAATGGTTTGTGTTTCCCATCTCCCAGACGAATTTGGAACTCTTTAAGGGGAGAGAATTAAACTGCTCGGGGGTGAAAAATAAGAATATTAGGGAGCAAAACCGTGGCAGCGCATGAACGAGGGGAATACTTTAAAAAAAAGAAAAAAAAAAAAAAAACCACGACAAAAAACCACAAAGTTGTATTTGTAGATTGTTATTAAAGTGCAAATAACCGAATTTTCAACACTGGTTTGGAGTCAGCTTTCAGGGCATAAAGTGTTGCTTGATGAAAAGATCTGCCCATTGCCCCCCTTTTAAAGGAAAATTATCGCAGGAGAATCAATCAGGATGTGTAAAGCTAACATGCATCGCCCAAAAGGTAACCTAAATGTCTGATTTTAACAGCCCATTTTTCTCTTTTCCATAAACCCGTGACGTAAACATTTTTTTATCGAGCCAAGCCTTGAGATGTTTTAATTTCAATGTAAAAAAAAAAAAAAAAAGAAAAAAAAAAAAGGAGAAAAAAAATGTTTAAAATAAAAACGTTTTAAAACAACCCACTTTTTTTTTTTTTTTTTTTTTTCTGCATAAATTAGAGACATAACTTTAACAAACGTGCCCTCGGAGAGAAAAAAATAAATGCACTCCGGTGGAATGTGGGCAAAGAGGAATATTTAAATATCCAAGGATGTAAAAACGAAAATGAACCTAGTTAGTTCCTGCTACCGCCAAAAAAAAACACCAAACCCCCAAATTCTGCTCAGTTGTTTAAAAATGTAAACTTTTTAGCCTCCCTCCCCCGCCCCAGTATTGCTGTTTCCCTGTGAAACGTCCACAGCTCAGCTGAAGTTGCATGTTTTCCTTCATGTGTAATAATTGCATGTGGGAATCTTTTTTTTCTTTTTTTCCCTTTCTCTTTTTTTTTTTTTTTCCCCCCTGTTTTTTAAGGGGGTGGGGGAGGAGGGAGGGTGGGATTTGTGCTTCCATTGAGGAGCCTCACGGAAAAAATTGTCTTTGGTTTGCAGGAGCGGAGAGTTCTCGGCGCCGGGAGCGACTCTCCCGCCCCGGGGGTGAGGAGGAGCAGGGGCAGCGCCCACGGGGGTGAGTCTCTGTGTGTGTGTGTGCTTTTACAGCGTGGGGGTGGCACCATCTGAGCTGCTAAAACCACATCCACACAAATAAAAAAGGGAAAGCTGGCTGGCTCTCCCCGCCTGATGCTCCCGCAGAGGTCACAGTGCGGAGGAGGCTCCAGAATTGTACCTGCCTTGAGCCCTCCCCGGAGGGAAAAGAGGTTTTCAGTGGATTTAGGGAGGGGGAGAAATGTGATGAGGTCCATCTCTTGGAGCTGCTTCCTGGTGGTGTTGGATTTCATGGAATCACGGGCTGGTTTGGGTTGGAAGGGGCCTTAAAGATCATCTGGTTCCCAGCGCCCTGGGATTTGTCACCCGATGCTGCAGGAGCAGAGCAGCTGAAGGAATGGCTCGGTGGGAATTCCTGGGGGAGTCCACAAGGCATTAAAATTACAGGCTGCAGATTTTAAACCCAGCCAGACCTTGCCAGTTCTACACCTTCTGGCCCCCATCAGTGGGATCAAATGGGATCTGGCTGCTGGCTGGTCAGTTCTTAAGGATTTCTGTCCACTGGCATAGCCAGAGATCTCCATCAGTGATCCTGGGACACATCTCTTGGAATCCCAGAATGGTTTTGGTAGGAAGGGACCTTAAAGCCCATCTCATTCCACCCCCTGCCATGGGAAGGGACATCTTCCACTAGACCAGGTTGCTCCAAGCCCTGTCCAACCTGGCCTGGAACATTCCAGGGGTGGAGAATAGGCCATGCTTCTCTAATAAATTGCTTTTATAAATGGATGCAAGTGGTTGAAAACGAGTGGGAGGTGATCACACATCAGTGGAGTGACCTGCTTAGGCAGCAAGGACACGTTTCTCCCCCAGGGCAGCATCCCAAGGCTTTTGGGAACAGCTAAATGCTTCCTCTGAAAGTCTGAGCTCCATAAATAAAAGAACAAAGAAATAAACTCTTGCAGTGCTGAACAAGCCCAATGGCTTCAAAAGGCAACCTGGGCACAGGACATAAAAGGACACAAGTCTAATTTTACATGGAATTGTAAAGCTCCCAAATGAGCTCCTCTTATCTGAGGAGTATTAGGGACAAGGAAGAGGTAATGTGTGGAAATGCTGCAACAGGGAGATTACCCTGAATTCTTCCACTTGAAAATTGGATCCTGCCAGGGGGAACGATAACGTGTCTGGATTTGTGGCCTGGTTATCAAATTCATCTTCATTTACAATGTAATTGGAACATCAGTTTCTCTGGCCATGTACCAATCTTTCCCGTTTCTTTCTTAATAGGCACAGCTTTTATATCAAGTGGAAAAGATTTGATAGAGATCATCTATTATGATGCAGGGTTTTTTTACCTGTAGAAGTGGATCTTGTGATGCTGCCTCTGGAGGGATCCAGCTCGTGCCTTGCCTTTGTTGCATGTTTATGGGGAAGACTTAAATGTTGTGGCAGACTGTAAATATTAATATATTGAGATAGCTGTATATGCTACAAGTATTTTGCAAACATGCCCTGGATCAGACGTTCCCTCCCTCTCACAGCACTGCTCCAGTCAGATTTTAGCCTGGAGTCTGCCAGAGCTAATTGGAGATCCCAAAATAACCCTCAGCATAGGATGTGCCTCTCAAAGATGCTCTAATTAGCCAGACATTCCGGGGGTGATGCAGGAATTTGTGAGGGATAGAGATTCCTTTGAGTCTGAGTCACCTCAATAACCTTCCCTGTCCTACTGGCAGGTGGCTGCTGGAGGTGGAATTAGCTGGCTGTGACCTCACAAGTGCCAGGGATCTTTCATCTCCCAGTTTTCCCAAAGGACTAACCCTCGCCTTATTATTTGTAGGGTTTTGGTGAAGGCCATAAAGCAGGTAAAGGCCCTGTCGTGCCTGGCTCTGTGCAGGGGGATGTGCAGCAGCTGGGACCTCTCCTCTGGGGAAGCTTTTCCCAACAAAAACCGTTCTTGTTAAGAGATTTTGGCTCCAGGAACACCCTCCTGCTGCAGAACACGCAGCATTCCCACCTTCCCTGCCCCTTTCCCTACGTGGTTACAGCTTCTCCAGCCTCTTGGGTATGACTACTCAGCCTGGCCGTGCCTGGAGCTGGCACAGACCCGGGTTTTACACCCTCAGGGAGGTTGAGTGCTTTGTGGGATCCTGGACAGCCACGGGAGAGTGAAACCGAGCTGAAATTCCAGAGAAACCCCCGGCAGCTTTCCCTGGAAGGAGACTCTCATCCCCTGCCCGTTCCTCACCCCTGGTTTCAAGTTGCTGTTTGGGTTGTTAAATAAAGCAAATGGCTTTGAGCTTTGTTATATGGAATCATAGATCCATGGAATGGTTTGGGTGGGAAGGGACCTTAAAGCCCATCCAGTTCCAGCCTCTGCCATGGGCAGGGACACCTTCCACTGGATCAGATTGCTCCAAGCCCTGTCCAGCTTGGCCTTGGACACTTCCAGGATGGAGATTCCACACCCTCTGTGGTATTTTGTGTCTAACTCAGCCTCTCTGAAAGCACAGTGGTTTAAGCCTTTACCTCGATATGTCCCTCCAAAATTCCATCTTGGATAAGCTGGGTTTACGAGCACAGCTGGATTCCCTGTCCAGCACTTGGAGCAGATGATTCTTTTCATACAGGACGAGCTTTTAAATTTGTATGAGAGCATCTGTCGCGAGCAGAGCCAAGAAAAACAGTTCAAGTGTGCATTTTCCCTTCCTTAACCCATCCTGCTGCTCTCCTGGAGAACACTTGGGCTGAGGGTGGTTCCTGCAGCTTGGATGGACCCTCTGAGCGGCCCCAGAGGAGCAGGGACCAGCTGGGATGTGTCTGCTGGGAGCTGCAGAGGAGAACAGGCTTCCCTGGGAACGAGCACATACGGAGCTTTTGGGGAGGAAAACGGGGCTTAGGGAAATTCTTCCTTAATTGATGAACCTGGAACATGTTGGATGAGACACTGGACACGTGTCCCGTTCGTAAGCTGTGAGGGGGAGGAATTCCTGCAGGTTATCCAGGGACTCCCATCCCAGTGGAGATGTCATTCCTCATTTTCTCCCTGGGAAGCTCCGTTCTGTGAGCACAGAACACAAACCTTTGCTGTTGCTGCTCAGCTGAGCCTTCCACTGCTGCCATATGTTTTAATGGGAATGTTTGTTTCCACGCTCCTTTTGCTCCTTTTGCAAGGAGGGATGAGTCTCCAGGGAGCTGCTTTCAGAGCTGATCAAGGAGCACAGTTAAGACACTTCCCTGGGAAATAGGAACCTGCCAGATCTTGGGGAGTGTTGGAGAACACTGGAGCCTCCCTTGGATCCCACGAGAGCAGCAGCTGTGTGTTGGAACACTGAAATATAAAGTGTTTTCTGCTGAAGCTGTTACTTTTACCACTGAATTTGGAACTAGGTATGACCAAAAAGCTTCAATACATCATGTTGTAGTAGCAAACCCCACTGAATTTGGAACTAGGTACGACCAAAAAGCTTCAATACATCATGTTGTAGTAGCAAACCTGATATATTTTAACCTGAAAATTTTTTTAACCTGATGTTTGTACATCCTGTTACCTTTATAGTTTTTCCTGGAAGACTCTGTTAAACCAGAGATGTCTGGATACTGCTGGGTTTTGATGGCTTTGCACATTTAGGTTGGGAAGGACCTCCAAGACCATCGAGTCCAACCTGTGACCACCTTGTCCCCCAGCCCAGAGCACTGAGTGCCACGTCCAGTCATTCCTTGGACACCTCCAGAGATGGGAACTCCACCACCTCCCTGGGCAGCCCCTTCCAAAGCCAGTAAAGAACTAAACCTTGGGCCTGTGGAAGTCCATTAATTTCAGAGATTTTTGCCTCCAGCTGGTTCTCAGTGTTGTAAAACGCTCCATCTGTGCCGAAGCACCAACGCCCACAAGTGGAGGAGATCACTGAGAAAAAAAAAACGCTGCGAGCGGGTGATAAAGATGCTGAAAAGTGATCAAGGTGAATCACAGCACGAAAATAGCTTGGATGGGAGCCTGGCGAGCTCCTGCACCAATAACTTGGATGGCAGCCTGGCGAGCTCCTCCGCCGAGGAGCACTGGGCTTTCTGCTCCAGCTATTCCACGATCCTACAACTCTTGTGTTGGAAGTGATCCCTCATTCCGTGTAATAAAGTCCTGACGATGAATATTTTTTGGCTTTCAGCGGTTGTTTCACTGGTTTCGATGGGGTGTGTTTTGGGGGGGTCTGTCCCCTATGGGGAGGGGGGAACACACGGGTGGGCGCTGGGACCCTGCGGCGCCCTCGGCCTGGAGGGGGCGTGGCTTTGGGCGTGACCGAGCGGGATGGGGGCGTATCCAAGTACTCAATGGGCGTGTCCAAGCGGGTCGGGGGCGTGTCCAGTGGCGTTCGCGCCCCGCCGAAGCTTGTCCCGCGCCGGCCGCCGTCGCGGCCCGCCCGCCATATTGTGGCCGGCACAGGCGGAGCGGCGGCGGCGATGGGTGAGGGGGGACCGGGGAGGGGACCCCGGGACCGGGCCGGGAGCGGGCGGGGGGAGCCCCGCCGGCAGCCGCGGGGGCGGCCCGTGCGCCGGGCGGGGCGCGGCGCAGCCCCGCGGCTCGCCCCGCCCCGGCCGCGCCGCGCTCAGGGGGGGCGCGGCCTCGCCCGGAGCCCCTGAGAGCCCCGCAGCAGCCTCGGGGCGTGCTCATGGAACCCTCACCTCCCTCCGGAGTCCTTAATGCAGGTCCTGCAGAGCCACCCCCGGGCTCCCTGGAGGGTCCCGGTGCTGCCCCAGCCGGACCTCCCGGGCGCTCAGAGCTCCCATCACCCCCTGAATGCCCCTGTTGCTTCCCCAGAGACCCCTTGGCCCCCTCAGCTCTTCTTTAGATCCCACTTGTACCCCCACAGTTCCCTCTTACGCTCCCCCAGACCCCCTGTGCTGGCCACTGTTCTCCTGCAGTCCCCACTTGCACCCCCAGATTTTCCCCTGATAGCCCCTATTGCCCCCCCAGAGCCCCCGGTGGCCCCCTCAGCTCTTCTACAACCCCCACTTGTGCCCCCACATTCTCTCTTCAGCCCCTGTTGCTCCCCCAGGCCCCCCGTGGCCCCCACTGCTCTTCTTTAGCCTTCCTTGTGCCCCCACATTTTTCCCCTGGAGCCTCTGTGGCTTCTTCCTGCCCTCCTGCAGACCCCGAACCCCCCCTGTCTGTGCTCTCACAGCCTCCACTGCTCCCTCAGAGCTTCCAGGGAGCTCCCAGAGCTCCTGCACCCCCAAAAAAACTGCATCCTGGTGCTTCCCAGGTGTCCCACACTGTCCAGCAGTAGGACTCCTGAGCTCAGCTCCAGCTTTAAAACTTCTTTAAGAACAGTCTCTAAACCCTCAGCAAGTATATTTTACTCCAAGTGGTGCAAACTGGAAATTATCCACCACCAGGAAAAGGAATGTTCAGTAACTGGTGTGACCTGAGTTTCTTCACAGCTCAGATTTCACTTGTAAATGGGGGTTTTATCACTTTCTCCTTTCTCTGAAGTTGTGTAGGGTCTCCTGAGGTTTAAGCAGGATCCAGGGAAGGTTTAAAAACCTTGGGATTAGTGTTATGGTTTACACTGTGGCAAGCATCCCTGGAAAAGCTAAATTTGGGCTGATACCCCACTGGCCTCAGTGCCATGCAAACATAAACCAACAAATTCCCTAAAAACGGGTTCTTCTTCCCAGTTCTAAGGAGCCAAAAAGGAAAAAGCCAGTCTGTAATTCCTTGGGGAAAGAAAAAGTAAAAGTTGTAATCTTCAGTTTCAGCACAAAATTGGGCAAAGAGGACCTGGGTAATATCCTTAATTCCCTGGATCCTTTGGGGGAATTCTTGAGCATCTCTAGGTGTATCTAATATCCCTAATTCTCTGGATCCTTTGGGGGAATTCTTGAGCATCTGTAGATGCCTCTGATATCCCTAATTCCCTGGGTCCTTTGGGGGAATTCTTGAGCATCTCTGGGTGCCCCTGATATCCCTAACTCCCTGGATCCTTCAGGGGAATTCTTGAGCATCTTTAGGTGTCTCTAATATCCCTAATTCCCTGGATCCTTCAGGGGAATTCTTGAGCATCTCTAGGTGCCTGTGATATCCCTGATTCCCTGGATCCTTTGGAGGAATTCTTGAGCATCTGTAGATGCCTCTGATATCCCTAACTCCCTGAATTCCTTTTGGGGAATTCTTGAGTCTCTACCCTGCCTGTGGCACAGGGATAACACCACAGGGATGCTGATTAAATTCCTTATAAACTTGGGTTGGGAGAGAGGCAGGAAGAGCTCCGTGGAAGCCTCCACACACGGACTCTCCATGAATTCCCAGCACCTCAGCAAGCCCTCATCCACAGCCCGGGGAAACGCAGGAGGCAAGGGAAAGGGTTGGGAATTGGGTTATCCTGCCGTGGACGAGCCCGGAGTGATCAGCCATCCCTAATCAATGATCCATCTCTGCTTCCAGTGGTGGGGCCTGGAGCGATCCCGCAGTGAGCAGCTCCCACGGCTCGGGAATGGCCGGGGGCCGGCGGGGTCCCAACAGAACCTCCTACTGCCGGAACCCGCTGTGTGAGCCCGGAGCTGCCGGCGGCTCCGGACACTCCTCGGGCTCCTCCGTCACAGGCGTGCGCTCCCGGACCAGGTACGGACCCCCAGAGCCACAGCCAGCCAGGCTCTGCTCCCCTCTGCAGCCACCTCTGCCCTGGGATGGGTTGGACTGGGAGGGATCTTGAAGCTCATCCCGTTCCCAGTCCCTGCCACGGCTTCTCTGGGCAACCTGTGCTGGGGCCCCCCCGCCCTCGCAGGGGAGGAATTTCTTCCCAGTGTCCCATCCTGATCTCCCTTCTTGCAGTTTGAAGCCGTTCGTCCCTCGTCCTGTCACCTGGGAGGGTGAGGTTGGATAACAGGAAAAAATTCCTCGCAGGAAGGGTGGTCAGGCCTTGGAAGGGGCTGCTCAGGGAAGTGGGGGAGTCCAAACCGTCCCTGGGGGTGTTCAAACCATCCCTGGAGTGTCCAAACCATCCCTGGGGGTGTTCAAACCATCCCTGGGGGTGTCCAAACCATCCCTGGAGTGTCCAAACCATCCCTGGAGTGTCCAAACCATCCCTGGGAGTGTCCAAACCATCCCTGGGGGTGTCCAAACCATCCCTGGGGGTGTCCAAACCATCCCTGGAGTGTCCAAACCATCCCTGGGGGTGTCCAAACCATCCCTGGGGGTGTCTAAACCATCCTTGGGGATGTCCAAACCATCCCTGTGGTGTTCTGATCATCACTGGGAGTGTTAAAACGAGTGGATGTGGAGCTTTGTGAGAGGGTTTGATGGGTTGGGGCACAAGATTGGACTTAACCATCTCAGAGAGCTTTTCCAACCTTAAAGCCCATCCAGTCCCACCCCCTGCCATGGGCAGGGACACCTTCCCCTGTCCCAGGTTGCTCCAACCTGACCTTGGACACTCCCAGGGATGGGCCAGCCACAGCTTCTCTAGGAAATCCATTCCAGCCCCTCCCCACCCTCCCAGGGGGGAATTTCTCCCCACTATCCCATCTAACCCTGCCCTCTGGCTGTGGGAAGCCATTCCCCCTTGTCCTATCACTCCATACCCTCCTGAAAAGCCCAGATTCCTTGGGGATGAGCTGGGGTGTGGGTTTGTGCATTCCCCACCTGTGATAAGGAGCTGTGTGTGCTCTCCCAGCAAAGCTGGATTGCTCCACCTGTGGCCTTGCAATGACTTGCCTGGATAACTGTATCCCTGTGATTTTCCTGGCCCAGGGCCCTCAGCAGGGAGTGTGTTTAGACAGATTTAACATTTTCTTTGCAGGGTTCATAAGGCACCTCCTGCTTATGGAGCTGGGGCTTGGCTGCTCTAGTGAGGGGTGTCCCTTCCCAGGGCAGGGGGTGAGACTGGATGGATTTTAAGGTCCTTTCCAGCCCAGGCCATTCTGTGATTCCACAGTTTATCCATCCTGAGGAGCTGAATCTCTTTCACCTTGGGAATCTGGTCATTTCAGAGAGACAGCTCAGGTTCCTAAGATTTCCCCCTCATTTTAGGCTGTCAGCCCTGCTGTTTTAAACCCTGGACTGATCCAGCTGCATCCCCCAGGATCAGCAGCCTTCCTGCAGCCACACCTGTGGTTTCATTTCGGGGTTTTCAATGGGAGTTTGTGCTCTGCAGTTTCTTTGAAACCCACACCCAGATTCCTTGGCCTGTTGTTATTTAGAGATTGCAAATCAGGAGGGATATATCTGGTGTATCTTAATTCCCCTCGATTAAAGGATCTGTCTGGGATCCTGTGCGTGCTCACACAGGAACACACACCTCTGGCTAAACTCGTTTTTCCTCCTCAGGTGAATAGAAGGTGAAGAATGAACAAGGGCTTGTGTGTAATTGCCCTGTCTTTCATGTTCAAGCACTCTTAGATATGTAAATAGCAACTTGAGGTCTGAAAGGTTCCAATTAATTAAGGGAGTCACTGGTTGTCCCTTGAGTAGCACGGCACAGCCCTGGGTTTGAACCTGGCTCAACACAGGGGATTTAATATCAAGTGACCTGGTGCTGTGGGCTGGCCTGGTTCCAAGTTTTGCTTTCTCTTGGCAAATTCCTGCTCACATCTGCCTGCCAGAGTCATCCTGGACGTCTTTGGGGTGCTGACACTTCTGGTTTGTGGCAGCCACTGATTGTTAGCTTGGGTTTCTCAGTCAGTGTTAGACCGTGTACAGCCTGGGTGGGTGGGCAGGAGGGCACTGCCCTCTTCATTCCTGACTCTTGGCTTCCCTTGGCAGGAGTGGCTCAGGTACAGGCCTTTCCAGCCCCCCTTTGGCAGCACAGACAGTGGTCCCCCTGAGGCACTGTAAGATCCCAGAGCTGCCTGTGGAGAGGAGTGTCCTGTTCGAGCTCCAGCTCTTCTTCTGTCACCTCGTCGCTCTCTTTGTCCACTACATCAACATCTACAAGACGGTGTGGTGGTACCCACCCTCCCACCCTCCCTCCCACACATCACTGGTAAGCACCAGAGGACTGGTGATACTCCCAGGATGTCTCTGGGGTCGTTAAACATTAAATTTTGTATATATTTATATTAAATGTAAACTACACGTGACTCTGCAACTCTTACTTTACCAAGTTTTGGATACTGCTTGTCATTCTCTCTCCGATCTTGGAAGAGAGTCCAAAGAGAAGAGGATAACTTGGGAGTTTCTCTGTTGAATGTGGGTTTCTGCTGCCTCATGGGAACGGGATCATTTTGGTTTTGTCTCCACAGAACTTTCACCTTATTGACTTCAACGTGCTGACGGTGACAACCATCGTCCTGGCCCGGCGGCTCATCAGTGCTATTGTGAAGGAGGTAAAGTCCCCAGGCAGATCTCAGAGCTGTTCTTTGGGGGGAATTGCAAGGCTGTGTGTCCCTTCTGCAGTTCCAAACTCCTCTGTCCTTTCCTAAAGAGCTTTGTGATACGCCCAAGTCAGAATCCCAGACATGGTTTGGATTGGGAAGAGCAGAGAACAGAACTGAGAGCCCCAAACCACCTCTCCTGACTCTGTCCTTCTGGGATTGTCTCTGAATTACTGTCTCAACTAGACTTGTAGTGATTCTGCTTCCCTCCTCCTATTTGGCTCTTTTCCTGTTCTCTCCATCACTCCACCTTTCCCCAAGGAAAGTCAGTGGGTGTCTGCTCACTGTGGAAATGGCCTGTGGTGAGCAGGGCCAGGAGGGTGGGCTGGTCACACTTTAACTGCCAGAGTTTAACAAGGAACTCAGAGCTCTCCTCCCTCCAGCCCGAGGAATGAGGCCCAGATTCCAGAGGTTTTGGACAGTCGAGATTCCACAGAAGGCCTCCCCATCCTGGCATCACTCAGCCTTTCCCTGGTGCTTTACTCGATTCACGGATTGAGTTTTGCTCCCTGCAGGAAGAGGGAATGAGCCTCCCCTGTGCCCAGCTCTCTCCTCTCTCCCACAGGCTTCCCAGAGTGGCAAAGTGTCCCTGCCCCGCTCCGTGTTCCTGGTGGTCACTCGGTTTGCCGTCCTCACCGGCACGGGCTGGAGCCTGTGCCGATCCATCATCCACCTCTTCAGAACCTACTCCTTCCTCAACCTCCTGTTCCTGTGCTACCCGTGAGTGTCCCTGTGTCAGGGAGGGGGATCCCTCATGGGCACTGCAGGGGGTGTTGAAGTGAAGCCTCAGGAAGTGCTCAGTTACCTGGTCGCAGAGTTTATACCTATTCCCTTTTGCTGTGTCACATTCCGTGCTGGCAGGGCAGGTCTTTGACATCTACCTGTGTTGAACACCAATTCTTAGATTGCTCATGTCCTCTGAGAAGGGAGTGTGTGCTTTTCCCATAGTGTTCAAAAAACTCGTGGCTTCAGTTTCCCTTGGCTCCAGGTGGAGGGAATCAAACAGCTTCCCTGCTTCGTGTTAACTAATAAAAGGGAGCTGGTTTTGCTTCCAGTCATGTATGGAAAATAGCTCCTTTCTCCCTGATAAATGAAGGAGGAAGCATCCATAAAGATCTGAGACTTGAGATCAGTGGTGAAGCTCTTTTCAGGAGTTTCTATAGGTATGAGAGGCCATTTAGAATCACAGAATCATGGAATGGTTTGGGTTGGAAGGGACATTAAAGATCATCCTGTTCCACCCCCTGCCACAGGCAGGGACACCTCCCAGTAACCCAGGTTGCTCCAGCCTGGCCTTGGACACTTGCAGGCATGGAGCAGCCACAGGGAACCTCCTCCTGGCTTTGGGAAGGGGCTGTGCTGCAGCAAACCCTCAGGAGTAACAGCCCTTCCCCCTGTGCTGCTCCAGGTTCGGGATGTACATCCCCTTCCTCCAGCTGAACTGTGACCTGCGCAAGGCGGGGCTGTTTGCCCAGGTGGCCAACATTGGCCCCAGGGACACGGGTGAGGTGGGGGCCCGGGGCAGGGACTACCTGACGGTGCTCAAGGAGACGTGGAAGCAGCACACGCGGCAGATGTACGGCATGGAGGCCATGCCCACCCACGCCTGCTGCCTCTCCCCGGACCTCATCCGCAACGAGGTGGAGTACCTCAAAATGGACTTCAACTGGCGCATGAAGGAGGTGCTGGTGAGCTCCATGCTCAGTGCCTACTACGTGGCCTTCGTGCCCGTCTGGTTTGTGAAGGTGAGACAGGGCTGGGGCTGGCTGGGAGGTGGGCACTGGGCCGTGGTGGCAGCGTGGAGGGGGACATCGTTGAATCCCCTAAGGTGTGGTACTGATATTACATTCCTAATCTGTGAATGAGACAAATGTCTCCTCATAACTCATCCCCCAGGGAGGTCTGTCCCTTGGTGCTCCCACCCGCTGTCAGCTGAGCCTGTGGAGCATCAGGAGCCATCCCCCTGTTTTTGGTGCTGGCACAGCAGTTCTGCATCAGCCATCCTATGTGGGCACTTCTTTCCAAGCAGGATTAACAGCTGCATGCAGCTGCCTCCTTCTACCTGCCTTGAGTGCTTTGTGTTCTGATGGCTCTGGCAGGTGGGGCTGTGCAGACACGTTGTCACACCAGTGCCCAAACGTGCCACACGTTCCTGTCCCCCCACAGAACACTCAGTACTACGACAAACGCTGGTCCTGTGAGCTCTTCCTGCTGGTTTCCATCAGCACCTCCGTGATCCTGATGCAGTACCTGCTCCCTGCCCGCTACTGTGACCTGCTCCACAAGGCTGCAGCACACCTGGGCTGCTGGCAGAAGGTGGATCCAGCCCTCTGCTCCAACGTGCTGCAGCATCAGTAAGGAATTCTCTGCTGGGGTTAGGGCTGGGTTTTCCCTGAGAGGGCTGGACAGGGAGCTCAGCCTTAAAATAAAAAACGAGGGAGAAAACTGAGAGCGGAGTTGTGGGCTGACACCTCCAACAGCACAAACACTCTGTGCACTGCCCACTGCCAAGCTCAGCCAGCAGAGCTGATTTTTGGCAAGGTTCCTGCTGCTCCTGGCCACAGGTACCTGCCAGTTGTCACCACCGTGGTGACACACCCGGACGGACCAACCTGCCCGTGCTCCCCGTGGGCAGGGGGAAGGCAGCAGCCCCTGTTCCCACGTGCAGGCAGCACTGAGGGCTCCCTGTTCCCTGCAGGTGGACTGAGGAGTGCATGTGGCCGCAGGGGGTGTTGGTGAAGCACAGCAAGAACGTGTACAAGGCCGTGGGGCACTACAACGTGGCCGTGCCCTCCGACGTCTCACACTTCAGGTTCCACGTAAGGTCACGTCTCCTTCCTGGGAAATGGAGGGATAGCACCCGGGCAGGGCCATGGTCCTCGTGTCCTGGACACCTGGGGCTGCCAGAGGGTGGCTTTCCAAGTGCCCAGGGTGGGGAGTTACTTATCCCTGTGGATAATCCCAGAGGAATCCCACCCAAAACCCACCCCGGAGGTTCCGCCTCTCGCTCGGTTGCCTCACTGTGTTCTCCCACAGTTCTTTTTCAGCAAACCACTGAGGATCCTCAACATCCTGATCCTGCTGGAAGGGGCAGTCATCTTCTACCAGCTCTACTCGCTGATTTCTTCGGAGAAGTGGCACCAGACCATCTCCCTGGCTCTGATCCTCTTCAGCAATTACTACGCCTTCTTCAAGCTGCTGCGTGACCGTCTGGTGCTGGGCAAAGCCTACTCATATGCTGCCAGCAGGGACTCAGAGCAGAAGTTAAATTAAAACAATTGCACTGATGCTGAGCTTGTTACAGAACAAACAAAACAAGAAACCCTCAGAGCTTTGTATTTTTGTTACCACTGCTTTTTTTTTTTTTCTTTGATAACTGATGTAATTAAAAGGAAAAAAAAAAACATATTTTTTTACTCCCAACAAGTTGTTTGTGCGTTTGTTGTTCGGTTAAATAGTCCCTCCCACGCGGCACACGCCCCTCTCGGAGAAGGGCGCGGGGCGGGGTGGGACCCCCGGGCCGGGGGAGGAGGAGGAGGAGGAGGAGCGGGAGGACGGGGAGGGAGAGGAGGAAGGGGCGCAGCTCGTTCCCCGGGTGTCCCAGGCCCGGGGTCACGGGCCGTGCCCTCCCCAATGGGGGGGTCCCGGGCTCCCTCCTGCCCGTGGGGGGGTCCCGGGAGATCCCGGGGGGTCCCGGGTCCGGCCTTTGTTCCAGCGGGGACCCGCCGCCGCCAGGGGGCGCTCGGGGCGCGCGCTCCCGATCCCGATCCCGATCCTGATCCCGATCCCGATCCCGGTGCCGATGTCGGTCCCGATCCCGCTCCCAACCTCGGTCCCGGTCCTGCTTCCCATCCCAATATCTCTCCCGATCCCAGTATCCTCCCCGATCCTGGTCCTGGTCCTGATCCCGGTCCCGGTGCCGATCCCGGTCCTGATCCCCGTCTCAATCCCGGTCCCGCTCCCGGTCCACCCCCGCCGCCCCCGGGGCGATTATTGCGACTGAAAGCGGAGATCGAGCCCCGGAGCGGGTCGCGGGGAACCGGGAGCGGCACCGGGAGCAGGACAAGGACCGGGAGCGGCGGCAGCATCGCCCGGGGCACCGGCGGGGCGGATTCGGTGCCCGGCAGAGCCCCGAGGGGCGGCGGGGACACTGTGGGGACACGGAGGGGCAAAGGGCACCCTTTGCGAGCGCTGCCGTCAGCGGGCGAAGGGCGAGGAAGAGGAAGGAGCCGCGGGAATACCGAGGGCTGGAGGGGGGGGGAGCCGGATGCGACCGAGCCCCCCGGGACTGTGCCCTTCCTCCCTCCCAGCCCACACCGGGACCCGCACGGATCCGGGATCCCCCCACGCCCGCGGACACCGAGGGGCTTCGCTGTCTGGGGCGGCTGCGGGAGCCCCCCGACCCCCCGGAAGGTCCCCTGCGGTCGGGGGGCACAGAGAGGCCCCCCCAGCCTGTCCCTGGCTCCCGTGTGACCCCACCGGGACCGAATCCAGTCTCCGGACGGGGTTTCCATAGGGATGGAGTGGGGGGGTGATGATGTCGGGGCGCCAAGGGCGGGTGTGCCGGTGCCCCGGCCCCCTCCTCAGCACGGCGGGAGGAAACGGCCGTGTCCAGCCTTTCCCGAGGATGAGGATTTCCTTCCTCCCATTGAGCCGGGACCCTGGGGTTAGCACGCAGCCGTGGGGCGCTCGGCCACAGGATGGGGGGGTTTGACTGGGAACTGGGGGGCAGAGACCCACCCCCCCGGCACACAACCCTGGGAGCAGCTCCCTCAGGACCTCCTGTTCCTCCCCCTGCCCGGCCAGGACCCCAGGGATGAAGGAGATGGATTTGGGTGGGCACAGGATGGAGACGTGCAGCCATTTCCTTCTCCCTTCCCTTTTTCCCAGCCTGAGTGCACTGCGGATATTCTGGGGGCAAGAAGAATCTGAACACAGAGATTACTGGCTTCCCAGAAATGCTCTTCCTGCAGCTGGGAAAGGCTGTCACTGGGAGCAGTGACACGTCTCATTTCCCTTGAACGGGGGCTTTCCCAGGGCCTCTGGAGGGGATGAGGCCCCAGGGGAGATCCCAGGTGGGAATTCCCCTGGGAGCAGCCGGGCTCTCCAGGGAGGTGGCTCCACTGGGGACCCAGCTGCCTTGGTGACCCTGGGGGTCCCGGACAACCCAAACAGTGTTGGCCCGTGGGCTGCACCCCGGGGGTCCCAGCCTGGCCGGGCTCCATCTGCCGCCCTCCCCACGCCCGCTAATCCCAGGATTAGCAGCCAGATGCCAGGCCAGGTTTGCTGCAGGTAACGAGGATCCCCCGGGAGGAGGTGATGGACATCAAAGTGCAGGCAATTATGGATAATCCCACCCGAGTGTCCCCCTGGCTGGGCGAGCATCGTGGTGTGGGCCCCGAGCCAGGAGGGACAGGGAGCCCCATGTCTTCTGGGGACACGTCGCAGGGTGCCCCCAGGAGTGGAACCCCAGGACAGCAGCTGTGCTGGAGCAAAAATCCAGGCAGAAATGCCCTCCATGGGTTTGGCACTGCTGGGGATGTGGATGAGCCCTCCCTATTCACACCCGAAATGGGGATAAGCTTCAGCCTCCTACAGCCCGCTGGGAATCCCCTCACTGCTTCCCACTGCTTCCCAGCGGATGCAGCTGATGGGAAGTGACTGTTTTCCCCGCAAAGCCCATCCCAGCATTCCTGGGAGGCCACGTCTCCCACCCTATCCCTGTTCCTGGGACCTGCAGTCAGTCAGCTCCTGGCTGTTCCCACCCCAGCTCGGCACAGATGGAGGACGGACACTGTCCATTGCTGGGTCCCGGATTTCTGGGTGATCCTGCAGCTCAACCTCCTCACCAGGGACCTGACAGACACTTCCCAGCACCTCCTCATCCCCCCAGAAATTCCAGAGCCCGTCCCTGGCTGGTTCACAGCCAAATCCAGCATCCAGCAGCTGCTGAGGTGGGAACTGGGATGAGGGAGGGTGGAACAGGAGCACCCCACCAAGCCAAAGGTGATCCCACCTGGGCTGTGCCATCCTGTATCCGGAGACTGATAGCTTTAATTCTTCCTTAATAAATATTTTTGACATTAACAAAGCCAAATCCCAAAAGTGGCTAATCAAGGATTTGTTTGCCCACCATCACCTCACACCGTGGCAGACTGTGAGTGAGATCAAGAGGGGAAGAACATCAGAGGGGTGGTGGGAGCTGCTTCCCTGTGCTCATCCCACCAGCATCCCTGCTCCCCCAGGGCTGGGAGCTGGGGACCCCTGAGCGGGACCCCAGACCCTGCTCTCCTCCAGACCCAGAGCTGTGGGGTCTCCATGGGGGCACCCAAACCCAGGAGATGCTGAGCTGAGCCAAGCCGAGCCTAGATGAGCTGAGCCGAGCTGAGCTGAGCCGGCCACCACTGCCTGACCTTGCCCAGGGCTCACCTGGCCAAAACCGGGGCAGGACACGGCCCACGAGGCCCCGTCCTGCCATAATTGGGAGCCCTGATTAGCATATGCGCATCCTCATTAGCAATTACACCCATGCCCTCATTTCCTCCTCCAAACAAGTCCACGATGGGGACCCGGGAGCTGGAGCAAACACGGGGCGGTGGGTCGGACCCTGAGCCACCCTCCCACCCTCCGCCATGGCCTGAGACCACCAAACTCATCGCACTTGTGCCCGGGAGCAGAGGCACCACCCCCAGCATCCCGGGCCCCGCCGCGGCGCCGGGAGCGGCTCCCGCGGGGAGCAGATGGTGACTCCGAGTGCGGGGGCCAGATGGACCCTCCCGCCGTCCCCCCTCCGCTTCCGCTGCCATTTTACCCGGCAGCTCCAGCCGCCGCTATAAATATTTAACAGCTCCATCCCCTGCTCCGCCGCCGAGTGCGGAGCAGCTCCCAGCGCTCCACCCCTGCACTGGGAGACACTGGGATGAGACCCCCGGCATGGTGGGCTCCTCCAGCGGCATCACTCCGGGCCTGAGCTAAATGTTCCCAGTGATCTGGGCTGGGGATGCTCAAGGACTCGGAGGTGCTGAATGGAGACCTTGGGGAGTGTTGGGACGTTTCCCAAGAGCTGGGACGAGGGGAGAGCTTGGGAAGGTCACCCACCTCCCAGGTGGGTGTCAGGCTGGGCGCTGTGTAGGCTGAGCCCCCCAAACCCTCACGGAGCTCCAAAGGAACGTAAGTCCCCCTCCAAACCCACCCCTATGCCCCTGGGGGTCCTGGATTCCCGGTCAGACCCCAGCCAGGAGCTCTGTGAGTGGCAGCACCGCCTCTGCCACCACCGGAAGGGGGTCCTGCACCCTGAGTTTGGGATCTCCCACCCTGCAGCGCGAGGCTACGAGTCCCGACGTGCGGCTGCTGCAGGACAGGCCGGGACCTGCAGCCCCTGGGGCGTCGAGAGGCGTTCGCAGCCCGCGGCTCTCCCGGGAACCGCCGAGTTTCGGTCCCACCGCGGGCACGGCCGGGCCCTGTTTCGCTGCCCCCACACGTGCACCGGGGCAGCCCCTGGCCGGGGCCAGGCTTCCTCCCTCGAGCCTTCCCACCGCTCTTCCTCCGGCCCCAGGGCCGGGGCTGCCTTCCTGCCCCGCTGCCGTCCCGCTTCCTGCCCCGCGGCGCTGCCTCCTCCGCACGGAGCGTTCCCGGCTGTACCAGCACCATCCATCCGCTTTCCTGAGCCTCGGACGGGGTGACCTGGCCTTGGTGCAGTGTCCCCAAGACCCTGCGCCTTCCTCGTGGCTCCGATGCCCAGGATCCATGTGGGACCCGGTCCTGGCGCTGCTGTCGGGGGATTCCGGGGGGGTCCCTGTTCCACCAGCCCTTCCCTTCCAGCCCAGCGATAACGGCATCGAGCGGAGCCAACCTCCCGCCGGGCTCGCCCCAGGGAGCGGCAATTCCCTGATTCCAATCACTTTTGGGGATCTACCGCTGACCTAGTTTATAATCCACCGCTCTGGGCGGCAGGGATCGCACACAGGGCACTGGGAATGAGCGGGAGCTTTCCGGGAGCACCCACACCCCCCAGGGCAAAGTCCCTCCCCGGGTTTTTGGGGAGCTGAGGGTCCTGCAGGCGGCTCGGCGGGGCCGGTCCCGGCTCTGTGCCGTGCTGAGGTCAGGACATTCCCACGCTGAGCCCAAGGGTGTCCCCCAAACCGGTCGGACGTGCCGTGACTCAGCCCCGGGTGCCAGCAGGCAGCGGCAGGATGGGGCCTGCGCGGGGCCTCCGCTTCCCAGGCAGCCCTGAGCAAACAGGGAAGTGAAAAATTTCCTTTTCCTTCCTCCTGCGGAGCTGGGTGTCACCGCGCTGGGGTGACCTACCCCTGCACCCTGCTCCCTAAAGCAACCCCCCATCCCTCCCCCTCTCCCAGTGAGGACTGGGAAGGGCTCCTTATCTCCCTTCCCGACTGATGCAAGGTTTGCTCATCCTGCTGCTCCCCAAGGCCACGTTGCTGATGGTGTCACCTCCGCTGGAGGGTTCGGCTCTCCACGGTCTTTCCATATGTTTCACCCCCTGGCATCACCCCACAGCTGAGACCACCAGGGTTTTCCCTGCTGGCCCCGGGGTCTGGGGGTTTAACGCCCTCTGGGTGTTGGAAGCAGGCTGCCAGCCCTCTGCTCCAGCCAGGAATAAGTGGATTAGGAACCAATCTCGTTATCACTGCTGGCAGCCTCACAAGGGCTGTGGGGTGGGGACAGGGATGGGGACACTTCTGGTCGGGGGGATCAGGGGTGGCCAGTGCCCAGTGTGGGGTGGAATGTGGCCATGATGCATCAACAGCCAGGGCTCCTCGGCTGCCTGCTGCTCCCAGGGATGCGGCATCCGGGCTCTAATGAGGCAGGACGGTTAATTAGTCAGTGTCAATTTATGTTAATTAGTCGGAGGAGTCGAGAGACTGATTCCTCTGCCACCTGGCTGGCACTGGGGCGCGAAGGGCCCGGCTGGGGGGAGCACGTGTGTGCAGGGACAGAGGTGTGACCGTGTGTGTGTGTGTGCAGGGACAGAGGTGTGATCATGTGTGTGCAGGGACAGAGGTGTGACCACGTGTGTGCAGGGACAGAGGTGTGACCATGTGTGTGTGCAGGGACAGAGGTGTGAACATGTGTGTGTGTGTGTGTGCAGGGACAGAGGTGTGACCCTGTGTGTGTGTGTGTGTGTTTGCAGGGACAGAGATGTGACCATGTGTGTGTGTGTGTGTGTGTTTGCAGGGACAGAGATGTGACCATGTGTGTGCAGGGACAGAGGTGTGACCATGTGTGTGTGTGCAGGGACAGAGATGTGACCGTGTGTGTGTGTGTGTGTGTGCAGGGACAGAGGTGTGACCGTGTGTGTGTGTGTGCAGGGACAGGGGCTCAGCCGTGGGCAGCACTGGGAGGAGCATGTGCAGCTTCCTGTGGGTCATCACACTCTGCCTCGCCTTTGCTGCCCCGTGAGTCAGGGTTGAGACCCCAAGGAAGCCACAGGGATTTCCAGAAGGGCTTGGAAAAGAACTCCCCGCCGTGATTTCCTCCCTCCTGAGGCACAACGAGACTGGTCGGGGTGACGGAGCCGTGTGGGCAGCAGCGAGGCCGAGGAGCTCCCGGTGACTGGAGCAGGGCTGCAAGCAGGAAAGAGGATGGGAAACATGGATCCAGCCAAGGAATGAGCCCCTCTCCGAGCTGTGGAGCTGAGCAGGGATGGAGCAGCTCCATGATTTACTCAATCCAGGCTAACGGCATCGCAGCTTGGGTTGCTGTTGGCTCCTGGGGTTTGTTTCTTCTTCTTCCAACAGGATTGTGACACAAAAACAAAGGCAAACCCTTAATCCTGCAAATCCTCTGCTGCTCCCGCCGAAGGCCAGGGGTGCCTGTCCCCCCTGCCGTGGGATTCTGGGGTCGGACACCGCCCCGGGGCTGCCCGGGGGCCGCTCAACTCCAGCCCAGAGCAGCTAAAAATAGTGCAGTGTCTTCACCGAGGTGTTGCAGCCGCAATCAGCCATGCAAAGGAGCCCGAAATTCAATCAGCCGCATGCGACAGAATCCCTTAACCCCTTCCAGGGCGGTGGGGACGTGTCCCCTCCCCCGCGGTCACCGGCACCAGGGCCACACCAGGGGCAGGGCCACGTGTGTCCCGCGGGGGCCGCGGGGTGCTCAGGGCACGGGGAGCGGGGTCGGTGTCCCCGTGGAGGGGCTGAGCCACCGTCCCCCCGCCACCCCCAACCCCCCCCCCCCGGCTCGCTGCCATCTGCTCCGGGTGTATTAAAGGCGTGGAGGAGCTGGAGAGAAACGAGGTCAGGGCTGTGCTGGCAGTGACGGGGTGAGCCTGCGCCCACGGGACCCCCCCACCCACGCCGTGCCTCCAGTGGGACACGGCTGTGGCACTGGGCGGAGCAGGGAGGACTCTTTGGGATGTCCTTGGACTCCCAACGGGAACCTGGAGCGAGCCCTGACTGCGGCAGCGGGCTCCTGGGTGACATTCCAGGTGGACTTCGCTCCGCCGTGGCGTTCCCACATCCGGGTGGCACCGGCACAGATGGGCTGCGCCACGCCCGGGCACCTCCCGGGATCCCTGCCCGTGCCACCCCTCGCCGGGGCTGGGGATGTACCGGGCACCAAAGAGCACCAGCCCCCCAAATCCGGGCGGCGAGTGCAGTGGGTACCCCCGGGGGGGCTCCCCGTGGCTCCCCCTGCCCCGCCCGGTGCCAAACCGTGCCCCCACCCGTGCCCCCGCCCGGTGCATGTGCGAGTCCCGCGGCAGCCGCCTGCATTTCATGCATTTTTAAGAAGAAGAAGGTTAGTGGGTCACTCCAGCGCCCGAGGCTTTTCTCCAGCTGAGCTGCTTTGCTGCCAAACCCAGCCGGGCTGGCGGCGAGGGGGCTGGGGCGGGCGGTGGGGTGGGCAGGTGGGCAGCACCAGCCTGGCATCGTGGCACCGATGGCACCGATGCAGCCGCGGCCGCCCGGTGCCGCGATGTCCCTTCTGCCCCCGCCACTCCCGTCCGGAGGGAAGGAGCGGGATGCGACCGGAGCCGTCCCCATC
Source organism: Chiroxiphia lanceolata (assembly GCF_009829145.1). Taxonomy (NCBI): domain Eukaryota; kingdom Metazoa; phylum Chordata; class Aves; order Passeriformes; family Pipridae; genus Chiroxiphia; species Chiroxiphia lanceolata. Next base: position 5,296,845 of record NC_045660.1, on the reverse strand, counting down.
CTGCTCCCAGCGGGCTGGGGGGCGGGATGTGGCCCCCCCCCCGGCGCTGCCACGTGCTGGGATCCATCCCCCCGAGCCCGGCGGGGCTGGGAGGGAGCAGCCGAGAGGAAAAGCCGGCGCGGTTAAAAGTTAATGCGGAGACAAAGCGCGGCCGCACCAGTGCAAACAGCGGCGGCTTTATGGCCCCGATAACGCGGTGACGGCTCCGTCCACGCCCTGCCCGGCCCCTCCCCGAGGGCTGCACCCCCCCTTTGGCACCGGCACCCCGGGGATTGTGCGTGTCCGTGTGTGCCTGGGCACCGCTGCTGGCGATGGGGGGGATTTGGAAAGGGGGGAGCCGGGTGTGGGGTGAACTCAGAGCTGGGTGAGCTCATACAGGGGTGAAGTCAGGTGTGGGGAGAGGCCAGAGGTGGGGTGAAACCAGACAGGGGGTGAAGCCAGACATGGGGTGAAGCCAGACATGGGGTGAAGCCAGATATGGGTTGATGTGGGAGAAGCCAGATGTGGGATGAATCTAAACCTGGGTGAACCCAGATGTGGGGTGAAGCCAGACCTGGGTGAAGCCAGACACAGGATGAAACCAGATGTGGGTGAAGCCAGACTTGGGAGAAGCCAGATGTGGGGTGAATCCAGATGTGGGACGAACTCAGACCTCGCTGACCCCAGATATGGAGTGAATCCAGAGCTGGGAGAACCCAGATGTGCAGTGAAGACAGATGTGGGGTGAAGCCCTGGGAGAAGCCAGCCCTGGGTGCGATGGCAGCGCTGCAGCCCCTCGCCCGCATCCCCCCGCATCCCCCCGCATCCCGCCCGGCGCAGCCGTTGCCATGGCTACGGCCATGCAAGTCTGGGCGAGCTGCATCCGCCGGTGCATCCCAGCGAGCCGTGGGGGCGGGGAGGGCACCGCTGCCACCAAACGGGGCCACACCGCCAGCCCCCGCCCCGACAGGTCCCCCAAACCCGCTGCCGTCCCCTCCCGGCACCTTCCCCGGAGCGGGTGGGACGGGGGGGCTGGTGTCCCGCCACAAAGGGGCTGCAGACCCCCCCTGTAGAGGGATGGGGACGGTACAGGGGGGACCCACCGCGTTCTCCCGGCCTTGAAAGCTGTGCAAGAGGTTTGTGAGGGGGTCGGAGGGTGGTACCTGCCACCAGAGGGTCCAAAACCCCCACGTGCCCCCTCCCAGTACATCCCACCAGCTCCCCGGGAGGATGTGAGCTGAACCGGCTCAGCTGGGATTCCTGAACGGCAAAGTGCTCCCCCAAAACCTCAGCACCGGGCTGGGGCACGGAGCAGCCCCCCCGGAGCCCACCCCCGGGGTCTCTGGGCTGTGGCTGCAGTGGCCCTGGGGACCCTTTCGGTTTTGCTCTGAGGCTGAGGGGAATTCTGCTCCTGGCAATGAGGCAATCCCAGCCAGGGACAGCCCAGGATGAGGGAAGGAGGGGATTTCTGATGGAAAGTTGCAGACAATCCTGGCACTGCCGTGATTCCCCCTCCAAGCTCTGCTCCCAAATCCCCCCCCCGCAGCCCAGCCCCACAGAGACTGAGCTCCTGCTCCATCCTGCCTGTGTGGGATTTTGGGGAGAGGGTTTCCCTGGATTTACAAGGGCTGATAGGTACCCCCAACTGCAGAGTCCCGGGAAAGCAGCCAGGAATTCTGGGAGAGGCACCAGCAATGGGAAGGTTCACAGTATTGACACTTGAGGTTCTTAATGAGGCTTTATAATTAATATACCATTAGGATGAGCAGGGTGGGAAGTCTGTGGCTCTCAGAGCTGGTTTTCCAGGCTGTTTGGGTTCCAGAAATAACACCCCCCCCTCATCTAAATGATCTTTAAGGTCCCTCCCAGCCCAAAATAACATGATTCTGCGATCTCCCACGCCGCCCAGGCACCCGGCATCCCTCCAGCCCTGCAGCCAGGCCTGCCTGGGGTTGTCCCTGCGTCTTTCCTGCTGCCTGTCCGTCCATCCCGGTCCCTTCCCCCACGGCCGTCCCCATCCTGGGCACACACACTGGCCTCTTCTCTGCTGCCTGGGCCCGTCAGATGTTGCTGAAAGGGAACAATGCGACGTATTGTCTGTCCCCGCTCGCCGGCATCAACCCCGGCAGCGCAACAAAAAGACACATTGACTTGCCGGGAGAAAGAGGCCCATAGATCCCGCTGCTCCCGGGGGAGGGACCGCGGCCCCGGAGCATCCCAGCCCCGCTTCCCTGTCCCGGGTCCGTGACGAGGTCGGCTGGATGCCACCGGCCCCGGGGACTCGGGCAAAAGGGGTCACCACGCTGGGGGGGGGTGGGATGTTGTGTCCCACTGCCAAGGGGTGTTTTTGGGATCGGCATCCCCGCAGTGTGGGCAGCAGGGGAGGGGGGGGTTCTGCCCCTCTGCCCCGCTCAGGTGAGACCCCCCTGCAGAGCTGCCCCCAGCTCTGGGGTCCAACAACAGGAGCTGCTGGAGCCAGTCCAGTGGAGGTCATGGAAATGCTCCAGGGCTGGAGCCCCTCTGCTCTGGAGCCAGGCTGGGAGAGCTGGGGGGTTCACCTGGAGAAGAGAAGGCTCCAGGGAGAGCTGAGAGCCCCTTGCAGGGCCTAAAGGGGCTCCAGGAGAGCTGGAGAGGGACTGGGGACAAGGGATGGAGGGACAGGACACAGGGAACAGCTTCCCACTGCCAGAGGGCAGGGTGAGATGGGATATGGGGAAGGAATTCTGGACTGGGTGAGCACGATGCCCACCCAAAACACCCCCCTCCCCTCAGGCTCCCCCAGCTGTGGCGTGCGGGAACACTCCTGTCCCACCTCCGCAGGAAACGGGATGGGAAAAGCTCCTCTTGGACTCAGCATCGCTTTTGTTTCCATTATAAACTTCCCTTTTCACGAGGAAGGAGGGTCTGAGACCTGCTCCCCGCTCAGCCCCGGCCGGGGGACCCTGCCCAGGTCAGGGGAGCAGAGCCCGCTGTGGTACCACCCACCACCCTCCCACCTCTGCCTCCAGCTGGGTTCTGCATCCCATTTTCCCTCTGGACACCCTCTGGCAGCTGCTCTGCTCTCGCAGTGCTCCCCAGCTGGGCTGCTCAGGGTCAGGGAGACCTTTATCAGCCCCGAAATGCAGCCTAAGGCCGGGATACGGGTGATAAGGCGCGTGGGATGAGCGGGATGCCGGGGCCAGGGCCTTCCCGTCCTTCCAGGAGCAGCCAGGAGGGATCACCAGGCTGGGAAAGGCAGTGCAGGGGGTCCCCACAGGGTGTTGATCCCCCACCATGCCCAAAGTACCCCAAAACCCCATGTCATCTGGGACCCCTCAAGTCCCACCATTGTCACCCCAGGGCTGGGGCAGCACAGGATGGGGCTGGAGGGGTTGAGGTTGGGGCTTGGCTTTGATGGCAAATATTCCAGCTCCTGGCCCAAAAGAAGGGCAGATGGTCTCCAAGATACGATATGGAGGAGGTTGCTCTTCCTTTCCTCCTCCACGACTCCCAACAGCCACCACCCTCTGCCCCCCAGCAGGAGCGGGGAAGGGGGTGATGGGGCGGGAAAGGTCCAGGAGGGGGGAGAGCAGAGCTGATCCTGCGGGGTGGGATGCAGGGGGATGTTGCAGGAGGGAAAAGCAAGCCCAGAAATAGCAAGTGTAGCAGTTGCAGAAGGCGCCGGTTGCCATGGGATCTTCACAACCAAAAATGACGGGGCTCTGGCAGATACAAGAACGGGCCCTTTCATGTGTTTCTATGGGAAGTCAGCGCCTCTCCACAGCCTCCCGGGCTGGAGCCTTTCCCAGGGCAGGAAGGATTTGGGGACACTGGTTGTGGTGACAGGGAGAGCCCTGGAAAAGTCCCTGGAGAGCCTTGCTTGGGTCCAGGAGGCTTTTTCCCCAGTGCAGATGTTGCAGGGTCACTTGACACCGGCTCCACGGGCAGGTTTGGCACCTCCCAGCTTCTGCTTAGGCAAAGGGTAGAGATTCCCGGCTCTTCCTTGTGCCCCTCAGGAATCCCCTGGTGTGGAGCTCGGTAGATTTTCCTCCTGCAGCTGAGGAAGCACAGCCTTGCTCAGCACCTGCAGTGCCCCAGCCCCTTCATCCTGTATCCTCCCGGGATGAGCATCATCCTGGGGACCAGGCCAGTGTCCATGTCCTGGGACAGCCACACAAGGGGCACAGCGGGTGGACATGGCAGCACAGGCAGCCCCCAGACCCCTCAGACCCTCAATGCTCCTGTTTTAGCCAAAGGCTGCTCCCAAGGGCTGATCCCAAGCTGTCACTGCTGTGGTGGTGGCAGAAGCCATGACCCTCCATCCCTGTGCAGGGCACAGCCCAGCCCCGCACTCTCCCTGCTGGAATTCTCTCCCTGGAGAGATCTAATTAGTTAATTCCTTCGCTATTTATAAATCAATATGGAAATCCCTCTGCTTCGTTCCCGGCCCTGTTGGTCGCTCTGGCTGGGTCCCCCCCAACTCTAAAACCCCCCAGCAGATGATGTGGGTACATGAATAAATAATTGCCTTAATTCTTCGTTAAGGGTCGGGGGAATGCTGTAGGTGGCCAAGGTAGGACAAGGGGCTGGGGATGGTCCCTCCTCGTCCTTCTCCAGCCCTGTGGTGTTGGAGCCAAGTTCCCCCGCTCTGCCCTGCAGCCTCTCAGCGCTTAACACCCAATAAATTAATAATCAGCCGCAGTTTAAGTAGGTCTGGAAAGTGGAAAACAACATCCGCAAAGATCTGGCGTCCCCCCCCCCGGCCTCGCGGGCGGGAGCGGCAGAGATTTGTCTGCCTGTCCATCTGCCGGAGGGGCACACAGACCGTAATCTGTCCGTCTGTCTGCGGCCTGCAAATCACCAGCCCTTCCCAGGCAGCCAAAGCCCCCCGAGCCCGGGGAGAGCCCGATGGAACCGGAGCATCCTCTGCCCTGCTCCGCTTCCCTGCCCACGGGGAGGGAGGAACCTGAGGCGGCAGCGGAGGGACGGGACCCGCCACTGGTTCCCGCTGGCTGGTGGCCACTGGTTTGCACCGGGAGGGTCTGGGTTGGTGTCTGGTTCGTGCTGGAATTCACCGGTTCCTGCCCTCCACCCGCTCTCCCGGTGTCACCACATGTCACCCCCGGCCACGCACGGAGCGGGAAAACGGCCTTTTCCCAGGATGAGAGCTGGAATAACCAACCGTGGGCCTGCCCGGGGACACCCACGGGGTGCTGGGGTGGCCACGCCGAGCACGGCCCGGGATCCAGAGGAACCATCCCGGTGCCGCCGCCGCCGGCAGCGCGGGAAGGACAGACATCTGCCCTGGAAGAGGAGGCACGGCTCGGGAATCCACGGGGAATGTGGCTATTTATAAACACGGCCCTTACGCAGCGCTGCAGAAGAGGGTTTTCAAGAAAAGCCGGGATCGGGAGCGGACGTGGCGACTGGGGATTCCTCGGAGATGAAAGTCGCTGGGAAAACATCTGTGAGGAGGTCCTGGCACAGTGGGAGGGGGGGCTGTCACTGTCACCCCACTGCCAGCTCTGCATCTTGACCTGTCCAACCACGTTCGAGTTTACCCTTTGCACATCTGCTTCCCGTTGCTCTGGGGTTGGGATCAGTGCTGGAAGGGGAGCAGGGAAGGGGGGGTGAAATGCTTTATCCCCTCCAGGAAAAACATGGAAGAGACCTTGGCTCTGCACCGGAGGGACTGAGCTGAGCGGCACTGACCCCCCGCCCCATAAATCCCCTCGGATCCACCCATCACCAAAGGAAACACCTTCCCTGCACGAGGCCTGTCCAGAGCACAGGGAAGGCTTTGGTGTCCCCAACCCAACAGCCAGGGCCACACCAGGGCTGCCACTGTCACCCCACAGGCTGCACCCCCAGAGCCCCTCAGAGCCCCCCAGCAGTGGGGATGGTGCAGGTCAGGATGGGCCACCAGTGCCTTTCTCCTTAGTAGTTCCCTGTGGCTTCGGGATGGGAGGATGGGAATGTCTTGGGGTGGTTGTGTGGGTGGATGGACTTGGACGGGCACTGTGAGAGCCAGTGCTGGCTCAGGGGTACATGGCACAGCCAAAATGTGGGGGTGCTGCAGCAGCGGGATGGGATGAGATGGGATGAGATGGGATGGGATGGGATGGGATGGGATGGGATGGGATGGGATGGGATGGGATGGGATGGGATGGGGTGGGATGGGATGGGACAGCAGCACGAGGCCTCTTTGCATTCCTGCAGAGAAGAGCCAGGACCAAATGACCCTCAGCAGAGAGACTGAAAACAACTCCCAGAAGGTGGGGAGAGAAGTGTGGAGCTGGGATGGACACTGCCCAGTGCCAAACAGCTGCTGGGACAGCGGGAAGGGCTCCCCAGTTGGGGTTTGCTCCCAGCAAGAAATGGTTGGGGACACCAGCCTGGAGCTCACACTCGGGGACAAGTGCTGGGACACAGATCCTCTTCACTGACTAATTCCACACGCTCCCTTGGGCAGTTTGTCTTCCCAAAGCCCTGATATCCGTGTGTTTTCCAACGGGGAACATCCTCCTTGGCTCCCGTGCTGCTCGGGACACTCGGGCCCTCGCCGCCGGCCGGAGCACCCGGCAGCCATCCAAGGGCTTTATCAACTGGCACCCAAAAGTCAATAAGGAAGATGCCGCCTGTTTTAATTAACAGCAATTTCACTCCGACGGGGGCGAGATGATGATGTGCCGGGGGGGAGGGAGGCCAGAGACAAAACATGACCTTGTTGGCGCAGCGCACACAGCGGGACATTGTTTTCCCCCTCGGAGACTGGCCTTGATCCTGCCTGGGCTCCGGGGCACAGCTGGGTGCTGGGGGACGGGGGCTCTGCTGGGAGCAGGGTGTGAGAGTGCCTGGAAGGTTCCAAGTCCAAAGGGATCGGGACGTGGCACCCGGGCGCGTGAGCAGGGGATGTCGGTGGCTTGGGCTGGCACAAAAGAGTCTGGATTTTGGGAGCCCCCAGTGAAGCCCAGCTGTGTCTGAGTGCCATGGGAGTGAATCCCCCACTGGCACTGCTGGACATCCCTGGCAGCACAGGGATGCTGCACGGCCCTCGGCAGAATCAGCATCCACTTGAGTTTAGTCCCATTTTCTTTTTTCCTGAGCTCTCCTATTCCGGGAAAGCAGAGAAGAGAACACACCCAGAGGGGAAAAACCTCCCTGTGTGTGTGCCAGGGTGCTTGGTGAGGTGGGGAGCCGGGGTGTGACCCATTGCACAACCTGTCCCCACAGCAGGACCCTCGGGGGACCGCTGGGGCTGCAGTAAGAGGGACCCCGGGAGAGGCAGGACTCCAGAGCGAGCAGGACTCCGAGGGAAGTGGGACCCTGGTGGGAGCAGGACTCCAGAGTGAGCAGGATTGAGATGACCTGCACCATGGTGTTGTCCTGGAGGTGATGGGGAAGGGACAAGTGGCACCGTGGGACATTCCCAGAGTGACTGGGATGGGACGAGAAGCACCCCAGGGGTGCTGGGGATGGGGGCACAGGCACCCACGGGTGCTGGGGCCGCAGGCAGAGGCACCTCAACGGTGTCAGGGGTGAGGCGAGCAGCACCCCTGGGATGATGGGGCTTGGATAAGCACCCGCCCCATGCAGGGGAGAGGGCACCGGGCGAGGCGGGGGGCTCCCCACCACCCCCTCCCACCGCCTCCCCTCACCCCACCGCGGCTGCCCCGATCCCCGGGGGTCGCACAGGAGGGACGGGGGTGGGGGGGGGGGGCTCGGCGGCCGCCAGAATCCCCCCGCTCTCCCCCGGTCCCCGGCGGGGCGGTGGCTCCATCGCGGTCCCCCCGCCCCCGGGGCGGGCTCGGCACCGTCCCGCCCCCGCCCCGCGCCTTATCAGCGGCGGGCGGGGGGCTCGCCCCACTCCCGCCCAGCGCAGCCGCCGCGGCGGGGCCGGCAGCACCCGACGTGCCGCACCATGGGCAGCCAGGGCTCCAAGGCGGCGGGCGGAGACCCCGACACCGCCAAGGCCAACGGGCAGGTGGGTACCGGGGGGAACCTCCTCGCGGCGCCGGGACCCCCCCCGCGCCCCGTCGGGGCGGGCGGGAGCAGCGGAACAAAGGCGGCGGGGAGGGGGCGGCGGTGGTCCGGGCAAGGGGGTGGGTTCTTGTGCCCCCGGGGGTGGGGTGGGTGTTCTGCCGCCCGGAGGGACCCTCCTGCCCGGCGGGCACCGGGCGATGCGGCAGCGCCCGCGCCGCGCCCCGGGCTCCCCCCGGCACCGGGCGGGTCCCGTCCGCGCCGCGCCCCGGGACCGGGAGTGGAGCGCGGGCGCCGCCCGGTGGCAGCGGGATGGACCCCCCACATCCACCCCCTCCCATCGTGGATATCCCCCCGGTGCGACCCTTCTTCGCCCGGGCTCGGTGCACCCCGTTTTCCTTGGCCGTATTTCACCCCCCCTCCCTCCGGGACCCCCTTTTTCGCCGTTTGGGCGCCCCGCTCTGTGGACGGTGTTTCCCGTTTCCATCGGTTGAAAGCCCCCCCTTTTCCTCGACTGTCCTCGTTTCCACCGTGTGGAATCCCTCAGTTTTCCTCGGCTGGGCACCCCCTCGGTGTCCAGCGCGCCCCTTTTCCACGGCTGGGAGCTCCCTCTGTGCCCAGTGTTTCCCGTTTCCACCGGCTGGAAACCCCCCTTTTTCCGGGCTGGATGTCCCCCCCACCCCCCCGGTGCCAAGTGCATCCCTTTTTCCCGGCTGGGTGCTCCCCAGTGCCCGATGAGCCCCTTTTCCCCCATACGGGTGCCCCCCGCCCCATCCCCGATACACCCACCCCCTTTTCCCGGATGGAAGCCCCCTCTGTGCCCGGTGTTCCCGTTTCCACTGGCAGAAAAAAACCCCTTTTCCCCATCTGGATTCCCCCCTACCCCCCCGTTCCGTTTCGCCCGCTGGGACCCCCCTCCTCCTTTTTGGGTTGGGGGGCTGGGGGGTCGGGGTCGCGGTTTGAGGTCGGGGTTTGGGGTCTAACGCGGAGCTGCTCCATCCCCCCCCCCGCAGGAGAACGGCCACGTGATCTACAACGGGGACATGACGCCCAAGGTGGGGGTCGAGGTGTCCCCCCAGAACGGGAACGGCTCGGCTGAACCCCCCAAGGAGGAGAGCGAGGGCGAGCCGGGCGGGGGGGACGCCATCGAGCCCGCCCCCCCCGCCGACGGGGGGGACCCCAAACCCGAAGAAGGGGCCGCGGCCCCCAAGGACGCCCCCAAGAAGAAGAAGAAGTTCTCGTTCAAGAAATCCTTCAAGCTGAGCGGGATCTCCTTTCGGAAGAACAAGAAGGAAGCCGGGGACTCCTCTGGCTCCTCTCCCACGGAGGAGCAGCAGGGCAAGGGCGAGGAGAGCCCCGCGGGGGGGGTGCAGCCCTCGGCTCCCCCCGAGGAGGGGTCGGCGGAGGAGCAGGGGGGCCCCGGGGAGGGCAGCGAGGGAGCTGAGCCCAAGGGGCAGGAGGGAGAAGCCGGCGGGAGCAAGGAGAAGAAGGAGGAGGAGGAGGAGGAGAAAGAGAAGCAGCAGCAGCAGCCGGCGGGGGAGAGCCAAGGAGACACAGCCAAACCCGAGGAGCCCTCGAAAGCCGCGGGGGCCGAGCCCACAACAAGCCCCGCGGCGGCGGTGGAGCAGAAGGAAGAGTAGATTCCACTTGGCATCGTCCTCACTGGAGACTCTCACGCCGTCCTCTCCATCCTGGAACACCACGGACTCGCCCACACCCCCCCCAGCCCACCTAGAACTGACACCACTCCCCAGACCCCACACGCCCCCCTTGAGGTATCTCTTCCTTTTCCCCCCCTCCCCTCCTTTTTCCCCCCCCCCGGTAGAAAAAGCTGGTTTGGATTCCCACACCACTGCCACCACTTGGAGTAGTTTTACCTGAATCCTTTTAAAAAAAAAAAACAACTGGGGGAGGAAGATTATTATCCTGGACATTCACTGGAGTTTTACAGTTTGTAAGAAGAACAGATCCCACGTCCTGCTCTGGATCTCTGTGGCCTCCAGACTGTCCCTTCTCCTCCCAGCAGCTTTCCAAGCCCACTGACTGTTCAATGGATTTTAATTTTTTTTTATTTTTTTTTTTTTGTTGTTTTGTTCTTTATTTCTCAGTTTACATTCCTGGTTCTGACTTCATTTAAAGTATTTTGTGCTTTTTATAGAAATCGATGGTTTAAAAGCTAATCTGGTTAGTTTTTTATAATGTCTTATATTGGCTTAAAACCATAAAAGCTTGTAAGTCCGCTGTGTTTAATTCTGCTTCTAAGGGATAACTTTTAGGGTGTGGGGTGGAGAGAGGGGGCCCTGCCAGCTGTATAATGTGAAGCAAAACGTTGTTTTCTCTGTAAATAATTTTTTTAATGGCCAAACCACTTGATTTGCAATTTTTCTAACTTTTAAAAAAAAAAAAAAAAAAAGCAGGAAAAAAAAAAAAAAAGAAACCAAACCACAAAACAAACAAACAAAAAAAAGCTGTACGGGGCTTTCTTGTAACATTTGAAAGGAATAAATGGTGACCCCTTTATGGGAGAGCTCGAGTCCTTCTTGTCCTGGATGCCAGGGAAGGGCCAAGGGAAGATGGCAGTTGCTTATTTAGTTCAACAGCTGCTGCATTTAATCACTGCTCACACTTAATTGACTTGCAGCAGATGTAGAGCCACAGCCACAAAGGACTTTCCCACACCAGCCCTGTCCCTACCCCCGGATTGCTGCTCAACTGGCTGCTGGGGACCTGTTTTTGTAGAGATCCAACCCGATTTTTCCTGGTGTGTGGGGGGGGTGGTGGGTTGAAAAATCCGGTATTTTTCTCACAATGAGGGTTACTGGGTGAAATTCCCATTTTCGAGCGTGGTTTCTCTGGTTTAAATTGGTTTTGGTTTTTTTTTTTTTTTTCAGTGGCTTTAGAGTAGGATTAGCTCCTCTCTGCTGAAAAGAGCACAAAAGGCGTGCGCTGGGAGCAAAGATTTCCTTAACAAAGGGAAATCCAAGGGCACAATGGTGCCTCTATCCCTTCTCCTGTCACCTGCACAGGGGTTGAGGTGGCTTTTCCCGAGGAAAGGTGGCTTTTTTCCCAAGGAAGGAAGGAGCACAGCCTGGGGGGGGGGGGGGGAGCTGCTCCCACCAGCCCCTCCATTTCATGGCCTGCTCCCAATTCCCATCCCAGCTCCCAATTCCCACCTGCTCCTGCTGTTTTGGCTGGCAAAGAAGATGGAGAAGAGGAAAAAAAAACAAAACCATTGTTTGCCCAACAGGCACCACCCTGGGAAGGGGTGAGGACCATCCAGGCTCCTCCCGAGCCTCGAGGTAGGTGGAAATGCCCCAAAACTCCTTGTTTTTTTGTGCAGCACATCCCTCTGGGAAGCAAAAACAAGGGACCTGCTTCCCAAGGGAGCAGGGGAGTCATCCCTAGTCACGGAGGGGGTGGAGTGGGGTGAAACAAATGGGGTGTTTTGCCCCATTTTGAACCAAACCCGTCCTTTCTGAGCCTGCCCGGGGTCTGTCACATCCCGGTGCATCCGCCCGAGCTGCATCGTGGCAGCCATTTTAGGAATCCCTGGAAAACAGAGGGATTGCGGATGCACTCGGCACCGGGGGGGACAGGGTTGGAGGGTGGCTTTTGTTCCAGGAGGGGAGGATTTGCTCGTGTGCTCTGGGTGAAAGGGATAACGGGGTTCCCCCCCAAGGCAGGGGGGGGGGAAATGTTTGGGAAGTCAACTGTGCCCACACAAAGCTGCCTTTTTTTTTTTTTTTTTTAGCAGTAAAAAACCAGCAGAGTTGGCTCCTGTGGCCATTTCAGGTGTGATCAGCTGCACAATTAACCTGCTCCTAATTAAATTAGGAGAATTTTTGTTCGCTCCGACGCAAGGTAAAACCACTTAAGCTCATCCAAATGGTGAATTAAGCTCATCCAAATGGTGAATTAAGCTCAGCCCTTCCCATCATTAATTATTCCTTTTCCAGATGAGCTTTGAGCACCACAAAGTGCTGCAAGTCCAACCCCAAACCCAGTTAAGCACCAGGGATGCTGCTGGAGGAGAACCTGGCTGGAATTTGGGAGAGACAGAAAAACCAGCCCAGTGACCCTCGGTTGGAGCTGTGAGCAAATAAACCCCCCCCCCCCCCCAAAACTGTGGTGTTTTGAGTCACCTTTCCCAGAGAGAGGAGCCAGGGGGAGAATTTCAAGGCTGTTTTGTAAAATCCAAGGGAAAAGGAAAAAAACAACAAAACACCAAAAAATCCCCCCAAAAAACCAAAACCAAACCACAAAAAAACCTAAAAAAACCCCCCAAACATTTACAAATTAGATTAAAGCAATTTTTTCAGGGAAGAGGGGGAAAAAAAGTAACAAAAATTGGACATTTATTTATAGAAACTGACTTTTCACCGAGTAGATTCTAAACAAAACATTTTGGTGGATGGGGTTAAACACTCACCTCTCTTCCCAAATATTGTTACACCTGGAATTTTTTGTTGGGATCTACGTTACATCCAGCTGTGGCTCTGGAAATGAACTGACCCCCCCCACCCACTGGAGTGTCCCCTCTGAGCAGAAAGCAGGCCAGACTCACACCAACCATAGAAATGTACCAGTTTTTATTAAAAAGATTCTCAAAATTCAAAATAAACGCATCTTTAAAAAACCACAATATATTTCCCCTCCCCTCCCTCCCCCCCCCAGACACAAAGTTACACTGATCTCTTCTTCTCTCGCTTCACATACAAACACTGAAGAGCAGGAGTGACACCCGGATCCAAAAGAGACTAAAAAACTCACGGTGGAAAACGGGAAGGGAGGGGAGGGGGGGGGGAAAGAAGCGTTTTAAAAAAATAAACCCTTTGAAAAAATAACCTGTGTGAAGTTTTTAGCAGCATTATTAGAGTTGAAACCCTCGGCAGCGCTCCCGGGGGAGGTTCCAGATCCTCCCCTGAGGGCCGGAGGAATCCCCCTGAGGAAGGAGAGCAGCGAGTCGGAACTGCCTGAAAACCAAACTTCTCCACCGAAAGCTCGGCTAATGATCAGCTGTACAAAAGGAGATGCTAAAGAAAGGGGCAGAGCCGGTCACAAAAGACCTTCGGGGGGTGAGATAATGTGTGGGAGGAGGAAAAAGGAGCTGTAAAGAGCGTTCAGAGCCCCATCTGCTGTTCCCTCAGGAAGGCAACAGATTAAAAAAAAAGGTTCTTCGTATTTACTGGCCTTGGGAGGAAAATTCAATTTGAAAACGTTTGTAACTTCAGGTCGAAAAAAAAAAAAAGAAAAAAAAATAGTATTTCAGTCAGTGACAACACATCAACTAAATTCTCAGCCAGGCTGGGGGCTGGGCTGGAGAGGGATTGGGGATTTCTGCAGTGGTTTCAGCCCAGGACATGGATCAGTGCTGGGAGCCAAGGGCAGAAAAGCAGGAAAAACAAAGCCAAAGGGGCAGTAACTCACTTTCCCCCCCACAAAGAGGGGCATAGAAAAAAGAGGTATAGAAAAAAACAGGTATAAAAGCTCCATCCCTTCCCTTCCCTTCCTCGAGGTGCTGCCACACTCCCTGGATCTGCCAGATCTTGGAAAACTGAGCCACCACACACGGGTGGTTTTCATTCTGCATTTTCCAGATCTGGGCTCTGGGGTTGATTCACTTAAAAAAATAAAAAATAAAAAATAATTAAAAAAAAAAAATCACTTTTCAGGTTGTTTTTTAAGCTGCTTCATCTCTTTCCATGAGTTTGCTGCAGGAAGGAACCAACTCTATTCAAGAACTGCACTATTTGACCCTGAGAAGTGGCACCAGCTTGCAGTTAACTTGCCACAGTGGAATCAAACTGAAGACCAAAGGAATAGTCTCTCACAGGCTTCATTTGGGAACTCGGATTCTCCCACAAAACACCACCAAAAAAAAGAAAAAAAAAAAAAAGAAGAAGAATAAAAAAAACAAACAAAAAGAATTCATGGCCATCTTTCCACCTAACCTGAAATGCAGATACTACTTCTACTTAAATTATTCTTTTCCAAGGTTATTTCAGAGGAGAGAGTAAAGGAAGTGATTTTTGTTTGTTTGTTTGTTTTTTTGTTTACAGACACACTAAGGAGGCAGTGGAAGGCAAGAGTGAAAACTTCCCAGTCACCAAATCTGGGCAGTGCAGGTCTGGCTGCTCCGCAGAATCCTCCCCTCTGCTCCCAGCGAGGAGTGCAGCAAGGAATAATTTACAGTCCTCAAGTCATTTATACAATTATATAGAAATATATACAGAAACATATATAAAATATAAATCCTGTGGAATAGGAGGCAACCCGGGAGCTAAAAACCTACGACAAACTACGCACGGACAGGCCCGTCCAGCTCAGGTGGATTTTGGCTCTTCCTTCGCCCTGGGGAAGCAAGAAGGGAAGGGTTTGGTTTAAACAGGCAGCTTGAGCTGTGCCCAGGCTCTAACAACAAGCCAGAGCTGCAGCCTTAGAAGTGCTGCTCATCTGGTCCATCTTCAGCTAAAATTTGTAACATAGTGCTGAGCGAAGGTGCAGTGTTTTGATTTTGATTTTTTTAAAGCAGCATTTTTGAGCCCTGAGAAGGCTCTCACAGCGTTTTATCAGGTGGGCTGCTCAACACCTGCAAACTTCTGCCCGTTAAGAACCTGTGACAAAGCCACCCCAGCTGCCACATCTACCCCTCAACCCTCCCAGCAGACTCCAGACTCACCCTTTGGGTTCTGCTTTCTCCTCTTTCGCTTTTTCCTCTTCCTTCTCATCTAGGAAAAAAACAAAGACACACGGCAGTGCAGTGGGAAAGCACCAGCCAGGCAGAGCTCCAGGTCCCAGCTCTCCTGCTCACCTTTTTTCTCCTCTTCCTCCTTTTCCTCCTCTGCCTTCACACGCTTGGCTTTCTTAAAGTTGGCGACGTTTTTGCGCCCTCCTTCCCCTTCGTCCTCCGAGTCAGAGAATTCCTCATCACAGGATATTCTCTTGTTGGAATTGCGGACTGAGTGTGAAGAGGACAGAGGTTGGTTGAGCAGATTTACAAGTCAGGAGGCTCCAGGTACTAATTCTTTGGGTACATCTACTCACTGGAGTGAACTGAGGAGCCTACCTAAGTCAGGATTAGGCCACGATAAAAACACTGTACCTGCTGCATCTTTTAACTCATCCCTCCTCACTGCTCATGCCCAGGATCCAAGATCACATGGACAACTTGGATTAGGTACAGTGTGATGTCTAGACTTGACAGCATAAGCAGGTTAACCAGCCTCCCACTGAGAAATCTGTCTGCCAGATCCTAAAGGCCAATCTGGCTACAAACCACCATTTCCACTTCTGGCATCACACCTGACAGTCTCCCAGAAAGGGTTCTGTCCCAGCACCTACATCCCAGGAACTGCTTGAGCTCTCACATTAAAGTCTGGAGTTTCTCCACTATGGAAATCATCTGGCAAAGGGGGCAGTGCTCAGCATCAGGGCTTCATCTTCCAGAACACAAAACGGATTCAAACCGAGACTCCAGAACCGGGCAGATCTAAATCCTACATCCTCCTCCTCCTGCAGCTCATGGCTCTTTGGCACCCAGCCAGACACAAGCACCTACTTGAAATGCGTTTCTCGGGGTCATCTTCCTCTTCATCTCCACTGTCCTCCTGAACAGCATCCTCGGGGATGGGCTGCATCTGCACCCCGGGGGCGTGCGGGAGCATGCGCAGGTTCTCAAAGAGGCGCTGCCTGGAGCCGCCCAGGGAAGGAACACCTTGGTCAGCAGGTGCCTCCCTGGAGGTCCCAGGGAAGGGCCAGTCCCCAGGAGGAGCAACCACTTACTTGATCTTCTCGAGGTACTCGTTGGTGTTCTGGTTGGTCATGTTCGAGGGGCTGATGTGGAGCTTGAAGTCTGGCCCGAAGTACTCAAAGTAGTCATTGTATGGAAGCTCTGCGGGCAAATGAAAAGGAATAAACACCAAGCTACCACCAGAATGAACAAAGCAACAGCTACAAGCAAATCAGGGCATCCAAAAGCTCTCCCACAGAAACAACCAAGAGGTGACAAAAGCAATCTCGGCATTCCTGCCTCTGCCCCAGCAACACCTTTTCCCTGAGCTGTTCTAGAATGCCACTGGCCCTCAAGTCTGGGAAAATTACCATTGGGAATTTCGGTGTCCAAAGCCACAGCAGTCTCATAGGTCCAGCACCTGGCCACGTTCCTGATGGTGTAGCCGCCCCCTCCCAGCATCAGCATGGGCAAGTTAAAACTTTTCACAAACTCCACACACTTGGCATGACCTGCAGAAAAAGCAGTGGGGGGGGGGGAGGAAAGGTCACACTCATGGCATAAGAACACACTTTTCCATGGAATCTCAGTGATGCCAGCTCAGCACAGGCACTGTGTGCTCCTACCTTTGATGGTGAGGTTGAAGCAGCCCAGCCTGTCCCCGGAGAGGGAATCTGATCCGCACTGCAGGACAACAGCACTCGGCTGGAATGTCTCCATGACTTTGGAGATCACCTAAACAACAAAGCCCTTGTTACACGCTCTGCACTGGACACTGTCACAGCAGCACAGTGCCACCCATGTCAGCCAGGGCCACGAAGACATCCCTGGTGCTCCCACAGCTGCCGACTCCCCTGTCCCAGAACACTGGGGCTCTCACGCGCTGGAGCTCCCGGACAGGCCGCGATTGTTCGGGGGGAATAGAGCCCCTGGTGAGGCTCAGCACAGAAAACTCAATCAGCCTCCCCAAAGAATGGCTCCAGGGACAAAGTGTGACCCACTGGGCGAGGAGGAGTTCACTTACAGGCTTGAATATGGCTTCGTAGGACTCGTCGTCGATGCCGTCCCGGAGGGGATAGTTCACAGCGTAGTACTTGCCTTTGCCTGCACCAATGTCCTGTTGGAGGGAGAGAGGAGAGACCACAGCTCACCAGAAGTCCAGCTGGAACACAGAAACTGTGCTCCAAAGCACGAAGGGAAGCCTGGAATTCCAGCAGTGTAATCCCAATATTAAGCCCAGCCCGCAGTCCCAGTCTGGGCTGACCACGTCACTGCTTTAAAATTATATATATTTTCATTTCTATTATCACTCTCATACCCAGGTGTCTTATTAAAAATAACTTGTTAAAAATAATTAATTCATTCCTGGTGCACAGTGGCTGCACCAGGATAAAAATGCTGCAGCTGCATCAACAGCAAATTCTGGGCAGGGCTGAAAAAACACAACTCAAGGGTGAAAGGCACGAGAATTTAGATCAGAAAAATGTAATTTCACTAGAAAAGCACATAAAAAGAGGTAAAGAACCCTTCACCCCTGAGAAATGGGGCATGGAAGTGCCAGAAGTCACAGAGGGACACCTGGATCTACCTGAGTGACACAGTTACCACCAGGACTCATTAACACAAAGAACTGAGCCACAGGAAAAAATGCCAACAGGATAAATCCACTCAGAAACCTTCCCCCAAGAGCTTGGGTGACCAAGCAGCTACAGGTGACCAACACACCATTTTCAGAGCCCCTTTTCTCAGCAAAATAATGGTGACACCAAAGCCTTGGGTTCAAATACACGACCACAGGCACACCAGCTGAACCTACACCTCTGCCCTCAGGAAAAGGGTGTCACTGTGAGAGCAGGAACAGCCAGGAGAGCAGTGGCAGATGGAAAAGGGCAAATTCCAGGGCGATTTTCAGCCAGGCCTTCAGTCTCACCCGCAGGTCCCCTGTTCCTGGGAAGTACTCCCCGTACTTATGGAAGGACACGGTCATGACACGGTCTGTGGTGTAAAAGGCCTCCTCCACCCCGTCCCCGTGGTGAATGTCGATGTCGATGTACAGCACCCTCTGGTGATACCTGGGGGGGGGCACAAAGGAGCCAGGATATTCCATTTATTCAGAGTAAAAACTGCCTTCACCAGCAGAGAAGACGAGAACAAAGGAATCTGGGGCTGGTTCCCAGGCTCCACAAGGGAAAGAGCTGCAGAGGAGGGACACACGCCTTGGTCAGCGGTGGAACAGACCCACAGAGGAAAATAAAGTGCCTTTTGCTGCTGAGGGCAGACTCAGCTCAGTTTATTCAGATTCAGCCAAGAAACTGCATTTTTATGCCCAAGCCTCCCACTGAGGTTTGCCCAGAGCCAGGAGCTGTCACATGTGCCAGCTGTGCCCTCTTTTGCAGGGTGGGTGGCAGAGGGAAGGGACAAAGGGGCACCAGCACAAGGCTCCAGAAGCCTCTGCTCCCTGCACAGTGGATAACACAGACATCCCTGGAGGAGACACCCCAAAAGCTGACTCAGCCCTCCCTGGGAAAACACAGCTCCAGAAAGGCAACAAAAAGGAAAGGCTGGGAAGGAGGAGCAGAGGGGTAGATGGTGCTGCCCTTACTTCAGGAGCTCCAGGATGGCCAAGACGATGTCGTTGACGTAACAGAAGCCAGAAGCCTCCGACTTCTTGGCGTGGTGGAGGCCTCCTGCCCAGTTCACTGCAATGTCTGTCTGCTGCTTGTTCAGCTTCACTGCACTGGCTGGGGGGGGACAGTTAGAGAAGGTAAAAACCAGAGCAAAGGGTCTGTGGCAGGGACGGGCCCTTCCCATGGTGCTGCTCACGGGGGGGTTTGGGTCCCGCACAGAGCACGAGGGTTTAACACTGGATGTGTCCCCAAACTGATAAAGAAAAAGGAAGGGAAGGGGAAAGGGGGAAAAGGGAAAAGGGGGAAAAAAGGGGGAAAGGGAAGAAAGGGGAAAAAGGGGGAAAAAAGGGGGGAAAAGGGGGAAGGGGGTGAAAAAAGGGGAAAGGGGAAAAAAGGGGAAAGGGGAAAAAAGGGGAAGGGGGAAAAAAAGGGGGAAGAAAAGGGGGAAGAAAAGGGGGAGAAAAGGGGGAAGAAAAGGGGGAAGAAAAGGGGGAAGAAAAGGGGGAAGAAAAGGGGGAAGAAAAGGGGGAAGAAAAGGGGGAAGAAAAGGGGGAAGAAAAGGGGGAAGAAAAGGGGGAAAAAAAGGGGGGAAAAAGGGGGAAGAAAAGGGGGAAGAAAAGGGGGAAGAAAAGGGGGAAAAAAAGGGGGGAAAAAAGGGGGAAAAAAAGGGGGGAAGAGGGAATGTAGGTTCTGCTCTATCTGCACACATTCATTGCTTCCCATTTTTGCCTCAGAGCAAACACTCTGCCCAAACAAGTGCCCAGCTGGGGTCCCACTGAACACACTCTGGATTTCTCAGTGCCCCCAACAGAAGGCTTTGATGAAAGGTTTTATCCAACACCTCTTCAGCTGAACGTGCATTTAGGCAAAGGAAGTTCCCTTCCCTCAGCCCCCTCCGTAAACTCCCTGTGCAAGTCTGCCAGGATCAAAGCAAACAACCTGTTCTGTGGAATCTCCAGCCCTGGCACCAGAGAGCTGAGAGTTGCTCCAAAAACCACACTGCAGCCAGTGGCTGTGGGTGCTGCTGCACCACGTCACAGGAAACAACAGACTTGGAGGTGTCACTGTGATGCAGCAGCCACAAAGCTCTACAGCACAATAACACCTGCCTGTCTGCAACTGTGAGAACTGTGAAAGCATTTCAGTGTTCCAGCTTTGAGGGAACTCACTGAAACCCCTCAGCTCCTTGTTCACGTTCAGGCTTTTTGTTATAACCAACAGATAAAGCAACCCTGTTCTCTCCTTTCCAGGTTATGCCTGCCCACAGCAAGGGTTTAACAATTTTTTTTTTAATGTAAAGCAGCTCATGTTTAGTTTTTGTTTGGTTTTTTTTTTTAATTAAATGCTGTTGCTGTGGTTTTGGTTTAACTCTACCACTGGTGATGCTGTTACACCACTTAAAGAGCCCTTCACATACTCAGTGAGGAAACCCAGACTAAAATGGAGAGGGGTCCATCAATATGCAAAGCTTGGGCTCACAGGGGGAGAAATCTGGATCTAATTATTAAGGAAATCAGAAATGGGTTCACAGAGCTTCCCCAGCACCCCCTGCAGGAATGTGTTTCCTGGACAGAACCACACGAAATAAATCTGCTTAAAAGGGAGAGAGCACACGACTTGTGATCTTACCCACAGAGCCTCCAGCAGAGAGCTGACAGAACTCAAACAGCCCATCAAACACAGGGCAGTCCTCCCCAACGTTAACTGGAAAAGAAAATAAAACAATTAGTGAGGTAAACCCACAAAAAAAATACCAAGCATATACCACCACTCAGATTAGAAAAGGCAAAGTGGACGAGTGACCAACATCAGACAGTTTTTAGGTTCTCAGCAGTTCCACCCTTGGCAAATTTCTGCTGGAACCACTTCCACTATAAAAAAAACCCCAGCAGCAGGTTTGTGTCTAATCCAGATTTGGCAAGGTTTGATTTTACGAACAGGGAAACAAAAGTAAAGTTGTATTTTTTTTGTAACAACATCCGTGGAGTGTTTCCCTTCTGTGCTTAATGAGAAAGGCACGAACAGCACGAGTTGGAAAGTCATCTCCACAAAGGCTGTGTGAGGAGGGAGCCTCACTGCTCCCAGTCTGGGGACAGGGACACCCAGAAGGAAGTGATTGTTCCCACTTTCCAGTTGTTTCAGCAGGGCAGAGTTTGGATATCAGCTCACAGAGGTGGCTGGAAACCTCCCCTGCTGAGTGAGGAGAATTTAAGTCACTGATTTCTGCGTGTTTTCCATCACAAGAAATTAAACCTGGTGCCCCCTTGGGTTACCCTGCCCAAATATGGCATCAGCAGAATCAGTTCTTCCCCTTTACAGCTGCTCTCCAGCTACACAGAGGCTGCTCCTTTGCAGGGTTTGCTGAAGAAAAGCTCTGTCCTTGTGTCTTTAAGATGAATTTTCCCATTTTGCCTTAGTTCTGGGGAAGTCACAGAGCAGAAGAATGTTGTCTGCCAGAGAGAGCAGAGTGTTCATGAGCTGTATCTGCTCCAGGGGTAAACAGGTCACTTTGGGGAAATATGCACTTTGCTATATGTCATTTGGTGTACTAAGGAATATCATGGACTGTAGGGAGTATATCACTCATAAACCACATTACCCCCCTTCCTCTTATGTGCTTGGGTCTTAATATCTGTCCCCTTCAGCTCACACCAGGTTTCCAAGACCAAAATACTGTTTAAATGAAGCTTGAGCCTTCCCCATTATTTGTCTGTATTTGCTAAAAATCTAGTTTGCTGCAGCCACTGCCAAAAAAAACGTGAGTTCAATGCTGCAGGGAGACCAAAACCAGGTCCCTGTAACCCTAAAATCACCATTAAAGAGCCTTTCCATGGGCTGGAGGGGTTAGAACAAGACATCAGCTCACAATAAACCATCCTGACACAAAGCTGCCAGGTATTAAGGTGGATCTCAACCCTTCCAAACTGCCCTGAGAACCCTTCAGAGTTACTGCAGGTTTGGAGGATAATTGAGGAGAAGGGTTTTTTTAGTTTGTCTGTTTGATTTACCCAACTCTTTCCCACCTCTGGTTGAAGACAAGCACATTAACTCAAAATCCATGCAGCTCATAAATGGAGTTTAGTCACCTCCAAGCCAGGAAGGGAATTTTTTTAGGAGAGTTTCCATCAAAACACAACACAAAAACATAAAGACAGGCAGGTCAAGGTTTGTTTTTTTTTTTTGGCTTTTTGGCTCGAGCCATCTTTAAAATGACTGATCTGCCAGAAAAATCAAAAGGGAAGCCAGGAGAAAGACAATTTCCCCGTGGTTCTTCCTGCTCTTTTTCATCCCAAACCTTCACAACAGGCCCTGGATTCCCCAGATCTATGGTTTGTTTTTTTTTAACCTTGGCAGGACCTGCAGCACAACTCACATCTTTGCATCTGCTTGCTGTACTCAGACATGTTGTCAGGGCGGATGGACCTCAGGAATTTGATGTAGTCATCACTGTGGTACTTGGTCATCTCCTCTGCATTTGCCTTGTGAGGACGCTGCAAGGACAGAAAAAGGAAAAAAAAAATAAATTCCCCTTTCCAATCCCAGATTTACTTCCAGGAACTGCAAAAAAAAAAAAAAAAGTATCAAACCAGCAGTGTTAAACAAGAGAAACTTGCTTTCTTTAGAAATGTCACTACTGGAGTGTATCACATATGCAGAAACACAACATAAATTTAATTTGCAAGGGGAAAAAAAAGCAGTTTTCCAGCCTGCAAAGCTCCTCTGAAGCACAGAACATCTCACTGCAACACTCAGAAAAAAACCCCAGAAATACATCAGCACAACTGTTAAGGGTTTGTTTATTTTTTTCCTCAACAAGTCTGAAGGTCCACAGTTAAAACCTGACACATCAACTGGGACCTTTCACAACTATTTCCCTTGATGGGCAGCCCCACAACTCACATAGATCTCCATCTTCCTGTAGAGGCCATAGTTCAGCAGCAGGTTGTGGGTCATCCGGATCCTGTGGGGTTTCATGGGATGTCCTTGGCCATAATAGTAGTTCCCAACGTCCCCTGGGAGCAGAAAGGGGTTTGTTACAGCAGGGAAAAACCCCCCCATTCCTTCCAAGGGAACCCCAGCCAAGCCAGCAGGTCACTGTCATCCATCTGTCCTTCAGAGGGGATGGGGTGTCCCCTCTTCTTTGCACAGGGATCTCCAGGGATTCAGAAAAGTTTATCCTGGACTCAAGGGGAAATCTGGGGAGGGAGTTTTTAATGCTGGTTCTGGAGAAGGCAATCCAGGCAGAGTCTGAGCCACAAACATCACACTGTGCACGTGGAAGGTGTCCCTGCCCATGGCAGGGGGTTGGAACTACATCACCTTTAAGGTCCCTTCCATCCCAAATCACTCCACGGTTCTGTAAGTTCAGAGGAGGCAGCTCCAGGTCTGGACCAGAGGAGTTTTGGGCAGCTGTGCTGACTCAGCACAGGAAACCCCCTCATGCCCCAGGACTCCCAGGTTTCCCTGAGCAGGATCCACATGGGAGTTTAATCCCAGCTCAGACAGTGCCTCATCCCAGGGAACAGCCTCTGCCTCACTTTCTTACTATTTGCCCCGGCAAAACGAGACCCAGGGCAGGTCCCTCTGTCACCAGCCCAGCCGTGCTCTGACACCTTCTCAACCCTTTCCACCCTTTATTTTTTATTCCTTGCAATCCTCCAGAGGAACCCCAGGCCTTCCCAGCCACCCCCAGGGACACCAGGGCAACAAAGTCACCTTCCTGCAAGTTCATCTCCCCACAGGGATTGTCTCCTCCCCAGCCAAAGCCCAGCTCACACTTCCCTCCCCCCGCTGGGGTTGGGTGGGTTTTTTTCCCCTCCCTCCTTTCCCAGGGAACTTAATTTCCCTGAAATGTACAGAAATTTAACTTTCAGATGGGTGCCTCCTGCCTGATTTGGCTGCAGCAGGCACAGATCAAACGCTGCCAGGAGCAGGAAACGCTCGGGCAGCAGCAGGAACGTCTCCCAGGCCTCATTTCCTTGGGAAACCAGACGAAGTTGTTCATGGAGTTGTACAACTCCTGGTCCGTTTAGGAAGCAGGAGACTCAATCCAGTCTGGCTGGTGACTCAGTTGGGAGAATTAATATTTCATCACCCATCTCAACACTCAGGAGAAGCTGCTGCTTCCCCACAGCACCGGAGCTCTTCCCTCCTGTGGACGTGGATCTATTTTCAGTCAAAGTGGATGCAAATGGTGCAAATCCCACACCCAGACAACTCTGCTGCTGGAATTTTTACCTGTCCCTGGGGCTGCAGGGAAATGGGGCATTGTGTTCTCTCAGTACAACTTCAGAAAGCAGAATTATTTCCGGTAAAATGCATCTTTTTACTGAAAATAATTCCGTTTTCTGAAACATATGAAGGTCTTTTACCAGGGTAACCATCCCTACACTAAAACATATCCCTAAAACTATCCCTAAATCAAGCTTGGGAGAACTTAATATGAGATGTTTGTGACCCCAGATAGAAAATACAACCACAAAACTTCATGAAGCTTTAAAAAATCAGCATCATCTTCACCTCAGGCTAGGCCAACCCTGACCTCCAGAGCCTGTTCCCTCTGCTGGCACATCCCACCAGGAATCCTGTGGAGCCCTGGACGAGTGTCAGAGCAGATTAAGGGACTGTGAACTCCACAGACACCTCTTCACCTGCTGGGGTTACACAAGTCCCTTCATGGGGAGCTTATAAGGGAGAAATTACATCCAAACTCTTCCAAAAAAGACCCTTTGGACACCTGATCACCTTTTCCCCACCCTCTGCATCCCACATTCCTTCTCCTCCTGAAATTTAGGGCTCAAGAGACCCAAACCATCCCCCTGTGTGGAATTATCCCAGCACATCCAACCTTCCCTGTGTGGAAAACAAAAGCCCCAAACCACATTGACCTCCTGGCCACTGCAGGTTGTGCCTCTGCCCCACAACAACAGCCACGCTGTGGATGTTTGTCAGCTGCTCAGAAAAGAGCAGTGAGGGAGGGGGAAAAAAAAAAAAAAAAGGCACTGAAACCTTCACCAGGGTGTAAATTAGGGAGGGCAGCTCCAGATGAGAGCGTGGGACCTGAGCTTGTGCAGCAAAGACCTCAGGGGAGGCAGCTCTGCTCAGCATTTCGCACCAAAAAACCGGTTATTTTGTATTTAAGGCATAATTATGAGCCTGCAAAGATTTATGGTTTGCTCCCAGCCCAGCAGGCTGCTCTGTGAGCACGTTACATCCCAAAGAGAGGGGTGGATTTCATGGAATCCCAGGATGGTTTGGGTTGGGAGGGAGCTTAAAAAGCACCCAGTGCCACCCCCTGCCATGGGCAGGGACACCTCCCACTATCCCAGGTTGCTCCAACCTGGCCTTGGACACTCCCAGGGATGGGGCAGCCACAGCTTCTCTGGGAAATCCATTCCAGCCCCTCACCACCCTCACAGGTAGGGATTTCCCCCCAGTATCCCATCTGACTCTGCCCTCCTACAAACTGAGGCTAAATTTGGACACAGAGACTGGGTTTTTTTTCCCAATCTGTTGTGCCACTCTGGCACTCCTTGAGTTCAAACCAGGCATTTTAGGGCCCAAAGGCTCCCCCTGGCATTTTTTGAAGGCTGGTGTTGCCCAGGGAGCAGCTGTGTGGTGAAACTGGGCTCGATTTCACTTCACCCACAGCTCCAACCCTGCCTCTTCCCTGCCCTGCCCTTCCAAAGGCACTGAGTCAGTGACCCAGTACAGGTTGCAAACCTCACATTTGACTTTTCCAGAGCAATAAAACCCCTCCCCACACGCCTGACACAGTCATTTGGAAGAGCCCCCTCCATGGGGCCACGTCCACTTAGGGGAAAAAAGCAGCAAGAACAAGTTTTTATTTGATTTCAGACCCAAAACCACGATGAAATAGAGAATTGCACAACACCCCTCACACTGGGGGGAGCAGAGTCTATAAAAAAATGAGCCTGCCCATCACCAAAGGGGAGGGGGCTGTGAAGGCACAGAGGTGGCAGGATTGGGATTTCTCCCCCAGCCTGTGGGGTGGATGAGGGATGGGGGCAGCCCCAACACCCTGTTATTCCCTGCTCCAAAGGGATGGTTACACAGCCCCAAAACAGCGCCTCAGAACCAAAGTGAGCCACCCCACAACCCAGGACGTCCAGAGCCAGAACTAGAGGATGCTCCTGGCCACAGGAGCTCCCTGCAAACAGCCACGGCCACTCTGGCTCCCAGAGCCTTTGGGTTTGTTCCCTCTTGACACCGGGAGTGCCTCTTCCTCTGACGTGGCTCCAGGAGGATTCACCTCCCTGTGCTCCCAAAAATCCTTCTCCAGCACCTCAGCACAGCTCCCAAAGCCTGCCTCAGCCTGGTGCCCCCCTCTCCACCCCAGACCCCTCCCAGCCTTTCCTGCAAACTCCCCAGGTTCCCACACCCTGCCCCACTCCAGCCCCCATCTCCCCCCAGTCCTGCTCCCCTACTTCCCCCCACTCTTCCCACTCTCCCCTCCAGTGCTCCCCACGTCCTTCCCATGCTCCCCCACACCCCTCCTATGCCCCCTGGTGCCCCCAACCCCACCAGGGACCCCCCATAACCCAGCTCACACTGCCCTGACCCACACGTCCCTATTGCCCCCCCGGCCCTCAGTGACCCCAACCTCCCTCCCTGCACTCCCCCAACGACCCCCCCAGCGACCCCACTACCCCTCCCACCACCCCAGGGCAGCCCCACCACATTTCCCAGTGACCCCCCCAACACTTATCCCCTCCAGAACATCCCCCACCTCCACGTCCTCCAGTGACCCCCATCCCCAAACCCTCACCTGCATCCCCAGCGACCCCCAGCAACCCCCAATACCCCCCAGTACCCTCAGTAAATCCAATTAAACCCCCCCAGCAACCCCCAGTGACCCCCATTACCTCCCCAGTGACTCTCATTATACCCCCATTACCCCCAGCATCCTCCAGCACCCCCCGTGACCCCCATTATCCCCCCAGACCACCCCTCATCCCATTCCCAGAGACTCCCATAGCCCCCCCAGTGACTCCCATTACACCCCAGTGACCCCATTACCCCCCCGTAAATCCCATACCCCCACCCCAGTGACCCCCAATACCCCCCCAGCGACCCCCAATACCCCCCAGTGACCCCATTACCTCGCCAGTGACCCCTTTACCCCCCCAGTGACGCCTATTACCCCCCCAGTAAACCCAACACTCCCCCCCCAGTGACTCCCATCACCCCCCCGCGACCCCAATTCCCCCCCAGCCCCCCCTCACTCCCACCCCCACTGCCCCCCTCGCCCCCTATTGCCCCCCCTCGCCCCCTACTGCCCTCCTCTCCCCTCCCGCCTGCCCCGCTCTCCCCGCTGCCCCCTCCCGCCCCTCTCCCCTCACCATCGTAGTAGTAGCAGACTTTGCGCTTCGTTCCCTGCGTCAGCGCCATTTTCCTGCCTCCCCTCAGCGCCCGCCGCCGCCCCGTGCACCCAACCCCGCCCGCCCCGGCCCCGCCGCCCCGCCCCCCGCTCCGCCCCGCCCAATCGCCGCGCGCCGGTCCCGCCCGCCGGCCAATGGCGAGGCCGCAGCGCCACCCAGCAGGTTAGGCGGTACCTGGGCCGTACCACGCGCGGGGGGTGCGGGGGGGGGGGCTGCACCATCGCGGGGGGGGGGCAAAGGAGGTGGGGGTCAGGGTGGGTGGGGCGGAACCATTAGATTTGGGGGGGGGGGCAGATGGGGATGAACCATCGCGGGGGAAGGGGGGCACGGGGCCCCCCCGGCAGCCCCCCACTCAGGGCCGAGGGGTCTCACGGAGGTCAGCGGGGTCTGGGGGGGTCCAGCAGCCCCCCCCAGGGCCGGGTTGTCCCATGTGGGTGGGGCTGGGGGGGATGTCTCACGGGGGTCGGGGGGGGTCCAGCAGCCCCCAAAGGTCGGGTTGTTCCATGGGGGGGGGGGGGCTGGAGGGGGTCTCAGGGGGCCAGGAGGGTCTGGGGGAGTCCAGCAGCGCCCCCAGAGTGGGTTGGTGAGAATGGAATTTGTCACTGGTGGGTGTCACCCAGTGGGGTCCATCCCTGGTGGGCATCACCCCCTGTACCCCATCCCATGGCAACCTGGCCCCACCACTGAAAAGGCCTTTATTTCCCCCAAAATGGGTCCTGCAAATGCCATGGGGGCAGAGGGGGGGAAGAAGGAGCGTCCCATGGCCAAGGGGTGCCTCAGCTATCGCTGTTGGGGGGGTTCCTGCCCTCACCAGAGGGGTGAAGGAGGCACAGCCACAGCGGGGCAAGGGGCTGCCGGGACCCCTGGGCAGCTCCAGGTGAGGCTGGAGGCTGGATTTCCACCCTGGAAAAACGTGGTGGGCACCCATTGAGCCCCCCATGCCAGCCTGCCGCCGCTGGGGGTCTGCCCTGGCCATCCATCCCCTCCTGAGGGGGGTAAAATCTGCCCCTCCCAAAGTCTGGAGTGCTCCAAATCTTTACTGCCGAGGTCCAGGGGAGAGTCCACCAACACCGTGATGCTCATGGAGTCTGGGGGGGTTTGACGCAGGGGAGCACTCCCAGCACCCCAGCACGGGGGAGTGGGTCCCGTGGCCCTTCAGGGCTCCTGCTGGTACTGGCCCTCGGTGGCGGTGAAGAAGTCCTCGAGCACACTCTTCATGTACTCGAAGGTGGGGCGCTCCTCGGGGCTCTCCTTCCAGCACTGCCTCATCAGCTCGTACAGCTCCGCGGGGCAGTTGTCGGGCTGCGGCATCCGGTACCCCCGCTCCAGGTTCTGGATCACCTCGGGGTTGGTCATCCCTGCCGGGGCAACGCGTGGGACTCAGTTTGGGTCACCCCCCATGTCACAGGTACCGCCCTGGGGCTGCTCATCCCTGCCTGGACATCGCACGTGGGTCTCAATTTGAGGTCTCCCCCCCTGCATCATAGGGACCACCCCAGGGCTGGTCATCCCTGCCAGGATAATGCACAGGACTCAGTTTGGGTCACCCCCCTGTAACAGGTTGGTCATCCCCTCCTGGACACACACAGGACACTGAATTGGGGTCACCCCCATGTCACAGGTACCACTCTGGGGATGGTCATTCCTGCCAGGACACGCACAGGACACTGAATTGGGGTCACCCCATGTCACAAGTACCACTCTGTGGATGATCATCCCTGCCAGGACATGCACAGGACATCAAATTGGGGTCACCCCATGTCACAGGTATTGCCCTGGGGCTGCTCATCCCTGCCTGGACATCGCACGTGGGTCTCAATTTGGGTCCCCCCCACATCAGAGGGACCACCCCAGGGCTGGTCATCCCTGCCAGGACAATGCACAGGACATCAAACTTGGGTCACCCCCATGTCACAGGTACCACTCTGGGGTTGGTCATCCCCTCCTGGACACACACAGGACACTGAATTGGGGTCACCCCCATGTCACAAGTACCACTCTGGGGATGATCATCCCTGCCAGGACATGCACAGGACAGCGAATTGGGGTCACCCCCATGTCACAGGTACCACTCTGTGGATGATCATGCCTGCCAGGACATGCACAGGACATCAAACTGGGGTCACCCCCATGTCACAGGTACCACTCTGTGGATGATCATCCCTGCCAGGACATACACAGGACACTGAATTGGGGTCACCCCCATGTCACAGGTGCCACCCCAAGCTCCCTGGGGAAGCTTCCACCCCCTTCCACCGCCTCCAAACGCCCCTCCAGGTGTCTTTTGGGGATGCGCCTCGGGAAGGGGTTGGATCCCTGGCTGCGGAGGAGGGCAGGGAGCCAGGCTGGGAGCGTGTGTGCGTGCGGGAGTGCATGTCCACACTCGTGGGCGTGCGCTCGCGTGTGCCAGCCCCGCTGCCACGGGAGATCCTTCCAGCTGCCGGGAAATCCTGACCTGGATACGGGATCCGGCCGTAGGTGACGATCTCGGTGAGCAGGATCCCGAAGGACCACACGTCCGACTTGATGGTGAACGTCCCGTAATTAATGGCCTCCGGCGCCGTCCACTTAATGGGGAATTTAGCCCCTGGAAAAAAACAGCGGGAGGGGAGGGAATGAAGCGTCCTGGAAGAGCTGGGATCACCCCTCTGTGTCTAATCTGCCGGGAAACCCCGGGTCAGGCTCAATCTCTGCTGATGACCTGGGTTTGGTGGCATCCAGCCCCCCCTGTCCCCCACTGCTCGGCGGTGGGCTGGCACCCCTGTCCCTGCAGTAGCCACCAAAAGCAGGGTCGGGTGGGCAAACAGGGTCCTGCGGCCCCCCCCCGTGCCCCCCCCCAGCTGAGAGGAGGGAGGTGGAGGAGGAAAAAGTGTCCCTGCATCCCCCTCCCTGCTCCCCCCTCCTGCAGCTCCTGTCCCTGCACCCCCCTCCTGCTCCCGGGGCACGGTGGGGACCCCCCCAGAGGACCGGGATGGGTGGGGGTCCCTCCTGCCGTGTCCCCAAGCCCTGTGCACCCCCGGGGCAGGGGAGGGAGGAGGGATCCCACCCTCTCGAGCCGTGTACTCGTTGTCCTCGATGAGCCGGGCCAGCCCGAAATCGGCGATTTTGCAGCACAGCGCCTCCGAGACGAGGATGTTGGCAGCCCTCAGGTCACGGTGGATGTAGTTCTTGGCCTCGATGAAGGCCATGCCTTCGGAAATCTGTAATTTGGAGAGGGGGGTTTACAATGAACAGCTCCTGCTCCAGCCCTGCAGAGCCCTCCCAGCCCCAGCCCTGTGTCCCTGCCCCCTCACCTGTGCAGCCATGTCCAGGAGCTTGTTGATGCCAAGCTTGACTCCCTCCGAGGTCTTGAGGAAGTCCACGAGGCTGCCTGCAGGGAGGGCAGCAGGTCTGAGCAGCAAAACACACACTGTCCCCCTCCCCAGCACCTTGGGGTCATGTGGTGGGAGGGCGTCACTAGGGCACTGTCACCCACTGCAACCCAAAATGTGGGGCTGGGAAGCTCACAGTGCCCCAGGAAGGTGGGCAGGGGAGGGTGGGCAGGAGAACACCCTTCCTGCAAGGTCCTTCTCCCCTCCTTTATCCCCGAGACGATGCAAAGGCAGAGCGTGGCATGGATGCCAAAAGCTGCTCGAGGCACATAAACCGGCACAAACAGCTGGATGGGACAGCCAGGAGCTGGAATACTGGACTTTTGGAAGTGCCCAGGGAAGAGGTGAAGTCCCCACCCCTGGAGGTGTCCAAGGAACGACTGGATGTGGCACTCAGTGCTCTGGGCTGGGCATCGGGCACAGGCCGGACTCGATCTCGGAGGAGTTTTCCAGCCTGAATGACCCTGTGGCCGTGCGACCACGTCTCTCCACAGCTCCCCCAGCCACCCCCACGTAGGTGGGCAGCACCTGGGGGGGGTCTCACCCTTCTCCATGTACTCGGTGATGATGTAGATGGGCTCCTTGGTGACCACGGCGTAGAGCCGCACCAGCCGCGGGTGCTGCAGGTTCTTCATGAGGTTGGCCTCGGCCAGGAAGGCACTGGGGGACATGCTGCCCGCCTTCAGGCTCTTCACAGCCACCTTGGTGTGCCCGTTGTAGAAGCCTGTGGAGAGCCAGGAAGAACAGGATGGGGAGAGGGACCCCCCCCCACCCTGGGGATAGGTGGCACCGGCAGCGCCAGCCAAGCAGGCAGCGTGGGGGCTGCTCTGTGGGTCTGGAGCATCCCAAGCCAAGACTGCACGAGGAAGAGATGCCGTGGGTTGCAAAGGTCAGTGGAAGGCTGTAAAGTTTGGCTTGAAGAGGGACTCCCACACCCCGGACTGTCACGGTGTGGCCGGAGGATTTTCGAGGCAGTCACAGCCCTGCCCTGGGCTAAAATCTGTGATCACACCTCAACCCACCGGGCAGATATTGTAATGTGTGGCTTTCAGTGACCACGAGGACAGGAGGTCACTGGGTTTTGAGCAGGAGGGGGAGCTGGGGGGGGGCCAGGCAGTGGTGCTGAAGCCTGGCTCTGGGTGGGAACCAGGAGGGGACTTCGTGGGACAGGCAGTGCCTGTGGGAGTGAAGGCAGAGACCCCTCTTTAGTGGGGGGGAGGAGCAGGGCAGCCCCAGTGCCTTCCCCACCACGGCACTCAGCAGCAGGAGGTGCTTTTGTGGCTGGATCACCACACTCTCAAGGCCCCCACTGCTCCCAGAATTCCAGCCAGAGCCACAGCAAGGGACATTTCCCAAGTGGGGACAAAGACAGCAGCTGTTCCCATGGCGAGCAGAGCCCAGCTCCACGAGGACAGGACCCCTGTCATTCCATCCTGGGTGGCTGGGATGGGAAAGGAAGAAGCTTGGGCTGCTCTGGGTGATTCAGAAGGATTCTCCCTTCTCCCAGAACCCCTGTGGAAAGCCATGAGTCCCACACCCAGGGCTGCGCTGGCTGCTCCATGAGAGATCCCAGCTGGATCCCTCCCATCCCGAGGGTGCCATGGGGCCCCAGTTTTGCCCTGACTCACTCACCCATCCAGACCTCTCCGAACTGCCCCGCTCCCAGCTTCTCCACCAGCTTCAGGGACTCCCTGGGCACCTCCCACTCGTCCTGCCACCACGGCTTCTGCGGCTTCTGCGTCCGGCAGGGTTTGCCCAGGCGGGTGCAGAGCCCGTCGGAGCTGCCTGGGGTGGGGGGAGGCACGGGGGGGGTCAGGGCAGGCAGAGGCACTGGGATCTGGGCACAGGCCAATGGCTTGGCTGGGGCACGTGGAGCAGTGTGTCCTGCTCATCCCATCCCATCCCATCCCATTCCATCCCATCCCATGCTATCCCCATTCCATCTCGTACCATTCCCATTCTGTCCTGTCCCATCCCGTGTCATCGTATCCCAGTCCCATCGAATCCTATCCCATCCCATTCCCATTTCATCCTGTCCTATCCCATCCTGTTCCTATACCATTCCCATCCCATCCAATCCTATCCCATCCCGCCCCATTCCTGTTCCATTCCCATCCAGTCCAATCCTGTCCCATCCCTCTCCCATCCTGCCCCATTCCTATTCCATTCTCATCCCATCCAATCCTGTCCCATCCTGCCCCATTCCTATTCCATTCCCACCCCATACTATCCCATTCCATCCTGTCCTGTCCCATCCCCTCTGGTCTCATCCCACCCTATTCCGTTCCATCCTGTCCCATCTCACCCCGTTCTTATCCCACCCCGGTTCCACCCCATCCCGCTCCATTCCCACCCTATTCCCATCCCATTCCCATCCCCCCTGGCCATCCCATACGTGTGTAGTGCTGCACCAGCTCCCTGAGGCTGCCGAAGGGGACGCGGGGGGAGATGTAGAAGCCGCCGTTGTCCATGTTCCGGATCTTGTAGTGCTTCACCGTCTCTCCCTGGGTCTCATCCAGGTCCCGCACGGACAGCGAGTAGGAGCCTGGGGACACGGGCACCATGTGGGTCCCCCACACCCCTCCCATGCTTCCCAGGGCCTCTCCCAGCGCGGGAAGGTACCTTTGGAGGTCTCGCTCTCCCGGATGAGGAAGGAGCCGTGCGTGTTGCCCGACGCCAGGAGCTGCCGCTCGGCGTCCTTGCGGCTGATGTTCTTGAAGAACCACCTGGGGACACAGGGATGGGGGGGGGTCAGGCTGTGCCTTCACCCACCAGCACTTCTGGGGTGCTCCTGGCTCCATCCCCCCCTGCCAGGGCACAGCTCCCGCTCCATCCCTACTCACGGCTCGGGCTCCAGGCTGTTCACCAAGGCCACGAAGTTGTAGGGGATCAATCCCTCCTGGCCGGTGGTGAGCGACTGTGCCTTCCACCACTCCCCATTCCTGCAAGGACACGGCGAGGTGAGACACCCCCCTCCAGCTGCCAGGACCCTGCACAGCCCCCCCTGCCAGCACAGGAGCCGTGGGGCCGTGCCAGGGGCGGTGCTGGGATGTGGTTGGTGCTCGCTCACTCCTCCAGGACACGGAGCTTCTCTCCCTTCCGCAGCCGCAGGTCCCCGTCGTGCTTGGGCTCGTAGTTGTACAGGGCCACCACCAGCTTATCTGGGGGGACAAGGGGAGGGACAGGGTGGCAGTGGCCAGTTTGGGGGGTGTTCCAGCCACCTCCTCCCACGGCCAGACCTCACCTTGCATGGGGGAGCACGGCGGGGACGTGGACTCGTAGGACACCAGAGGGTCTTGCACCTCGGAGCCATTGAGGATCAGCCTCTGCCAGGGGATGAGGAGCCCCGTGAGTCCTCACCTTCCAGGGTTTGACCACCCCATGGCCACCTCTGGAGGTGTTTGGCCACTGGGATGGGGGTCTCTCACCCCCTCCTCACCTGGTTCTTGCTGTCGGGGTCGATGGGGTAATTGCAGTGGTCACAGATGTCGATGTTCTCGATCCAGTCCTCGTCGTAGTCTGAGCTGCAGCAGCAGCCCATGGTGCCTGGGGGGGCAGAGGTGGTGAGGGGAGGCTTCACACCCCCAGGCTCCCCTTTCCTCCCACTCCAGCACACCCCTATCCCTGCATCCATCTGTCTGGCTTCCCACAGGGCATGACCCATCCTGCGCACTCCTCAGCTGAACTGGGGACATCCCCTGACTCTCTGTCACCAGCCCTTATTTCCTCCTAATTTATTCTGGCCTCATTAATTAAAACCACCGAAGGCAATTAGTCCCCCAGCCTGAGGCTCCCCTTTACCTCCAGCTCCTTCCCACCCTCCATCTCACCCACCTCCATCCTTCCCTTGGGG
Organism: Chiroxiphia lanceolata; assembly: GCF_009829145.1. Taxonomy (NCBI): domain Eukaryota; kingdom Metazoa; phylum Chordata; class Aves; order Passeriformes; family Pipridae; genus Chiroxiphia; species Chiroxiphia lanceolata. Next base: position 5,262,925 of record NC_045660.1, on the reverse strand, counting down.
CGATCCCTCTGTTCCTCAGCCAGATAACAACCTGATCATCAATACCCCATTAACAATTAATACACCCTTGTGTTTGATGAGGTTTGGCTGGGCCTGGCACCCCCCAAAAGCAGCTCCTGGGGTCAGAGGTGGATGTAGGTGCTCCCCACCCACCCTGTGCAGCCTCTGATTTCCGTCTCCCACAAGCTCTCAGCCTCTCCCCCACACTCACCCCCGTTTCTCCTGCATCAGGGATGTCCTTAAACCCCCACCCCTGCTCTGAGGCCCCTCATCCTGTGCAGCTCACCCTGAAACATCCAGGAGGATGTTCCACCTCCACCTCGAGGACCAACCCTGGTGACACGGAGCCAGCACGGGGCTGTCCCCAGTGTCCCCTGCACCCTGGTGTGGGCAGGGATGTCATGAGTGTCACAAGGGCTCTGCAAACCACCCGGGGCACCTCTGCCCTTCCCGAAAATGCTGATGATGGCACAAAACCCCCATGGTTTTGGGAGCCCCACGGTGCATCGTGTGGAAATGGCGGCCCACGGCCCCGGAAAAAGCTCTTCCGCAGAATCCCCCACGCCCACACGGCTGGGATCTGTCTCCACCAAGACCTGGCCTCCAAACCCTGCTCTCCAGGCTCAGCTTTGGGGGCTCTCTGGGGGCCCCGGCGTGGTTTCCACGGGCTCTGGGAGCCCCGAGTCACCACGAGCCAGCCCGGGTGTGTCTGTCCCACCACCCAAAACCGGTGGCCACTGCGCCGGCGCTGAGTGGGAGCTCTGATCTGGCAGTGAGTGGCACAGCTGGGAGGGTCCCCATCCTCTCCTGGTGCCCTGCTGAGCCCTGGGAGATGCTTTTCTGAAAGACAGACCGGCTGCTGGCACTGCTGGCACCACTTTGGCCTTGGTTTCTGCCATTGGTAGAAATCCATGCCTTTCCATGCTGGGGGCTTCATTTGAGTGGGCACGTAGGGAAGAGGCTTGCAGGGGGTCCCCAGGGAGGGTGCAGGGTCCCTGGGGTGCTGCCAGCCCTCTGTGCCACCAGCCTCAGCCAGAGGACACTACCACTCAGAGCCCCCCCAGCCTGCACTGCCAGGGCTGGTTTTCCAGACCAGGAGCCCCCTCCCTTGGATCCAGGGTCAGCAGGGACACAGGGATCATCCCCACGGTGCCACCTCGGGGTGCCCACCACCAAGGGGAGCGGGTGACTGGCAGTTTTGGTGAGGAGAACACAGATGAGTGACTCCCACCTTCCCCCCATGCCATACAACACTGCTAAAAACCACCCTGGTACCTTCTGGTGACCCCATCTGGGGACTCACCTTGGCACCCAAAAAGGGGCTCCTGCTGCAGGCAGGAGGAGCAGGCAGGGCCACAGCGATGCCCAGCAGCAGCAAAGCCCCCTCCACCCCCCCAGCACCACCCTGGTCCCGCAGAGGAGAAGCCCCCGACCCCCCAGAGCTCCCCCACAGCCCTTCAGGCACCTTTACCAAAGGAGGTGTTTTTTCCTCCCTGCACGGAGCCGGGGTGGGGAGGGAGGTGCTGCTGCTGCGCCTTTTTTTCTTACAGCCCCAAGCCACAGCGTAATTTCCACCGAGCAGCCGTTTCACCTGGGCCACGTCGGGGGGGAAAAAGGGGCGTTTGAAGTTGGCTTTTGGTGACTGCATCTGTGCAAACCGAATTTCTGCTGCGAAGGTGCCTGGGAGGGACGTGTAGGCGCCCCTGCCCCCTGTTCAGTGTGTCCCCCGGGAGGTATCTGCGTGTCCTACTGTGTTCCTGTCCCTGTTTTGGCTCTGGAGTGTGTTTGGACCCCCCATCTCCCTGCCCTGGGCTGACCTTTCTGCTCCAGCCAGGTTGGGTTGGTTTGTTCACGGGTGTGGGCGGGCTGAAGGCTGGGCTGACCCCCGTCCCTGATGCTCTTCAAGGCTCACCAGAGCGTCCCCCAGCCAGCTGTGACTCACTGGGTGTCCAGCCCTGCTCTGGCACAGCCTCACAGCGACACAAAGGATGCCGGCCCCAGAGCTGCCCCTGCAGCAGGAGGGTCTTTGCGCTGAGGCAGCACCAAAAATGGGTTTATCTCAATGTCTGAACCCCCAAACTGGGAAGCAAACCCCAGCAGCCCAGCACTGAGCTGCTGCCTGTCCCTACACCACTCTCACCCACAGCCCTGGGGACAAAACTCCCACTTTGCCCTGGAAATGGGGGCCTTGGGAAGAGCCCTGTGAGGGGGCCGGTGCTCCCACCCCGGGCAGGGGACATTGAGACAGCAGCTTTCACCCCAACTGGGAGGGCACAGAGGAGTGGGGGGCGCAGGCTGACTCCCCCCATCCCTCACCCAGGCGTTCACAACCCCCCACCACTCACTGCAAACCCAAACCTCCATTTCCACCCCTCCGAGGGGCACTCGGGGGGCACACAGACCCCCCGCTGTCCCGGTGGTCCCCGTCTCCCATCTCTGCACGGCGCAGACCCTCCCACCCCCAGCTCTTACCTGTTGGCAGGAGATGATGCCCGGCCCCTCTCAGACCCCCATTCCCGGGCAGCGCTCCCGTCCCCTCCTCACGTCCTGCCCATCCCGCCGGGGGCGCGGGGACCCTGCGGGGCGCGGCGCGGAGCCCCCCGAGGCGCGGGCCGTGCTCCCCGAGGGCGCTCTCGCTCCTGCTCCTGCTCCCGCCTGCCCCGCTTGATTTCCTGCCTCATGAGCAAACTCTCGAGCAGCTCGTTCGCAGCTCGTGCCCGACCGCAAGAGCGAGCGACAAACCCCGAGGGCTTCCTGCCATCCCCGCCGCGAGGGTCCCAGCGCTGGCTGTCCCCTCGCCCGGGGCGTGCTGAGACCCTCAGTGGTGACTGTGGGGTCCCACGGGGTGGGAGAAGGGTCAGGGACAGGCAGGGGGTTGTCACCTGCTGCCCAGTCCCCTGTGCTGTCCCCTCTCCAGGGCTCAGGTTGGCAATGCCCTGCACCAGCTGCCCCTGACCCCACTGGACCCTACACCGTTGTAGGACACATCCTACACCCCAAAACCCCCTTTTTGGCCACCACCACTGTGTCACCACAGACTTTGGCACCCAGACAGCCACGGGGTCAGGGGCTGAAGCTGGGGGGGACACCCTGTGCCCCTGCCAGGTCTGCCAGCCCTGTGTTTTGGAGACAGCTCAGAGCAGAGCAACCACAACACCATTGTCTTGGCTTCTGAGATCAAACACGAAGCCGCAGGTATCAGCTCGGTGAGGCACAGGAAGCCCAGCTGTGTTGAGAGGGGAGAGGGGGTTATGGCAGCCTGGGGGGCACATCAGGCTCTCCCCGTGGCCTGGGAAGGAGAAGCAGCCCCCAAAATGATCCCTAGGTCATCCCACAGCTTCCCTGGGTCTCCCCACATTGTCCCTGGCACTGCTTGCACACAGGGCCCTGCGGAAGTCGCATCCCCAAGTGGCAGCTTGTGCTGTCACCTCCCTGCCCCCCTTCCCGGTCCCCACAGCAAAAATCTTGGAGCCACATCTACAGGGCCAGGAAGGTGCCTGGGTACGTGAAAATGCAGAAAAAAACATCAGCTCTCACCTTCACCTCCTTTTATTCCGCCTCAAAGGGCTGCTCCCAACATTTTCCACTGTGTTTGACCCCACTGTCCTTAGGGACAGGCCCCCAGAACTCCCTGTGCCCCATGGGGGTGGTGGCACTTCCCATGGCACTGCTCCTGGAGCAGGGCTGGCAGCACCACGGCTCAGCTCCGCCTGCCCTGAGCCCTGAGGGATTTGGGGAGTGATCCTCGAGCCCTGCCAGGTCCAGATGCACCCGTGGGTGCCTGCGGGGCTCCCACCCGGCCCCCGGGGGGGATCAGCAGAGGGAGAAGCGGCGGGAGTTGATGTTCATGCGGGTGACCCCGATGTGCTTGAGGGGCGTGGAGAGCAGGAAGGCGGCCTTGGGGGGGATGTTGCAGAGCAGATCCGAGTCTTCCTCGCAGCCCTCGAGGCCGAAGGTGGCGTCGTCCAGCATCTCCTTGTGCTGGTGACAGGCCTGCTCCACCTTCAGCCGGTGCAGCCGCGCCCGCAGGCGCATCAGCTGCTGTGCCAGGTGCTGGTCCACAGCCTGCATCTCCCTCTGGAAGGGAGACCGGAGTCAGGATGGAGCGGGATCACCCCCCGGATCAGCTGCAGGGGTGATGGGGCAGCAGGGATGGGGCTTGACCAGGGAACAAACCCACCCTGGGACAGCACAGAGCCCACGCATGCGGTCCTGTGGTGGGCACAAGTGTCTGATTCCCGTGGGCTTTTTATCCTGTTGCTGCCTCAGGGACAGGCTACTGGGCACCCCCAAACACCCTGTGCCCCATGGGGGTGGTGGCATTTCCCATGGCACTGCCCCTGGAGCAGGGCTGGCAGCACCACGGCTCAGCTCCACCTGCCCTGAGTTCTGAGGGATTTTGGGTGCCACCCTCTGGAAGCCACCACGTGCCACATCAACAAGTCCACAGTAGCAGTGCCACCAGCAGAGCAGGCGGGGGGGGGGTGACAAGTGCAGACCCCAACAGTGTGGTGAGGGGACAGGGGCAGAGCTGTGGCACCACAGAGCCACGTGTGCCTTGCAAAAATCCTCGTGCACCCACCGAGCCGGGCAAAGGAGCAAAGCCCCTGCTGACCCTGCCACGTCCCCTCACTGCTGCGTGAGGTCAGGCACAGGGGAGCCCTGTGGTCCCACCTCACCCCTCATCCCACTGCCGGCTACTCACCAGCTCCGTCCTCAGCCACTCCAGAGCCGCCTCCATGGTGGCAAAGCCACAGACGCCACCACCCAGCTGGTCCTCGGGGTGCCCAGGGCCCTGCTCAGCCCCCTGGGCCCCCCCCGAGGTGCCCCAGCGCTGCCCCCTCACCCGGGCCTCCCACTCCAGGTACGAGGGTCTCCGGGTCTGCAGCTTCAGCTTGGCCGTCAGAGCCTTCACACTGTCCAGGTTCTCCTCCTCCCAGGTGGGCTCCTCCTCGCCCAGCTCCTTGAACTTCAGCTGGCTGAGGGCCATGGTGGGACCCCCCGCAGCCCCCCAAGCCCCTCGGGTGACCTCTGCCCACTCAACAACCCACCCGCCGCGGAAATGAAACCTCCACCCCGGCCACGACCACCCAACCACCCACTCCCTCACTCCCCCAGCTGTGCCCAGTTCCCAGCTATTTATCCATCCCCCGAGGACAATTCCGATGGGCAGGAATTTCCTTATCCAGAGGAGTGCAAAGGAGGAGGGTTTTTGGGTTTATTCGATGTTGTTCTGGTGGGGTTTTTTTTTGTTGTTTTCCTTTTCGTTTTTAGCATCATTGTCTCCGGCTGGGAGGAGACTCCCCGTTCCCGGACGAAGCCTTCACCGGGCACGGAGGAGCGGGAATGATTTATCCCCGGGCGCAGCCGCCTCCTCCCCGCACCCGGGGGGGGACCCAAAAAAAACCTAAGGAAGGAAAAAGAAACCGTGGGGGGGTGGGCACAAGGGGCAGCCGGGGTCCCGCACCCGGACGGGACGTTAAGGTGGAACCGCGTCGGGATCTGCCCTCTCCCCCCTCCTCCCTGCCCCGGGGGGCTCCAGGGGCAGCAGTGATGGGGGCCGGGTCTTACCTGTGTCCCACGGGTCTCACCTGCCCCTCGGACGCCCACCCCCGACCCCTCCGGCGCCCCCAGAGTGCCCCCCCAAATTCCGCGCGTGCCTCGCCAGTGCTGCGAGCGAGCCCCCGCCTCTCCTTCGCGTGTCCCTCCCACGGCCCCACTCGTGTCCCCTCGCTCCCGCACCCCACGCGGAGACACCCCCGCCTCCCGGCCCACCCCGGGAGCCCCCCAACCCCGAGGAGCGCCCCGTCCCTCCGGACCGGGCCACCTTAAACCCGACATCCGCCGGCCCGCCAGGGCTGTGCGGGGCATCGCCGCCCCCCCCGCTTCCACCCCGAGGTCCCCGCGTGCACCCCCAGGTCCCTCCTCCCACCCCGAGCTCCCCCTCTCGCGCCCCGAGATCCCCCTTTTACACCCCGAAATCCCCCCCCCCCGCTTGCACCCTGAGCTCCTCTGCTTGTGTCTGTTGGCACTCTGGGGTCCCCCGCTTGCACCCCAGGGTCCCTGGTGCCACCCCACAGTCTCCTATTGCGCCCTGAGAGTCTTCCTTGCACCCCACCGTCCCTGCTTGCACCCCATGGTCCCCTGCTTATGCCCAGGAGCTCCCCGTGGGCATTCCGAGGTCCCCTGCCTGCACCCCACTGTCCTCCCACTTGCACCCCAAGGTCCCTGCTTGCCACTCGAGGTCCCCCCCACCTGCCCCCCCAGCCCGAGCAGGTAAGCAGAGGGGTGGCAGGGGCACTGCCAGGTGCCCACCCTCCTCCTCCTCCTCATCCAGGGGCCTTGGCAGCACCTCCTGCCCCGTCCCCAGGCCCGGGGGGGGACACTGTGGGCACAGGGGCCCTGGCAGAACCCACGGGGCCCTGGCAGCCGGGTCGGGGGCGGCTGGTGACGGGGTGGCAGGGAAGGACCTGGAGCTGCTCTCTGCATTCCCATTTTCACCAAAAATCGCCTCCCTGCAGCGCAGCCGGCACGGGACACCCGGCTTGGGTGGGAGTCTGGGGCCAGCTCAGCCCTCCCCGCCCCGTGCCTCAGTTTCCCCGGGGAGGAAACGTCCCCCTGGCTGCGTTTCGCAGCTCCGTCCGCTGTAGGTGACAGTGCAAACACCCAGAGGGGGTGAGGCCGTGACGCAGAGGGAAGAAGGGGTTTCCAGCCGGGCCGTGCGCTGCAGGATTTCCCCTTTCTCCCTCCCCAGTCCCCCGCGCCGGGCAGAGCCGGCCATGGAGTTCTCGGAGCTGATCAAGACGGCGACGGTGGAGAACGTGCTGCTGTCGTGCGCGGGGCTGCCGGCGGTGAGGGGCACCCTGTGCATCACCAGCCACCACCTGCTCCTCTCCTCCTGCCCCGGCGGGGACGTGGAGCTCTGGCTGCTCATCCGAAACGTGGACGCCGTGGAGAAGAGGTGCGTGTGCTGGTCCCCACCCCGCAGCTGCCCCGCGCTCCCTCCCGGCCCTGTCACCCCTTCCTCCCGAGCTGGAGCGCTCCCGAGCAGAGCACGGCCACCCCTGGGTGCTGCCCGCCGAGCCTTGTCCTTCCTCTCCCTCACGGCCCAACACGGCAGCACCGGGCGCTGACCTCCTCTTCTCCTCAGAGTGCAGAATTTAGGCTGGTACCAGCCCCCCCGGACTAACAGCTCCGCCCGGGACACCAGGTTTGGCTTTTAACGCTCCCTTGGCTCTGCCAACCACCGCGGCGCCCGCCGTGCCCCGTCCAGGGCAGGGAGACGGTGGAAATCCCGGCTCCGGGGGCAGACGAGAGCCAGAGATTTGGCAACCACACCAGCACAGCCCTCGGGGGGAGAGGGCAGCTCGGCGCTGTCTGTGTGTCCGTCTGTGCGCGCACGGACCCCCGGCCAGCCCTGACCCCCCTCCTGCCTCCCCCAGGCTCACCGGCTCCTCCGGCACCATCACGCTCCGGTGCAAAGACCTGAAGGTGCTGCAGCTGGAGATCCCGGGCATGGAGGAATGTCTCAACATCGCCAGCTCCATCGAGGTGAGCCCCGGGCAGCAAAGGGTTGCCAGGGCAAAGCGGCCCCGCCGTGTTTGCTCTGCGCCTGTCGTTCGCTGGGTAAATAAGCACTCAGCTCCGGCAGCGCTGGCACAGGGTGCCCCGTGGGGCCGCTGGTGCTGCCCAGCCCTGGCCTGGTGCTGGGATGTGGCCAGGAGCAGGGAACAGCCACGGGGTTTGCAGAGCCCTGGGGACATTCCCAGCCGCATTCCCTGCACCATGATCAGCGCTGCCTTTGCTCCCGCTGCTCCAGGCCCTCTCCTCGGTGGACTCCGTGATGATGATGTACCCGTTCTTCTACAGACCCCCGAGCCTGAAGCTCGAGGAAGGATGGCACCAGTTCCCCCTTGAGCAGTACTTCCAGCAGATCTCCTCGCAGGTGAGGCTGGAAGGAGACCTGAGTCCCCCCCCACCCACGCTGGGCTGGGTACCGGGGCTCCCCCTGACCCCATGTCTGCCCCAGACGAGCCAGTGGCGGCTGAGCACCGTGAACCAGGACTTCAGCACCTGCCCCACGTACCCTCCCGCCGTGATTGTGCCGGCGGCCGTGGGCGATGAGGCCCTGAGAAAGGCTGCCCGGTTCCGGCAGGGAGGGAGGTTCCCCGTCCTCAGCTACTTCCACCCCAAAAACCGCACTGTGAGTCCGCCCTGCCCCCTCGTCCCCTCTCCCACGGCTGCCAGCCCTCTGAGAAAGGTGGCTGGAAGCCCCCCCATGCTGTGGGGGTGATCTCCATCTCTCACCCTGCAGGTGTTGCTCCGGAGCAGCCAACCCCTGACGGGACCCAACCGCAGGCGGTGCCGCGAGGACGAGACGCTGCTGGGGACGATCCTGGACGAGGGGGAGAGGGGCTTCATCATCGACACACGCTCGGCCCAGGCAGCAAAGCAGGCTCGGATGACCGGGGGAGGCACAGAGCCCAAATCCTCCTACCCACAGTGGAGGAGGCTGCATCGGCCCCTGGAGAGGTGAGGGCTGTGCTGAGCCCTGGCGCTCTCGTGACACACTGCCTGGCATGACGTGGGGAGTCCACCCCCACAAAAGAGTCACCAAGCCCCCAGCACCTCTCTCCCCGCTCCCAGGGGCCGCCCGCTGCAGGAGAGCTTCGCCAAGCTGGTGGAAGCCTGCAGTGACCCCTCCCTGAGCATGGACCGGTGGCTGGGCCGGCTGGAGAGCAGCCGCTGGCTCAGCCACATCAAGGCAGCCCTGAGCACGGCCTGCCTGGCTGCCCAGTGCATGGACAGGTAAGGGGGCTGCACCCCAAAGCCCCTCCTTCCCCCAACTCCCAGCGTGGCACGAAATCCGGGTGCCAGCCCAGGTCAATCCCGACAGGGAGGAGGCCAAGGTGCTGGTGCACGGGGCGGAGGGGACGGACACGACGCTGCTGGTGACAGCGCTGGCCCAGGTGATCCTGGACCCGTCCTGCCGCACCCTGATGGGATTCCAGGGGCTGCTGGAGCGGGAGTGGATCCAGGTGAGAGCAGCAGCTCCGAGGGGGATGGGGATCCCAGCCTGGCTGGGCACCCTCAGCCCCATATCCCCCCCCTTGGCGTCCCACAGGCCGGACACCCCTTCCACCTCCGCTGCGCCCACTCCGCCTATTCCCACGCCCGGCTGAAGCAGGAGGCACCGCTTTTCCTGCTCTTCCTCGACTGTGTGTGGCAGCTGAGCCGCCAGTTCCCCTTCTCCCTGGAATTTGGGGAGCGTCTCCTCCTCTCCCTCTTCGACAACGCCTACGCCTCGGCCTACGGCACCTTCCTCTGCAACAACGAGAAGGAGAGGTGAGAGGGTGGGGACAGCGCTGTCCCCAAGGAGCAACTCCAGCAAATCCCCTCCTGGTCACAGTTCGGGTCACAGCAAACCCCAAGAGCCCTGGCAGGGACTGAAACGCATCCCCTGTGTCCCACAGGAGCCTGTGCAAGGTGAAGGAGAGCACACACTCGCTCTGGGCCTGGCTGAACCGGCCCGAGGAGCAGCAGAAGCTCCTGAACCCTCTCTACTCGCACAACACCCTGGTGATCTGGCCCTCTGTGGAGCCCCAGAGCATCCAGCTCTGGCAGGGTGAGCGGGATCCTCCCAAAATCCATCCTCAGCCCCGAGCTGGGCTGGCTGAGGGGAAGCTGCTCTGCCTTTCCCTCGCTGACAGGGCTGAAATAACGCCCAGCCCCTTCTCTCCCAGGTTTATTCCTCCGTTGGATCCGTCCATCCCAGCACCTGGATGAGGCCTGGGCAGAGATCCAGCGGTTGGTTGAGGAAAACAACGCCCCTGCCAAGGAGAGCACAGGGAACAGGCTGAGCCAGTCCCTCTCTGACCCCACTGCTGGGATGGAGAACAGGAGATGAAGGGCAGCACGGGCAGTTCAGCCCCATGGGATGCCAGGACAAGGCAACACTGGAGCTTCCTGTGGGAAGCACTGTGCTGGACACAGACCCCACAGACAGCTCTGGGAGGGAGGAACAGACCCCCTTTCCCAGCCTTTGGGCTGCCCAGACTGAGCTTGTTTCAGTAAAGCCTCTCTCCCAGCCCACACTGGCATTCTGCTCTTCCATAGGGGCAGGAGGAAGATGCTCCTTCCCAGGGGGATTTCGGCAGCACTTGTGGATGGCTGTGGAGCAGGACATCAACCTGCCTGCCTGCCAGGCACAGCAAAACCAGCAGCTCACACTAAACCAACACCCTCTCCACAGAAGGCACAGAGGCTGCAGCCTCACTGTTGCATCAGGCACTCCAAGCTGGGAGAGCCGGGCTGGGAATTCTGCCCTTGAACCCAGATTTGAGGAAGGAAAGAGAAACAAACCACCCCTCCCGACAGGCAGGGTGAGACAGGGGGGAAGGATGAGGAGCACGAGCTCCTAGAGCAGGAAATAACTGTTCCATGAGGAAAGTTGGCCCAGGGTCAGCCCAGCAGATAAACAAAGCGGCCGGGCCGGGCGCGTGCGTGTCAGCTGGAAAACAATTCCTGGCTGCTGCACTTCCAGCCTCTTCACACTTCAGGGCTGGACCTGAGGCTCTGGGTCACTCCCTGGGAAAGAGTTAAGCCAGGATGGGCAGAGGTCCCAGGAGGAGCAGCACTGTCTGTCTGCCCATGGGTGTGGAGCAAGGCACTGGCAACAGAGCCAGGAAAACAAAGTCCTTGGGTTAACTGGGGAAAAAAAACCAAGCAAAAAACCCACAGAGGTGCTTTGCCTTGTGTTTACAAAAGATTTCTATTTATTTCCTGATGATTTTTTCCCTCCCCTGATGTATAAATATGCCCAGCAGGCAGGAAGCCCCCGGGGCAGGCAGGCAGCCAACCCAGTAGCCTTCCCACAAAAGCCATTCCTGCCCTTTGGAGCTGGCTGAGTTTCCACTTCCCCACCTTCACACAGCCCCCAAAATGCAGCAGGAGAACTTCAGGCCTCACAACAGCCCCGTGACAGAGCTGATGGACTGGGCAAGGGGTTGGAGGAGAAAAAGGAGGAGGAGAGGAGAGGGAAATCCTCCTTCAGGCTTCAAACTCAAACTCGAAGTACTGGGGATCGAAGTAGTGGATGCGGACGTAGCCATCCTCACCCCCACTGCTGTAACTGCAGGGAGGAAAGGGACAGTCAGAAATGCTGCAGGAGCAACCAGGGGCAAGTCTGGCCTCACAACCCCCTCCTGGAACTAACACAGGAGTCACAAGGTAAAGAAAGGATCAGTGAGGCAGCCAAAGTGTGGAACAGGGTGTTAGTGACCCCCCGGGCTGGCCTGAGGGGAGGCTGGAATGGGAGGATTAAGGTGCTGGTTCTGCTCCCAGCACAGGGATCCTGTAGGTCCAGACACATCCCAACTAAAAAGTGGGATTGGCTGGGCTGGGACATGCTGCAAGACCCCCAGAGAGCCTCACCTCTTCCCGTCGGGGTGAAACGCGACGCTGTTGATGGGACCAAAGTGACCCTTCACTCTGCCAAACTCTTCCTCAAAAGCCAAGTGGAAGAACCTGGGAGAAGGAAGGAGATTTACTCTGTCACAAGGAGCTGGGAGCCTGGAAGGGGCACAATCAGGGATTCCTCAAACAAGCTCTGCATGTTCAAGGACTCCTCCAGGAGCAGGGTGCTCCGGGAACAGCGTTCTGAGCTGTCAGGAGCGCTCCGGGGAGGGAAAGGACCTGCCTGGCCTCAAATTTGCCAATCCTGGTGGAGGTTGTGGTCACATCCATGGCCTCCTGCCCACCACCAAGCACGACCTGCAAAGGAGAGAAGCCACCACCCTTCAGTGCTGCTTGTCCCACACTCAGGAGCAGCTGGGGGAGGAGGGAGTAGAGCCTTTGGGGAATCCCAGAACCACCGAGGCTGGAAATCAGAGGGCACAAAGCCTCGTTCCCTGTGCCAGAGCCAGCAAAATTCCCCAGCCTCATTGCACAGTCCTGGTTTTCAGCTGGGCTGGGGACACTCATGCTGGTGACACAACTCAGGGGTCACAGCAGGAGGGTGACACTGAGGGAGCTCATTCTTACATGGTCAAAGATGGGGGAGAGGGCGGCGGAGTTCACCGGCCGCTCCGTCCGGAACGTCTTCAGGTGCTCCAGGGATGTGCAGTCAAAGAGCTACGAGGCAAAAAGGCAGAGAGCTCATTAATTAACTCACACAAATCCAGCTGCTGGGCCTCACCTGGGCAGGTGCAGTCACTCCTGGACACTCAAATCCCAAAATGTACTTCCCCAGAACGCCAAAACACCGGCCTAAGGTAAACCTGTTGCCTTCCAGAGGTGGTAAGCTGCCAATATATTCTGGAAAATGCCAAAAATACTCTGGAAATGCCAAAATAATTGCATTTTCAATGCCTGACTGATAACTTCACACGGTGGCATTTCCCCTTTCTCACTGAGCTTTCCCACTGAGCTTTGCCTTTCCACTTCCTCAAATCCCTGAGGAGGAAAAAACCCCTGTGATAAGCTCTGAGGAGAGGTCCTGCCAGGATATATCCACTGCTGATGGAAAAACCTCACCTTGGCCGTGTTGTCCTTGGAGGCTGTGATGAACATGGTCATGTCCCTGGAGGTCTGGATGTCGTTGATCTGCTTGGTGTGCTCCTTGATGTTCGACAGCTGCTCCCCTGACTGGGGGGGAAGAGGCAGAATCAGAGAGCTGGGAGGTGACCTCCTCATTGAAAACAATTTAGGAGATCATGGAATAGCATCCTGGGATGGTGTGGGTTGGAAGGGAACTTAAAGATCATCTCACTCCATCTGAGCAGGGGGGGTTGGCACATCCGCCTTGCTCAGGGGAGCCACAAATTTGAACTACCCTTCCATGAAGCTGCTGTTTGGAGCCCCAAATTCCTACAGTTTACCCCCTGAACCCCACAGGAACGCTGTGCCATCCTTCCCCCCCCCAGTCCCTGACCTTGGCACTGAACTGGTTGAGCTCCCCGCTCTCGTGGCCCGCGATGATGAACTCCCCGAGGGGGCCCCACACGGCGCTGGTGATCTTGGAGTCGCTGCAGGGGATCTTCATGTAGGGCTCGTTGTTCTCTGAGGGAGGGGACAGACACACAGAGAGGTGGCACAGCCCTTCACACACCCCCCCAGCCCCTCCCCAGCCCCGGGGAGGGTCCCTCACCGATCTGGGCGGGGTCCCGCAGGTCGAAGAAGCTCACGAAGCACTGGTAGCCCATCTGCTTGTCCGTGGAGAACATGATGATGTTTCCCCCAAAGTCGAAGCCACACGTCCTCACAGCAGAGCTGGTCTTCACCAGGGCCAGCTGCTTCCCTGGGGGGGGCAGGGACCTCGGCTCAGGGGGTTGGGGGGGAGTTATGGGACAGGGGAAGGGGTGGCAGGGGCAGCAGGAGGGTCAGGGGTCCCTGACTTGGGATCTGCAGAATCACTTGTGAGTCACAGACCACCGGATTTTGGGGGGCTTTTCCAAGCTTAATCATGGAATAACAGAGTGCTTTGGGTCGGAAGGCACATTATGGATCACCTTTTCCACCCTCTGCCTGCAGGGACACCTCATGCTATCCCAGGTTGCTCCAGCCTGGCCTTGGATACTTCCAGGGATGGGGCAGCCACAGCTTCTCTGGGAAATCCATTCCAGCCCCTCCCACCCTCACAGAGAAGAATTCCTTCCCAATCTCCCACCCAAATCTCTCCTTTTCCAGCTTAAAGCTACTCCCCCTTGTCCTGTCCCTCCATCCCTTGTCCCAGGTCCCTCTCCAGCTCCCTTGGAGCCCCTTCAGGCACTGGAAGGGTCTCCAAGGTCTCTTCCCCAGGCTGAACACCCCCAGCTCTCCATGGTGGAGCTGCCCCATCCCTGTGGATGCCCTGGAGGTGTCAGGCAGGGATTTTGGGAAGGGTTTTACCTGTCTCACAGTCCCAGAGCCGGCAGCTGTTGTCGGCAGAGCCCGTGAGCACGTGCCTTGTGTCCCCTGGGTGTCACCAGTCAGGGAAGGACATGGATAAATTTTTAGATATGTACAAATTCTATAGATACAGATGTGTAAAAATTCCATCTATATAAAAATACATATGGAAAATGTAACAGTTTAAGTGAAGGGATCAAGACCAGAGTAAGAGGCAGGAATGACCCCAGAGGCAGAAATATGGAATATATATATTTATATATATAATTGGATATATATAACTATAAATTTATATTAAAATGTATATATAAATATAAATGTGTATATACGTATATAAAACATAAATATATATAATATATATAAATTCCATATATATAAAAATATACATGGAATATTTAAGAATTTAAGTGAAGGTATGTCAGAATAACAGGCAGGAATGATCCCAGAGGCAGAAATATGGAATACATATACTTACATAGATAAAAGAATATATATTACATACACAAAGATAATTATATATATGGAGTTTTTATATATATACAAATTCCATATATATAAATTCTTTATCTATATTCAATATATATATAAAAATATAAGTGGAATATTCAAGAGCTGAAGTGCAGAGATCAAGGGTAAAGCAGCAGGAAGGATCCCAGGGGCAGTTTGATGGGATGAATCCCGGGCTAAAATATGGGATCAAACCGGTCTTTTTTTTTTTTTGGGGGGGGGGGGTTTAAAAAGGATACAATCGGCATCCACACACCACACAGCCCCCGTGTGCCCGTTGTAGGTGCCCAGCCTCTCGCCGTTCACCGAATACCACACGTTGACGATCTGCGAGGCGAAAAAAACGCGCGGATTAATTAAATAATAAACTAACGAATTATGGCGGGGGGCGGTAAGGGGGGAGCACTCACGGGATCCTTGGCCACGGTGAACAGCAGGTCTCCCTCGCGGTTGTATTTGATCTGCGTGATGGAGCGCTCATGGCCTTGCAGCAGGATGGGCTTCTGTAATTATTAAGTTATTAATTAATGAGTGAGGGGAGGTGGAGAAGGAAAGGGAGGGTGAGGCGGGGGGGCGAGCGCGGCCCCCCGGTCCGGGGCTCCTGGGGCGCGGGGGGGCGGCCAAGCCGCCCCCCCGCGCCCCAGGAGCCTCGGACCGGGGGGCTTTGAGCCGCAGAATCATCAGGAGCGGCCACAAATCGCGACAATCGCGACCACCCCGCTCCGGTCTTACCATGGCGACCACGCTAAAGAGAGAGGAAGGCGGTCACTTCCGGGTTGGGGAGTCGCGGAAGAAATGCGTCACGCGGTCGCCATGGCAACGGTGCCGGGCTTCCGGTCCGATCAGGAAGTGAAGCGCCGTTGCCATGGCGACCGCGGGTGAGGGGAAGGAGATGGCGGCGGGGAAAGGGGATGTGATGGTGTCCCTGGAGCAGCGTGGGCGGCGGGAGGGAGGTTGTGGAGAGCGGGGTTGGGTTGTCGCGGGTAAACGGGGATGGAGGCGTGGGATGGGTGGGGTTGGGAGGGAGCTTAAAGATCGCCCGATTCCAGCCCCCTGCCACGGGCAGGGACACCTTCCGCTACCCCAAGTTGCTCCAGTGTCCTGGCCTTGGACACTCCCAGGGATGGGGCAGCCGCAGCTTCTCTGGGAAATCCATTCCAGCCCCTCCCCACCCTTACAGGGAGGAATTTTTTCCCAATATCCCACTTGAATCTCCCCTTTTCTGGTGTGAAGCCATTCCCCTTTATCCTGTCCCTCCAGCCCTTGTGAATAGTCTCTCCCCATGTTCCTGGAAGGCCACAATGAGGTCACCCCGAGGCTTCTCCATACTGAACAATCCCAATTCCCTCAGCCTTTCCTCCCTGCAGAGCTGCTCCCTCCCTCTGACCACCTTGGTGCCTCCTCTGCACTCGCTCCAGCAGCTCCGTGTCCTTCAGCAGGACCAGGAGAAACGACCCCAAGCTCTGCCAGGGGAGGGATAACAGGAAAAAATTCCTCACAGAAAGGGTGATCAGGCCTTGGAAGGGGCTGTCCGGGGAAGTGGTGGAGTCTCCCCCTCCCTGGGGGGGTCCAAACCGTCCCTGGAGTGTGTAAATCATCCCTGGAGTATCCAAAAGCTCCCTGGAGTGTCCAAATCATCCCTGGAGTGTCCAAACCATCCCTGGAGTGTCCAAATCATCCCTGGAAGTGTCCAAACCATCCCTGGGGGTGTTCAAACCATCCTTTGAGGTGTCCAATCCACCCCTGGAGTGTCCAAACCATCCCTGGGGGTGTCCAAACGACGAGTGGATGTGACACTTTGTGAGAGGGCTTATT
Source organism: Chiroxiphia lanceolata (assembly GCF_009829145.1). NCBI lineage: Eukaryota > Metazoa > Chordata > Aves > Passeriformes > Pipridae > Chiroxiphia > Chiroxiphia lanceolata. Next base: position 5,246,716 of record NC_045660.1, on the reverse strand, counting down.
GGGCTTGGGGGCACAAGGTTGGATTTGACAGTCTGGGAGAGCTTTTCCAACCTTAAAGCCCATCCAGTCCCACCCCCTGCCATGGGCAGGGACACCTTCCCCTATCCCAGGTTGCTCCAGCCTGGTCTGGGACACTCCCGGGTGTTCCAGGGTGGCTGAGGGCCGTCCCTTGGGCTCTGTGGGATCCCAGGCCGGGGTCCCAGGAGCCCCATCCCGCTGATCCCGGTGTTCCACAGGGCAGGCAGTGTCCCTGGCGCTGGTGGCCGTGCTGTGGGGCGGGAGCAGCCCCTTCCTGAGGGCGGGAGCAGCGGGAATGGAGGATGTTCAGGGCCGGGGCCGCCTGGGGCAGCTCCTGGCCGAGATCCGCTTCCTCGGCCTCAACTGCAAGGTGGGACCTGGAGCAGGGCCTGGCAGGGATCAAACTGGGATCACTCCTGCTTCTTCACTCAGGCTCTGATACCTTTGCTCAAGCTGTTAAATATTCCATGTGTATTTTTATATTTATGGAATTTCTATGTGGAATATGTATTCCATATTCCTGCCTTTGAGATCATTCCTATGTCTCACTCTGGCCTCGATACCTTCACTTCAACTCTTAAATATTCCATATATGTTTTTATATATACAGAATATCTATATGGAATTTTTAGATATATTTTATATATATATATGTATTTATACATATATTCCATTTTCCTGCCTCTGGGGCTGTTCCTGCCTCTTACTCTGGCCTTGATACCTTCACTTCAACTCTTAAATATTCCATATATGTTTTTATGTGTATGGAATATATATAATAAATTTTAATGTATTTTTAGATATATACTATTCTTAATACATATATTTATATATTTTTATATTTGTATATATCCTATATATATTTTTATATTTGTATATATCCTATATATATTTTTATATTTGTATATATTATATATATATATATATTCCATATTCCTGCCTCTGGGATCATTCCTACCTCTTACTGTGGCCTTGATACCTTCACTAAAACTGTTACATATTCCACATGTATTTTTATAAATATGGAAATTCTATCTATATAATTTATATAAATATAAATACATGTATATATATTCCATATTCCTGCCTCTGGGACCATTGCTGCCTGCTTACTCTGACTTCAATAGCTTCACTTAAATTGTTAAATATTCCATATGTATATTTATATGTATTCCATGTATATTCCATATTCTTCCCTCTGGGATCGTTCCTGCGTCTCACTCTGGCCTTGATACCTTTATTTCACTGTGAAATATTCCATATATCATCAGAATTCCTTACCCTCAGCAATATTTCATTTAATTCCCTGTAGCTCTGCCCTCCCTGTGCAGGACTGAGATGTTTTTGGAGGTGTCAGGTCATCAACCCTCATATTTTGCATGGAATAAGCTCAGTGTCAAAATTCCTTTGGGATCATTCCTACCTGCTCCTGGCCTCAATACCCTCACTTAAACTGTGAAATATTCCATCCCTGGTTTTATATATATGGGATTTATGTGTGGGCTGCTGACAGGTTTGTGCTCTCCCTGCAGTACATGGTGCCCTTTCTGCTCAACCAAGGTGGATCCCTCCTCTTCTACCTCACCTTGGCATCCACAGGTCAGTCCTTGTCGCTTTTTTGTTGTGCCTTGGTGAGGATTTTGGGAGGATCAGTGCTTTGATTGATGACTTAACCCAACACCCAGCAGCTGCCTTGGAATCACCCCAAACAAACCAAGAACCTCCACGTTAAGCTCTGTTAAACCTCCCCTTCCAGACCTGTCCCTGGCAGTCCCACTCTGCAACTCCCTGGCTTTGGTGGTGACCCTGGTGACTGGCAGGATCCTGGGAGAGGATGTTGGTGGCAAACGTAAGTCACACTTCAGGCATTCCCTCCCCTGCATCTGTTGGCTGATTTAGGGTGTGAAAACAGCAAATACCCCCCCAAGGCTTTGCCTGGTTCAGCAGCAGCTCTTGCTGCAGGCCCTGAAAGGGAAGTGAAACAGATTTGTGGGCAGGGCTGGTAAATTTAAATTTAGAACTGGCTGTTCTAAGCTAAAAGAGCTTATAAACCTAACTAGATGTTGAACCATAAAAGAAGCACTAAATAGAAAGCCCACCATGGAAAAGGAGAGGCTCATAAGCCCCCAAATGTCAACACCCATCCTTCTTTCCTTCCCTGATGTCCTGCACTGACATTGCCCTGCTCAGAAGGGCAGAAAAAGGCAGGGAACTGGAAAGTTTAAAACTCCAGCACCTGGAACAAGAGCTGTAGGAACAGGAGCTGTAGGAACAGGAGCTGTAGGAACAAGAGCTGTAGGAACAAGAGCTGTAGGAACAAGAGCTGTAGGAACAGGAGCTGTAGGAACAAGAGCTGTAGGAACAAGAGCTGTAGGAAGGGGAGCTGTAGGAACGGGAGCTGTAGGAACGGGAGCTGTAGGACAAGGAGCTGTAGGAACAAGAGCTGTAGGAACAAGAGCTGTAGGACAAGGAGCTGTAGGAACAGGAGCTGTAGGAAAAGGAGCTGTAGGAAAAGGAGCTGTAGGAAGAGGAGCTGTAGGAACAAGAGCTGTAGGAAGAGGAGCTGTCAGAACACACTGAGCTGCTTAGTTGTTGTTGTTTAAGCCTGGATCTCTCCAACAGACACAGAACATGGGTGACATTTCCTTGGAAACATCCCGTGCTCAGTGTACAGGGACAGTCTGAGCATCCAAACCCCCTCAGAACTCACCTGGCCCAGCCTGGACGTGCCCAGACATCCCTGCCCTGTGACACCTGAGCATTGTCTGAACTGTGCAGACAATCACACAATGGTTTGGGTTGGGAGGGACCTTCAAGATCATCTCATTCCAACCCCTGCTGCCTGTTCTTGATAAGCACATTCCCAATATGTTCATTCCCACAGGGGCTGTGGCAGGAATGCTGCTCACCATCCTGGGGGTCTCACTGTGTGTGGCTGGTTCAGGAACAAGAAGCAGAGGGACAGAACCTGACCAAGGGTAACCCCCCTCTGTGGCTGAGGGGGCTCCTGGCTCAGCCACGCCTGGGAAAGGTGGATTTTGACACACAGATGCCAAAACCCATGGACTGTATTCCCTGAGCACCAGGGAATGGAACAAAGCACATCCCATTCCAGGTCTTAAGGAATTTTTTTGTGGGTGTTTCAAGACGACGACAGTTGAATTTGCTCAGCACTGAAGGGGCAATAAGGGGTTAATAAATCATTCAATGGGACCTTCTGGGACTGACTGATTTTTGATTAGAAGGAACTTTTTTAGGAATTCCTCCTTCTTGTAGCCAAGCAAGTGAAAATGGCTTTTTCTGCTGTGCTCAGCTGTCCCAGCTCACACTGCACAGCCCCTCACTCACAGGTTACTACAGGGCTTTCCTCAGAGTTCCTCTCATCCATCAAACACCCACAAGTGCAGCGTGTCCCTAAGGAAGGAAGGGTGGGTTCCTTTTCAGTGAAATTATCAGTCCAAAGTACCAGAGAAATCACAGAAGGAAAAAAAAAATAATCATTGTCACCCTTGTAATTAATGAGAAACCCCAGGGAGGGAAATCAGAAAGCCTTGCCCAGGGAGGGTGATGCAGGAGCTGTTTATTCCTGTGACTTTTCCTAAATCAGGGAGATGTTCCTAAGACAGAAATAAAATATATATGGATTTGGGAACAGCTTTAATTGCTGCAAACATTATCCAGGCATTGCAGATCAGAGGGACAACGATACAATGAAATCTCTTTCTAAGAAACACCTGACATAGAGCAAACCCTGGCAGATGTTTTGTCATTAAAACATGTTTTCTGTTTGGTAGTTCTTCCTTCCCCAGTTCAGCTACAAACCAGCCAATTCAGAGCTCAGAAGAGCAGCCATTTCCTCTGAGCAAAAAAGGAGAAAATCTTCATTATTTTACAACACTGTGCATCTGAATAAAACCAACTGCACAGGAATGTGATCCGGGGGGGGGGGGGGGGGGAAAGCCAAGGGAAAGCAGCAGCACTGGAGCACCCAGTGCAGCAAACACAGCACAGCAAGGGTCAGGAACCACCAGCTAAAGCTTCACCAGGGCTTTCTCTAATTTCACTTCAAAGGAATTGTCTTCCTTTGAAGTTCTAATTAACCCAGAGACACCAGGGAGGCAGAGCTGAGTCACCTACACTGTCACCCATTACAGCAACCCTGAATATCCTCAGGAAAAGCTGGAATCATTAACACACCACTGACAACAGGAATTTTGCTGACCTCGTCATGCAGAACATTGTTTTAGAAAGAACTATTTTTTCCCTCTTTTTTAAAGCAAAGGTTTGAACTTCTGTTACTAAAATAAGTTGTGTTCAGTCATTTGAAGAATTAGGTGGTTATTCCCTGGCAGATTCTGAGCTTCTCCTGGATACAGGTAAGTTCTGCTTAAGGAACTTCAGGAATTGCAGTGGGAGGAACCAGATCACGGGAATGTTCTCCCACACTCCACAGAACCACTGAGGGGAATAAATACCTTTCTTTGGTGTCTCATTTTGGGTTTCCATGTAAGTTCTTCTGTGACAGGAGTGAGGATGAAAACACAGAAGAATCCAGGAGAGCCTTTGCTGTCCTTACTGGAGTGGGAAGCTGTAGCTTTCACGTTCCAGAAGGGAATTGTTCGTTCTCCAGATGGGATTTCTTGCCTTTCTAACACCCGAGGCCCTGCAGTGACACCGTGCTGGGGTTTCTCAAGTTCCCCCTCGTGGTTACTCTCGGCTTTACACATCGGAGAGCAGCTCAGTGCGTCCTAAACCTGATAAATAGGATTTCAGTGAGAAAACAAGGAATTGCTGTGAACTCTCGATTGGCCCTTGGGGCTGAGCCATTCCAGGGGGACCAGGAGTCCTTCCCTGGAGCAGGGAGGTTCCAGACAGGCAGGAAATCACCTCTCAGACCTGGTCAATGGGTACATCCAGCCTGGTGTGTTCACCCTCTTCCCGAGCACCTCTCATCTCCCTCCTTGGATCCCTGGGTTTAGAGAGGCTTTTTCCTGTGAGGAAAAAGAAAGGGAAAAGCTGTTCCATGGGTGTTGCATGGCCTGGTCACGCCGAGGCTGCAGAATCCTGGTGTGTGCCCAGGTGAGGAGGGGAAAGAACTGCAGGGATTGCTGGATGCATCCCTGCCTGCTGTCAGGGCAGGAATCCTGTCCTTCAGCATCATAAATCCAGCCCCCTCCACACTCACACCTTCACCTGGACCGGGCTGCACACTCCTGCTGCTCCTTCTGTTCTGTCCTGCTCGCACAGGTTTGACGTGGAAAATGGGCTCTTCCTCCTTGAGGGGAGATTCCCTGGCTGGAATTTGCAGCTGTGGGAAGGCAGGTGGGATCTTGCCTTTCTCTGCAACTCCCGTGGTCTGCACCCTGCGACTGTCCAGCTGGGAAAACAAAACCATCACAGTTTATAAAAGAGAAGTTGTGCAGGGCAGTCCCTAAACACTCAAATTCCTGCTGTTTTCCTTGATCCCGACTGGTACAAAGCTGTAACTGTAACAAGAGGGTTTCAGGGAGAGGCTGTGGCTGCCCCATCCCTGGAAGTGTCCAAGGCCAGGCTGGACAGGGCTTGGAGCAACCTGGGATAGTGGAAGGTGTCCCTGCCCACGGCAGGGGGTGGCACTGGATGAGCTTTAAGGTCCCTCCCAACCCAAACCATTCCACGATTCCATGATTGCAGCACAAACCACTCTGTGCCACTGAGCACTCACCCTGCCCTGGCTCTTTTTGTGCCTGTTTTTTTGGTGGTTCCTGTAACAAAGAAGCAAATTCCAGCGTCAGGCAGAGGTCAGCTGAGGGAGGGCACAGTCCCCTCTTTTCCCAGAGGAGAGGGGCCCAGAGGTGTTTTTCACATTCCACAGTGGATCCCATCAGGTGATACCACAGGCCTGGGAAATTCCATGGATAATGGGCAGGTGTCCCTCTCAGTGCTCCAGGAACATGCAGCCAAGAAACAGCCAAACAGTTTGCTTCCCCTGGCACTGAACCCTGGATTTCAGGCACTAACCAAAAACCTTTGAAAACATTTTTCTTCCTTCCCTGAACTCCCAACACACGAAGCACAACTCAAACCCTGACACAGGCAGAGGGAAGAGAGGGGGGCCACAAAAAGGATGCCACAGAGGGAATTCCTTACACCCCTTGGCCACAGCCCACGCACCCCAGTGTCCTGCACTCCTGGGGCACCAGCAGCTCCCTGTAGGGCAGGGGTTTGTACTCCTCCTTTCCCACTGCCACGTAGTGATGGCCATTCTCCAGCTCCTCCCCTCTGCACACCGGGGTCCCATCCAGCCTGCAGAGCCTGGAGGAAGGAGACAGCACAGGGATCAGGGCTCTGGCAATCCCTGAACAGCCCCCTCAGCGTGGAAAACAAGGGCAGAGTGGGAAACGAGGCAGAGGATCCATCATTCTTAGTGTTACTCTGAGGAAATCACGCCCAGTAATCAGTGAGATGCAATAGATCCCAGCTTTCTCCTTGGCTAAATTGATGTTTGGGGAGGAATTAGGTTTTCTTCCCCTCCCTCAAGACATAAACTCCTTTTTATGCCACTGTTGTGGGGTTTTTTTACTGTTTGCTTATTGCTTTTTCACCAGCATCAGCCCTCCCCATCACATAGCACCCAGGACATTGGGGTTATCCCTGATTTAGTGATGGGAAAACCTGAAAAGCAAACGAGTTTGCAAAAGCAGATGGTCTGAACTTCCAGCCAGAGCTCCCTATGTCCTGGATCTATGGGAATTGCCTTCCCTGGATACCCACTTGTTAACGGCTCCACTGCCCAACTCCACTTTCTCTGTCAGCGTGGCCAGGAGCGTGTCCCACTCCAGTGGGATCCTCTTGGGGAGCACCAGTGGGAAAGGAGGGCTCAGCAGATCCCCATTCCGGAAAACACTGCAGGAGAAACAGCCCAGAGCATGGGATGAGCCAGCATTCCCACAGCTGTGGGAGATGGGGAGAACAGCCAGACACCGGTGCCTGGACCGTATTTACAGCAAATACTCCTGGTGGAAACTGGAAATCGTCCCTGTGGGGCAGCATTCCCAGGATTTCACAGAGAAACTCCCTCTGAAAACATTCCCAGGGACCCTCCAAGGGGAAAATACGGAATCACTTACTGTATGGTGCAGGGCAGGCGGGACAGCTGCTGCCGTTGGATGAAGGTGTTGGATTTCCAGGGATCTGCAGCACGGGACTGGGGACAGAGTTCATTGCACAGGGACAGCCCTGCAGAACCTCCCAGGCTGCTCCCATTTCTCCATCAGGATCTGCCTACCCTGGCACATCCCCTGGGATACAGCTTGGCCTGGGACACAGCCCAGTCTGGGATACAGCTCATGGTGGGATACAGCCTGTCCTGGGACACAGCCCATGGTGGGACACAGCCCATCCCAGGACACAGCCCATCCTGCTGCCATGTGGGGTTTGTTGTCAGCAACAGGGAGGCTGCAGAGGCTCCTCACACAGGGGATGTGTTCCAGGTTTGCCAGTGAATCCCTGAGCTCAGACCCTTCCTTGCACTGTTCAGGGGGATGAAGGGATCAGCAGCAGCCCCTGTGTCCTGCTGATCCTTGGGGCACTTTGATCCCCACAGCCCTAAATCCCAACTTCAGTCCCATCAGTTGCTGCTTCTCACCCCCCCGCCCCTCAGTGACCCACCTGCAGACTCTTCCTCATCCCACGAGGCTCCTTCCTTCCCTGATTTAAGTAGCTGTGGGAACAAGACAAGGGTGTTTCCCCACCCCACCCCAGCCATGGCTGCCTAAAGCTGCTCCCAAAGCTCCCTCTACTCACTCCAGCTTTCGGAGCCTCTCCGACCCCGCTGCCACGTACTGGCCCCCGTCCCGCAGGTCCCCCAGCCGTGTGACACCGTGGCCATGCCGGGGGGTGTAGAGGTTCCTCACGGCCAGGGGGGTGTGGAGGGCCTTGGTCACCTCGTCCAGAAAGGCCTCGAAGGTCGGGAAGCGCCGGGGGGTCACCAGGAATCTCCTCCCCGGGAAGAAACGGTCCCCGTTGCGATAGATCAGCACGGTCCTGGCTGGAGCTGGGCCTTGGGGGCTCATCCCAGTGGGACACACTGGTCACAGGGGATGTGACGAGTGGACAAACCTCCTGCTGAGCCCAAACCCTTCCAAATCACACCCCCCCAGAGCCCAAACCCTTCCAACCAGCCTCCCACTGAGCCCAGACCTTTCTGACCAGCCTAAATCCTTCCAACCAGCTCCCCAGAGTCCAAACCCTTTTGACCAGCCTCCTGCAAAGCCCAAAGCAAACCCTCCCAACCAGCCCAAAGCCTTCCAACCAGCCTCCTGCTGAGCCCAAACCCTTCTGACCAGCCTCCCAATGAGCCTAAACTCCCCCAAGCAGCCCCTCAGGTCCCAAACCCTTCTGACCAGCCGCTCTGGGCTCTGCTGTCCCGCCCCTTCCCAGCCCAGCCTGGCGTGACTGAGCATCTCCATGGATGCAAACCCAGCAGGAGGGAGTCGTGGGAGGCCACACCAAACGCCTGCAGAGCACTTTTCTGCCCAAGAACCAGGAACCACACGGCTCTTCAATCCTCAACCACCACTACAGGGGCCCAATATCGGAGCCACGAGGCTCTGACCAGGATTTACGGATCAGGATCTTCCTGTCCCACCCACAGCAGCACTGCCCAGGTGCTGTCACCCCCCTGGCATCACTTGTCCCCTGCAGAAGTGCAAAGGATCCCATCCTGGATCAGATGAGCACCCACATCCCAGTGGGCACCTTGTCCAAAAGGGATTCCATGGGCCAAAACAGGACTTGGCTCTGCCCAGGAGAAGGCAGGAAGCCAGACAGGAACAGATCCAAAGAGGAGCATTAGGAAAGCTTTTTATTCACAAACAAGTGGGGATCTATTCTGGAACAGGGGGATCCATCTGCCACCTGGCAACAGAGGCTGTTCAGGCAGCAGGAATGCAGAGAGGGAATCACGGGGGGGAACCACAGCACCATGTGGAAAGTCCCTTTTCCAGGGACCTGGAATGTTCCTGAGCTACAGGAACAGATAGAGCACCTCCCAACCTCCCTGAGGCACCGGTCCAGTGTTCCCAAAATCCACCACGGGCACTTGGAGATCCTGGAGATCGCAGAGGTGTGAAGTGCAGAGCCCTCCCAAACACACAGCTCAGATTCCCACACAGTTCAGAGGGGAACAGGCTGTTCCTGCAGCTCCCAGCACCTGCTGCCTTCAGGCATTTCAGTCCAAAAGCACCTTCTGTAAGTGAAAAATCTTCCCATCCTCCATTTCCCCCCCCGGATCACCCAGTTCAGCCAACAGGAATGGGGTCCTTGTGGAAGGATCCTCACTGGGAATCCCTCCAGCACACACCACAACCTCCCTGGCTCCACAGTGTTTAATCCTGCTCTGACCAAACACTCACATCTACAAGAACTAAGAAGCTTCTGCTGAAGTTAAAACCATCAACCCACGGAGCTGGAGCTCCCCTGAGGTCACCCGTGGTGCTGCAGCTCCACGGCTTCCCCACACCCATCCAGGGGGTTGGGAATGCCTTCCAAGGAGTCAGGAATCCCCAGCTTCCGCTTCAGCATCAAGAACTGGAAGGGGAAAAAAAACAAGCAGTGATGATTAAATCCCAGAGACCCAGGGGCAGATCAAACAGCAAAACCCCTGTCCCCACCCAGCCCAACCCCTGGATAATGGGATTGTCCCCAGCCAGCCCAATCCCTGGATAATGGGATTGTCCCCAGCCAGCCCAATCCCTGGATAATGGGATTGTCCCCAGCCAGCCCCACTTTTGGAGGGGCTGCCCCTGCTGTTTGGGAAGAGGCAGGGCCAGGCCCTCACATTTTTCCTGCTGGCAATGGCCTGTTGCAGCCACATGAGCTCCATGAGCAGGTGGGTCCTGTAGGCCTGGAGCCCGGAGCGGGTCTGGGGAAGGTCCCCCAGAGGGATTTCTGCAAAGAAACGGAACAACAGCCCACGGTGAGGACAGAGATCCAGCCTGTGGGAGCTCCTTCCACCCTCTCCAAGGCACTCTCAAGGCTGTGGCTCCCCTGTGGCCCCCCCTGTGCCCCCTCACCCGGGTGGGCTCCGAGGGTCTCTGTGCCCAGGTCAGAGCTGTCCCACACCGAGGTCTCGCTGCTGTCGTTGTCCCACTCCTTGCTCTCCCTTTCTGTGCCTTTGTCACCCTCAACCCCCACATTTGGGGGGCTCAGGGTGTTGTCTGGGCCCGTGGGGGTCGGGGCTGTCCTGCCCTGCAGGGGGGCTGGGGGGGTCCCATCTGGTTCAGGGGGTTCAGGCTCCTCCAGAGGGTTTTTGGTGCTGGTCTCCCGGGGCTCCAAGGGCTGCCAGAGGGGAGACAGGGGAGGGATGGAAATGGGGGGGGGAAAGGAGATATGATACAGGGGAAGGAAAAGGGGAAAAAAGAAAAAAAAAACATGAGGAGAACATAAAGAAAATATACGGAAAATAAGTACAAGAAAAATAAACATAAGGAAAATACAAAGGAAAATATGAAGGAAATAAATAGGAAGGGGTAAATATGAAGGGGTAAATATGAAGGGGTAAATATGAAGGGGTAAATATGAAGGGGTAAATATGAAGGGGTAAATATGAAGGGGTAAATATGAAGGGGTAAATATGAAGGGGTAAATATGAAGGGGTAAATATGAAGGGGTAAATATAAGGAAAATAAGTATAAGAAAAATAAATATGAGGAAAATAGAAAGAAAAATAGAAAGGAAATAAATAGGAAGGAAATAAATAAACAGAGAGGAAATAAACAGAGAGGAAATAAACAGAGAGGAAATAAATAGAAAAGAAAGTAGAAAATAGAAAATAGAAAATGTTATAAAAGAAAATAGAAAAAGTTATAAAAGAAAATAGAAAAAATTATAAAAGAAAATAGAAAAAATTATAAAAGAAAATAGAAAAAATTAGAAAAAAAAGGAAAAAATTAGAAAAAAATTAGAAAAATATATAAAAAGAAAATAGAAAAATATATAAAAGAAATGTAAATATTTATGAAAGAAAACATGTAGAAGAAAACACAGAGATCTGAGACGTGGCCCTGCTGCTGCTGGCAGAGCTCCTGCCCTGACATGATGCGCTCTGGTCTGGTTTGAGCCATCCCAAACTTTCTGAAGGGCCAGAGGAGGGGGAGCAGGGCAGGGGGGAGCCCAGAGGACCCCCCAGTGCAGGTCGGGCACTGCCCCGGGGCCGGGGCACCCAGGGGCACGAAGCCAGCCCAGGATCACCGGGCAGGGCTGCGGAGCTGCCACTGCCAACTGAGTGGCTTTTCCTGGCAGGGTCACAGAGCCCCGGGCACACCCCACAGGACCATCATCCCCCCGGGCAGGGCCCCACCTGGGCGGGCCCGCGGGGGTCGGGGCCGAAGCTCGGCCGCAGCAGGAGCTGCCCCGTCCAGCGCAGCTCCCGCAGGTCCCCGTCGATCTCCAGCACGGCCGCCTCGAAGTCCTCCCGCGCCCGCCGGAGCCGCCGCCGCAGCAGGAACCCCCTGGCACAGGCCTGCGGAGCTGCTGGAGCTGGGAGAGCCCCCCTGGACCCCCCAGAGACCCCCAAACACCCCCCTGTGCCGGTTTAATGAGGCACCGGCACCCAGCTGGGACCTCCTGTGCCTGACCCCCCCAGGGACCCCTCTGACCTACCCAGGGACTCCTCAGACCCCACCAGGGAGCTCTCTGACCCCAGGGAGCTCTCTGACCCCACAAGGACCCCTAAGACCCCCCCAGGGACCCCTCTGACTCCCCAGGGACCCCTCTAATCCCCTTCTGGGACCCCTCTGACCTCCGCAAGGACCCCTCTGACCCCCTCAGGGACCCCCCCAGAGTCCCCTCTGACTCCCCAGGGACCCCTCTGACCCCTCCAGGGACCCCTGTGACCTCCCAGAGTTCCCTCTGACCCCTCCAGGGACCCCTCCAGCCCCCCCAGGGCCCCCTCTGACTCCCCAGGGACCCCTCAGACCCCCCGCCCCAGGGACCCCTCTATGCCCCTCCCAAGGGTCCCCATCCAGCTGTGCCTCCCCAAGACCCCTCTATGCCCCCCCAAGATCTCCGTCCAGCTGTGCCCCCCACAAAGGGCCCTGTCCAGCTGTGCCCCCCCTCACTGTGCCCCCCCAAAGGCCTCCACCAGCTGTTTCCCCCCAAAAAAAGCCCCTTCCAGCTGTGCCTCCCCCTGGCCCCCCACAGGGACCCCCGTCCCGCACCTGCAGGCGGGTCAGGGCGCGGAGGAGCCGCCGCCGCCCCTCAGCCTCGGCCCGCGGGCCCAGCGCCGCCATGGCTGCGCCGCGCCGGCGCGGGGCGATGGCGTCATCGGGCCGCGACGGGCCCCGCCCCGCCAGGCCCCGCCCCGCCAGGCCCCGCCCCCGCGGGTCCCCCCGGGGCAGGTTGGGGGGTCCCGGTTTGGGGTCCCGGTTTGGGGGCCGGGCCAGGCACGGGGCCGGGAGCGGGCTGAGGGCAGGGCCGGGGTCAGGCGGCCGCGTCCTCGGGGTCCGAGGTCTCCGCCAGGTGCAGCTTCTGTCTGAGCACGGGTCAAGGGGAAGCGCCACTGCTGTGTCCCCAGTGTCACTGTCACTGCCACCACTGCCACTGCCACTGCTGTCAGTGTCCCCACTGTCCCTGCCACCATTGCCACTGCCACCGCTGTCAGTGTCCCTACTGTCCCCACTGTCACTGCCACCACTGCCACCACCATCACTGTCACTGTCCCCATTGTCACTGTCACCAGTGCCACCTCCATCAGTGCCACCACTGCCACCATCACCACCATTGCCACTGCCACCACCTTCACTGTCACTGCCACCACCCTTCACTTTCATCACTGCCCTCACTGCCACCCCCAGCACTGCCACCACTGTCCCTGTCACCACTCACCCCCACCAAGGATACATGGAGCTGCTGAGCTCTTCCAGCTGTGGGAGCAAAGGCAGAGCTGATGAGCTGGTGGAGGGGCCAGGGGGGGTTCCAGCCCTGGCAGGGGACAGGGGGTGGCACTCACATGTGCCAGCAGCTGGTCCAGGTTCCTGTCGGCTGCCGCCTTCTTCTGCTCCTCGGGGAGCTCCTCCACACACACGTCCAGCCCAAAGTGGAGCCGGGCCAGCTTCTCCTGCATCTCCCGCACGTGCTCCAGCTGCTCGAAGGAGCACTCCTTCCCTGGGAATCATCACATCCCATCCCACTCCTTCCCTGGGAATCATCATATCCCATCCCACTCCTTCCCTGGGAATCACCATATCCCATCCCATCCCATCCCATCCCATCCTACTCCTTCCCTGGAATCCACACGTCCTGTCCCACTCTTTCCCTGACATCCACACATCCCATCCCATCCCATCCCTTCCCATTCTACCCTATCCCATCTCCTATCCCATCCCACTCCTTCCCTGCTCCCCCCCAGGAAGGATCCACCACATCCCCTGTCCCCACGGCCCCCCAATCCCTGTTTCCTCACCGAACGCCTGTAGTTTTCCCGAGTGGAAGTCGCTGAGGAGGCTGAGCAGCCCCCCCTCCATCTCGCACACGTCGGACACGTCCGTGAGGAAGCTGTGCTGGAGCGGGGCCCCCCGGGACCCCCCCGCGCCCGCCCGCGCCCGCTCCTTGCTGGTCCTGCACAGGGAACAGGGATTTGCATCGCTCCAGGGGCACTACGGGGGGGCTGCAGGGGGTCCCCCCCATCCCGTACCGACCTGCGGAGCCGGGCGCGCTGCCGGGGCGAGGGCAAGGTGGGCAGCGGCAGCGCGAAGGTCGTGCTCTTGCTGGGGGGCAGCGGGCGCGGGGCCCCGGGGGGCGCCGGCTGGGCCAGGCAGGTCCTGGGGCTGCGCTTCCTCCTCCGCTCCTCCATCCCGGGGGCTGCGGGGACCCTGCGGGGACGGACACGGAGCTTGGAGGCTCCTTCCCCTGACGGTTCAGGGAAAGGAGACGAGTCTGCCCGGGGCACAGCAGAGGGGCTGCGGGACCCCCGGCGTAGGGGGGGGGTGACAGCCACGGCCACCGGGACCCCCAGGGACAAGGGGTGACAGCCACGGCCACCGGGGCTCGCTGGCGGTGGGAGGGCTGGAGCAGGAGCTCGGACCCCCTTTCCCGGGGGGCAGCAGCCGAGCTCAGGCTCAGGCTCAGGCTCAGGCTCAGGCTCAGGCTCTGGCTTGGGCTCAGACTCTGCTCGCAGCCGGAGCTCCGGCCTGGCCTCGGCTCTCGCCGTGTCCCCAGCCCCAGGAGAACAGGATTTCAATCTCGGCTGCCCCCGGCGAGAGGAGGGCCGGGACCGTGCGGGCACCGACACCTCCGGGCTCCGGCCGAGCCCCCCCCGAGCCCCGGCCCCGCACGGCGGCCGGACGGGGCCGCTCCGGGGCCGTGGAGCCCCTTTGTCCGCAGCCTCCGGAGCTCCACGGCCGGGCGCTGACCCGTGCCAGGCCCCGCTCCGGCCCGGGGGCTGACCCGGCGTGTCCCCGAGCCCACCGGACACCCCGAACCTGCCGGAGACGTGTCCCCGAGCCTGCCGGACACCCCAAACCTGCCGGACACCCCGAGCCCGCCGGACACCGTCCGCACAGCCTGGGATTTGCATTTAAAGGGAAAGGGAACTTCCTCCAGGCGCTGCCGGACCCCGCTGCCGGACCCCCAGAACCGGCCCCAGCCCCAGCCCCGGGATCAGCATCCCGCGGGGTCGGGGATGGGGCAGGATCGGGATCCAGCCCCCGCTCCGCTCCCCCGCGGCCCCGGGGTCGTTCGTGCCCCCCCCTCCATCCCCCCGCTTTTACCCCGCGTTGTCCCCCGGTGTCACCGCAGAGCCGCGATTACGGGATCCGTCCCTGCAGGAAGGAACCGGGAGGGAGCCGGGAAGGAGCCGGGAAGGGCCTCCAGCCCTGGCGCAGGGACGGGATTAGACAAGTCCCGTCCCCCCCCCGCCCGCCCCGCGCGCGCAGACGGAGCGCGGCTGCTCGTGTAAATCCCGCCAGGATTTTAATCCGACCTTGGACATTTTGGAGCCAATGGGGGCACCAGGGGCTGGGCACCCCCAGGGCAGGTGGCACTTGGTGGCTGCGGCATCCCCGGGAGGGAGAGCCACAGGTGAATGTCCCACGCTGGGGGTCCTGGAGACCCACCCGACCTTCCCTCGGGCAGGGACATCCCCTCCCAACCTCCCCCACCTCGTCCCCATTGGAAAGGCAGGGACAGAGCGCTGGGAGACAGGGAAGCCGTGTCCCCTAGAGGCTGGTGTGGCCTCCCCAAACCCACCCCACCACCCCAAATCTTCACTCCCCCCCATTCCCCACCCCGGTGGTACTGAAGGAGAGACAACAGAGGCAGCAGCAGAGAGGTTGGGAGCGTTTCTATTGGATACAGGATACACACAACAGCCCCCACAGGGCTTTTCTGTACCATAAGGGGAAAAGAAAAAAACAGGGAGGGGGAGTTGGTGAATTTCTAAGGGGTTTTTCCTTTTACTGAAGGAGCAGGAAGAGATGCCCAGAACCCGATCCCGGCAGCAGCCCCTCCTCAGCCTGGCTGCTGGGAACAGGGTGGTCCCACCAGGCCAGACCTACATTCACTTGCTCGGGGGCTCCTGCCAGGCCCTTCCAGAGGCAAATACTGGAAGGCAAAGCCATGCTCAGCTCCAGGGAATGTGTCCCAGTGGATGTTCAACCACAGCTCTGTGCAGACTCGTTGGAGCCCATCCCTGCTGCAGACAGACCCTTCCCTGGACCTGGGCTCGTTGGGGTCCCTGCAGAGGAAAGGGGGACAAGGAGGCAGGTCCTTCACGGAGAAAAGATGCGAGAGCAGCTGCGTTGCCAGAAGAGAATCCAAAGCTGTTCCACTGAACACATCCACGGTGGGAAAAGTCTCCAGCCAGCTGGCTCCAGCTTCCAGCAGAAGGAAGGCAATGCTGGGAATAAAGTCTGTCACAGAGAAGCTGCAGCGAAGGAGGGTTGAAGCACGTCAAGTCTTCCAAAAGAACACTGGAAAGAGAAAGTCTTGAGAAACTAAGGAGAAATCCCAAAACCCAGTGCCAGCAGGTCCCACGTCTGTCCCTGAACACCCTCCCAGCACAGCTGGGTCCTTGAGGCGAGCGGGGTGAGGCAGCACTGGGGAGATGCTCTTCGAAGAAGGCAGAGAGGGAAGGGAGAAGGGGGGTCTGGGATAGCACAGGTACCCCCAGGCTGGAGGGCCCACGGTCCTGGAGCTGGTCCCGGCGATCCTGGAGCAGACACAGGGTTTATCCTCCTGGAGCCCCAGCTCCGTGGGTGCCCCCAGGGATGGGGCAGAGGAGCTCGGGGGGGCCCCGTCCCCCTGCACAACGATGACACACTTGTGCAAAACACTTGGGAATTAGACCTTTGGATTAACTGTTTAATACACTTGTGCACATGTGCGTTCAGCAAAGAGGCAACTGTGAATCGTAAGGCGATTGAGACATTGGCAGGTCCTGGGAAGAGCGAAAGTCCCGCGGGACAGGACTGGGAACGCCCTTCCTGCTTCTCCTCGTGCCCGTTCCACACACAGAACAGAGCAGGGGAACGGCCTCTTGCACCCCCAGCTCACACAGGAGAAAGTCCAGGAGCTCCCTCCTGCCTGGAGGAGAGGGGAGCGGGAGAATCCGGCGCCGTGGTTCTCCCAGCTCTGTTCCTTGGCTTTCACTCGGTGCCAGAGTCGCTGGGACAGCAGAGGCGGAGCCGGCGCATTCCATGGGACACAGATCCAGGGACCTGCCCTCCTGAGCTGCGCCAGATTTTGGGGATCGCAGCCCCTGCCAATGACAAGGTCTTTTAGTGAGAGGGACGATCAGTTGAGGCTCCATATATTAGTTATTGACACGCAGGGAAGGCGGGTCAGTCTGGTTTTCCATGGGTATCCATATATAAAGTGTACGTTGCCCTGCACATTTTTTATATATCATTATATATATATATATATATATATATAAAATTTAAAAAAAAAAACCAAACTAAAAGCTAGGAAATCTCACATCCCCAGGAGGGCTGTCCTGTCCTTTTCCACCTGTCCCAGGAGCGGGAGAGGGGCATCAGGTGGAGTCTCCACATCCAGGTCCCCCTCCCCGTGCCCACCCCTGTGCCCTGCAGGGGCTCAGTCAGTGCCCCGAGGTCCCTCCTCAGTCCCGCTCTGCCCTGTGGCTCCTGGGCTCAGTTCTCCCAGGCTCTCCGCAGGATCCGGGCTGTGCGTGGCCTTTCCCGAGCTGGGACAGTCGGAGCTGTCCCGGGATGGGTCCTTCAGAGGCTCTGCCAGGTCTGTGTGGGCACACAGGTCCTGCACCTTCTTGTTGAGGTCGTTGCGCTCCGTCTGCAGGGCCCGGCACAGCTTCTCCAGCCGCTGGATCTTCACCTGCAGCCCCTCCAGCTCCTTGTCCCGGAGGGTTTTCTGCAGGGAGAGGCAGAAAGGGAGGGATGAAACCCCAGAGGGATATGGGCAGACAGTGACAGGATGGGGGGGATGGTTTTAAACTGCCAGAGGGCAGGGTTATGTGGGATGAGGGGGAGAAATCCTTCCCTGTGAGGGTGGGGAGGCCCTGGCACAGGTTGCCCAGAGAAGCTGTGGCTGCCCCCTCTCTGGAAGTGTCCAAGGCCAGGTTGGAGCAACCTGGGCTAGTGGAAGGTGTCCCTGCCCATGGAACTGGATGATCTGTAACACTCCTCCCAACCCAAACCATTCCATGACTGATTTTAGGGAAGCTTGAGGGGAAAATATTTGCGACCAAGCAAACACTCAGCATTCAAAGCACCTGAAGCTGCATCAAGGCTTTCCTTCTGCCCTTGCCCCCTCAGACCTCACCATCCTGCATTAAGGCAGGAGTTCTCCTGCCCCCCCTCAGCTCCAGCCCACCCCCAGGCCCTCCTCACCTCCTCTGCCATCTCCAGGAGAGCCTTGTTGCTGCTCTCCCAGCGGGAGCGGTACATGGTGGTCTCCTTCTCCAGCTTCTTGATCTTCTTGGTCATCTACAGGATCACAAAATAGGGCACAAATGGAATCACAGAATACCCTGAGTTGGAAGGGACCCATCAAAGTCCAACTCCTGGCCCTGCCCAGGACACCCCAAGACAAATAAGCCCCAAATAAGCCCCAGGCAGAGCACTGCAGTGACATCCCACATGTCCTCAGGTGCCACCCCTCCCCTGGCACAGACCCAAAATTAAACAGAATGATGAAGCTGTCACTCTTGCAGCTCACATGGAGGAGAGCCGGGACAGCAGAAGTGTCACCCACCTTCTCCATCTCCTGTTTAAACGTTGTGAACACTTCACTGCTTTTGGAAAGGGTGTTCTGGAATTCCTCAAACTTCTCTGTGTAGAGAGCCAGCTGTGGGGAGAGACAGGGAGCTCACCAGGGCACCCACTGACAGCCTCACCCAGGCAGGGATGAGGCCAACCAGGGACTGAGCTGCTTGTCCTGGGACACAAACAAACTGTCAGCACAGAGCTGCTCTGCCAAGGGAAAATTCTGTCCTAGGGAAACACCCTCAGAGTTGGTGTGTCCTATAAACATCCCCTGGCCAGGGCAGGAGGCACTTGCTGGGGCTGATTCAGTGAGGGATGATCCCATGACTGCTCCCAGTACTGGAAAAAACCAAGGCACCTTTCTCCCAGAAGGCAGAACTGCTGAAGGAAGTCTCAGCTCACCAATACCAAAGCCCAGGAGAGATCCTCCCCCTGTGTTTTCCAGATTAAGGAACTTTGGGTTGTTCCTTGCTTAGGAAGGAAGAAAAGAAAGCCAAACAAAACAGGCTGAGCACACAGAGCAGGCGACTCACCTGCTGCTTGAGGTGGGTCTCCTGCTGCTTCATCAGCTCACACATCCTCTGTGATTCCACAGCTTCCTTCAGCAGCTGGGGAAGAGCAAAAGCAGTTACCTGGGAATGCTCTGAGCACATCCCTGCACAGCTGGTGCAGGGCCTGGAGACGGGAGCGGGCTGGGAGAAGCACAAGGAGCAGAGCAGAGCTCCAGCCTGGCTCCTGAAGCTGCTCAGGAAGCAAAGCAAGATGTGGGATAACCTGCTCTGGGCTCTGCCCTCAGGGATCCAGCAGTAACAAGGGTCACAACCACCCCAGAACTGCTCCACGACTTACAAAGTCCTTCTCCCGCTGGTGCCTCTCCTCTGCCTCCTTCAGCATTTCCTGGGCCTGCTGGAGTTTGGCATCCACCAGCTGCTGCTGCAGCTCCTTGTGCTTGAACACCTTGTCAATGTGCTGCCAAGGGAACACCACAGGCTCAGAAGACTCCAGACAAACAGATATTCTTACTGCAGGTTATTTGTAAGCAGTGTCTAATTAATGTACGTTAAGGGCACGAATGAACCTCAACATTCTACACAAAGTAAAAATGTCTAGTTTGCATTAAATGAATTGAGGTAACTCTCAACAGCATAAGTAAACAACCTAAAATATACCATGTAACTTTTACTGGTATAAAATGCACATAGCTGGGTGTTTGTATGTGCATTTAGATACACTGGATATAGATACATTTAGATATATTGGATATTTTGGATATACTGGATATTTTCCTCTGCTAAAGCACTGAGTGTGTGGTGCACTTTCCCCCCCCAGCTGAATCTTTATCATTTGAGTGTTGCCTTTGAAAACCTGTGTTCCATTTTGCTGCACTTACACAAAGCAACACTCATTTGCCGTGCAAAACACGGCCTTGATGTTCTGTGGCAGTAAAAAAAACTGGCTTGATGAGAGCATCTTACTGGGTTGTGGTTACCAGGAATGTGATGATGGGAGAATCTGCTGGGTTTATTTCCCCTCTGGAAGCAGGAAGCCCCTTCCCTTGGCAGGGGGATACCCCTGTCCTGACCCACCTCCTCCCGCAGCTCGTACTGCTCGATGAGCTTCTTGAGCCTCTCTGCCAGCTCCATGTTCTCCTGGCGCAGCTTGGAATTCCTCTCGTTGTGCTGCTCCATCTGGAGCTGGATGTCGTTCAGAGTCACCTGGAAGTGGGATGTCACCTCCTTCCTCTTCTCCTCCTCCTCCCGCGCGCGCTGGACGCCCTCCTCCTGCGTGAGGAGGGCAGGGATGGGAGGGACACGTCACCAAAGGGATGCTCCGAGCCCACCCAGCCTCCCACTATTCCTTATATCCACCAGGAAGGGACTCTGGGCCTTCCCCTTCCCTTTCTGCAGTGGCTACACCCCGAAATCACAGAATCCCAGAAACAGCCGGGTTGGAAGGGACCTCTGAGATCATCAAGTCCAACCCCGATCCAACCTCGCTGTGGTTCCCAGCCCATGACACTGATGCCACATCCAGTCCCATCTTAAAAACCTCCAGCGATGGAGAATCCACCACTTCCCTGGATGGAGAATCCACCATTCCAATGGCTGAGCACCCTCTCTGGAAAGAAATTCTTTCTAATCTCCAACCTAAACCTCCCTTGGCACAGCTGAAGACCAAACCCTCTTATCTTGCTGATGGTTGCCTGGGAGAAGAGACCAACCCCCCCTGGCTCCCTCCTCCTGTCAGGGAGTTGCAGAGAGTGAGGAGGTCTCCCCTGAGCCTCCTCTTCTCCAGGCTGAACAGCCCCAGCTCCCTCAGCCTCTCCTCACAGCACTTGTGCTTGAAATAACACTCGGACAATGCAGACAACGAGGGCTTAACACCAAAGTTAAAGCCCTGCCCTGAGGGCAGACTGTGGGCAACCACTGGTTTGCCAAAATGGAGAGTGACCCAAGTGGTTGGGATGGAGCAGCCCTGGGAGCAGAGCCGGGAGACACCTGCCTTGAGGGTGCGGTTGTGCCTCTGGAGCTCCCGGCACAGGCTCTCCAGTTTGCTCCGGGCCAGGATGGCCTTGCTGTGCTCGCTCTGCAGGTGATCCTTCTCCTGCACCAGCTGTGTCTGCTTCTTCTGCAGGATCTTCATCTGCTTCTGGGAGTTACGGTGCTCTTCCAGCTGGGAAAGGGGAGCAGAGGGCATGGATGCAGCAGGACAGGGCAGGGCAGTGTGTTGTGCCCACTGCCCTGGGGTTGTGCTCCGACAAGAGCAGCTTTGTGACACTAAAGGTGACACTTCTGAGCAGAGCAGGAGTGACACAGAGCCCAAGGGCCCCTGGACAGGGCTTTTGTCCTTCCTAAATTCCCGTTCTGCTGGAATCTGAAAGACCTGCACACTGCCCCAGCATCTCCATGCACGTGTTGCTCCAATGGAGCACAGGGAAAACCCACCCACGGACACTTTGGACATGCACAGGCAGCCCCACACCTCCCCTGCTCCAGATCCATGCAGGGAACTAGACCTGTGCCCAGAACTAACTCTGGTTAAACGTGGTGTCAGGTTTTGTGTGTGAAAACAGACCCGAGCTCCTCTTACACCCAGATTTGCCAAAATTCCTCCTGTCCACGCTCATGCTTCACAAACACCACCAGGCTGAACCCAGCAACACCCACCCCCTCCTATCCAGGTATCCAGCACTGCAGAGATCCCAGGGCACTGCAAAGCTCCAGGGTGTTCCTGGAATGTCCCTCCTGCCTCCCTGAGCTGCTGTGTCACCCCCCAGCCCCAGAGGGACTCACCAGCTCAGCGTATTTCTTGCACAGAGCTGCCAGTTTCTCCTCTGACGTGCTCAGGGTGTTCAGTGTCTGCATCAGCAAAGTGATTTCCTTGCCTGGAATGAGACAGGGCATGAAAATAAATAAACAAACTGGATAAAATGGCTTACACAGAGCTCTGGCTCCTGAGAGTGAAGAGAGGAGGGGACTGAGCAGGTCTCACAGCCCTGGGCCAGAGCTGCTGTTCCTGGGGTCTTCTCAGGGCTCTGCCCCACGGATTTCACCACATACAGTGGGAAAATAAGTGGAGCAACTGGGGAGAGACCTGGTTTTCAGAGCAGGAATCACCACTGGGCTGGCTGGAGCCAGCTGTGTCCAGGAGAAGAGAAATCCATGGAACTGAGAGGCTGTGGCAGCCTCAGGAGCATGCCTTTGCTGCCCTGGGTACATCCCTCACACCCCCCAGAACAGGACACTGTGCCATTCCCAAACACGCCCAAAGGCACGGATTTGATCAGAGCAGGATAAACCCAAGGGCTGCAGCACACCCAGGGCAGGGAACCTCTTACCTAAACCCTTGGCTTTCTTCTTCTCCTGAGCCTTCTTCTGGTCTCTGTCCCCGCCCTCCTCGGTGCCCTTGGAGTTCTCCTTCTCCCCGTTCATCTCGGGGCCTCCTGGCTCCTGCTCCCCGTTCCGGGGGGACTCGGGGCGGCCCTTGTCGGGCTCCTCGGGCTCGGGGGGCTCCCCCTGCCCACTGTCCTCTGCTGGGCCCTCCTGGCTGGCATCCACACAGTAGGTGCTCAGGATGTCCTCCAGCTGCCGGCTCAGCTCCTCGGACACATCCCGGGAGGACTTGGAGTCCTCCTGAGTGAGGGAAGCTGGGGGGGGACACACAAACACAAAGCATGAGGGTCCCCCCCCTCCACACACAGGGAAAGGGGAGTTTTTCCTGGCTGGACTTGCAGCAGGATAAGCTGCTTTGTCTCCAGCCAGCTGCCCTGACAATGGCAGGGCATTCCCAACAGCCTCTCCTTTGATCACCAGAGCATGACCAAGCCCCTGACATCTGTCAAGAGCAAAAATTCCACCCCCAGCCCCCCACTCAACCAAAAGCAGGTTGTCTGTGAGCTTTTTCCTCACCCCCCTCCCCAAGAGGAACTGGCAGCTCAGATCCCCCAGGGCTGGGTTTTTTAGCATGACAATGGGTTTTAAACCTGGGTGAGCCTCTGTCCTCATTGGAAGAGCAGCTGTACTGGGATCCAACATCCCTCATCCCACCCAGCAGACACTCAGGCATGGAGCAGGCAGCACATCCTGCCTCCAAACTTTTTCCAAGAGCAGCTGGTTATTAAAATAACTCTCCTCACTGTGTGTTTCCTCCATCCCCAGGCATGGGAGCACCAGGCAGGGTTAATTTTAACCAAGCTCCTACTCCATTACACCTGGATTTTGTATCCCAGAGAACAGTTTTGATCAGTAACATGAAAGAGCTGCCTGGCATTTTCTGAATGGGACCCTTAAGGTCAAAGCAACAACAAATAACCCTTTGCTTCCAGGTAGAACTGACTCCACGATTCTGCCAGGAAATGGGAACTCCTCCAGGACTGCACACAGAAATGAGGAAAAAACCCAGGAATTTCTGCCCTGGAAAACACAGCTGCTCATATACAAAGACCTGGATGCAGAGAAAGCAGCAACCTGAATCCTTCCGGGCTCAAACCCACCCTCACACATGCCAGGGAATGCCAGCAGCGCCACCCCCCCATTTCCCAGGGACCTCTCCCACCTTCTGGGGGTGCTGCAGCCTCGGGTGAGTCTCCCTCCTCCAGCCCCATCCCGCTGCTCGTTTTGGAAGCACCAGAGGGACGTGGGGCTCCTTTGGTCTCCACCCCCTGGTTCTTCATCACAGCCTTTCGGCCCTGTCAGACTCTGCAGAAACAAACAGGGACTTTAGGAACGTTTGGAGGGTTTGGGGAGCCATCCACCTGGACTGGGAAGGAGCAGGAGCTCCCACCACAGCTCTGTGCTGAGGAAAGCAGGGCCTGGTTCCCAGTTTGTACCTCTTGGATTTCAGAGCTGACAGAGAAACCCCCTCGCTGGGGTGGGGACCCAGAAACCAGAGCATCTCCAGCAGAGAGGTCAATTCCTGCTGAGCCCAAAACCCCAGGCAAGGAGAACCCAAAATCCCAGCTCTTCATCTCCATCCCCTCTCCCTCTGCAGGGCTTGGATGTTCTCACCCTTCTCACCCTCTGCTCTGCTTATGACACTAATTATGGGCTGAGGATGCTGATGCTCCTGGTCTAGAGGGGAGGGGTTGTTCCCAGTTTGGAGCTCAGGACAGTTCCAAGCCCAGGCTGTTCCTATTTTGGAGGTGAGGGGCTGTTCCCGCTTTGGAGCTCAGGACAGTTCCCCATCCAGGCTGTTCCCCGAGCAGTGGGACCCCCTTCCCGTGCCCCCCCGCTCCCCGCAGCAGTCCCACCGGGCCCATCCCCTCCCGGTGCTCCTCCCGGCGGGCAAACCCGAGGGCAGAGCGGCGGCGGAGCCCGGCCCGTGTCACCGCCCACGTGCGGGATCTGCGGGGCAGCGCCTTCACCCGTACCTGCCCCGCGCCTCGGGCGCTGCTTTTCCGCTGCTGCTGCAACGGGAGCGGCTCCCGGGAGGGAACCGGGGCCCAGGAGCCATAACCGGGGCTCGGGGGGAGATCACCGGAGCTCGGGGGAGGGGTTAACCGGGGCTCGGGGGGCGATAACCAGGTTCGAGGGGCGATCACCGGCCCCGCAGCACCCCTGGCCCCCCGGTCCCGCTCCCCCCGGCCCATCGCCCCCTGACTCCCGGCCCCGCTCCCCCCCGCCCCGTTACACCGGGACGCGGCTCCCGGTGCCCCCCCCCCCCTCCGTTATCACCCCCGGGGCTCGGCCCAGCCGCCGGTGCCGCCCCCGCCCTCACAACCCCGCGACCCCCTTCCTCCCCCGCCCTTGACGTCAAAGCCGCCCCGCGCCCCCCCCCCCGCGGGGTGACGTCACGCGCGCACCCCCGTGACGTCAGCGCCGGCGGTCTGACGCAGGTGCCGCCTCGCTGCTCAGCCGGCAGGCGCGGCGCCGCGGTGCATGCGTGCCGGTGTGCCCGCAGTGCGTCCCGCCGGTGCCGGCGCGGAGGGTGCCCGTGCTGAGGGCGCCGGTACCGGCTCTGAGGGAGCGGCTCGGCCCCGGGGCCTCCAACGGCCGCGCGTGCGCCCGCCCCGCGCCGCCCCGCCAATCAGCGCCCGCCGCGCGCGGGGCACGCCGGGAACCGCCGCGGAGACGCGGCGGGAGGCAGCGAGAGGGGGGAACTACAACTCCCGGCATGCCCCGCGCGCGACTCCCAGCTCCCGGCGTTCACCGCGCGGGACGAGGGACAGGAGAAAGGAGACGAGGGAGGGAAGGAGGAAGAGGAGGAGGGAAACCGGGGCCTACAGCTCCCGGCGTCCCCCGCGCGTGCGGCACTGGGAACTACAACTCCCAGCATGCCCCTCGCGCGTGGGAGCGATGAGGAGAAAGGGAAACTGTTGCCTATGGCTGCCGACATACCCCTCGTGGGGAGGAGAGAAGAAGAGGAGGAGGAAGGGAAGAAAATGTGGCCTACAGTTCCCGGCATGCCCCGCACCGGGCCGTCCCGGGGACTACAACTCCCAGCATGCCCCGCGCGGGTCTCATCCGTTCCCGGTCCCTGGGGTCCCCTCCCGTCCCCCCCGAAGGTCAGAGAGTAACCTCAGACCAGCCCCAAGCCCCCCGTCACACCCCACACGCGCCCGTGGGGTTCATTCCTCGCACAACAAGGGCCCCCTCGCCCCTCGTCGTGACCCCCGCGGGGGCTCAGCTCACCCCCGGCACCACAAAACTCTGCTGTGTTCTCCTCTGTTTTTAATGAAATCGTGGCAAAGTCACTCAAAGGGGGCTTAGGCAGCTCCGTGTTCACACAGATAGGACGTGAGGGAACAGGAGAGGCAGCAGGACACCCCTGAGCCCGTGGGTTTCCAGGTGGTTTCCTGCCTCACAGCGCTTTATTTACAGGAATTGCAGAAATTCCATATATAGTTTTCTCTGTGGCCCAATTAGACAAATATCTACCTATATATAATATAAAAAATACAGAGATTTGCCTTTTTTTTTTTTTTTTGGAAGTAAAATGTACATTATCACAACTGTGAGCAGGATGTAAGCCTGAAAACCTGGTGCTGCTGGAGCTCCCACCACCCCTGTCACCACCAAGCCTTCCTCCAAGTCATCAAACCACCCCAAGGCAGGAAAAACCCCCCAGCATTCAGCCCATGTTCTCATGGAAAATAAAGTATTTCAAGTAAAGATGAAGGTGGGTTTCAGCATTTCAGAGCTCTGGTGTCAGTCAGTACAATGCAAACCAAACCTGTGCAATGGTAGCTGTGCTTCCTGCTCCGAAAAAAAAACCCCACCCCAGTTCCCATCTTTGGGCTCTTGTTGCTTTTTTTTGTTTGTTTTTTTTTTTTTTTTAAATCCATGGAAATACCACTAGCAGTTCTTCAAAAAAACAAAAAACAAAAACAAACAAACAAAATAAAATCTAGACAAAAGGGAAGCAGCAGAAAGAAAAAAAAAAAAAAAATCTTCCCAAGAGTGGGAGAACTTCCCTGTTTTTCTGTCCGTTTTTTTCAGGGAACTCGGCCTGGGTTCACCCAGGACTGTCCACTGAAGGAGGAAGGCCAGGGTTAAACTTTGCTCTTGGCCAATTAAAGAGTCTTTAATAGAGTAACATGTGCAAAAAAAAAAAAAAAAAAAAAAAAAAAAAAAAAAAGAAAAAAATTAAAAATTAAATAGATCAACCCACGTTTTCCAGAATTATTGTGGCCAGAAAACTCCCTCTCTGATCTGTGTCCTCACCCAAGCCAACGCCGGAGCCTCACGGGAGTACCCGAGGTAAGAACTGCATTTGGGAGGGACCACCACAAAGAACAAGCCACCAGGAGGTGCCACTTTGTCACCTCCGTGTCCCTCCTGCATTAAAGACACGTGTGCAGCAGCCAAAAGAAACAAGGATAAGAAGAATCCCCTTCTTTCCGCAAGGACCGAGCGCCGTTTGTATTTTTTTGTTTGAAGGAAGAAGAGTTTCCTAAACTCAGGGTGTTGTTCAGCCTTCCCAGCAAGGGCCAGCAGCTGCTCCCAGGTGCTTTTCCAGAAAGTTTGTGGCGTGTTTTAATTCTCCCCAGGGCACATTATAGCTGGAAACCATCCATGGGGGCCTCGGATTGCTGGAAGATGTATTGCTGCTGGTTCTCATCCACCTGGGGGGCCACGGAGGAGTCGTCCTCCACCCCAAAGTAGTGCTCGATCAGGTCAAAGGCTTTCTGGTAGATCTCCTGGTTCTCGTGGCTCTGGAGGAATTCTATCTTATCCAAACCTTGCAGGGGAAAAAAAAAATTGGAATGCGATGAAACAAAGAAATCCTGGCAGTTCATCCTCAGATTTGTTCCCACTCCCACCCTCGTCCTTCTTCACTGTGTGAGATTTGCACTTTCTGAGCAGCTCTGACACCTAAATCCAGACCTGAAAGCAGCTATTCCAGAGCTGCTCGAGGATCTCACCCCTGCCAGGCAGCATTAATGTCTTTCCAGTGGCAGGTTTAGCTCATACAGCTGTTTTAATTTGACTGGAATCTGATTTAGCCTCCACAACTGGCTGTGAGGAATTTGGGAGCTGCAGGGGGTAGGGAGGGGAAGGAGCAGGGTCTGCAGCCTCCAGCTTTTAGCTGCCCTAATTAAATCCCCCTGCTGCACATCCAAGAATTCCAAGAATTGTTCTTACAGGGAGAATCAGGACACAGAGTGTAATAATCAGAGGGCAAAGCAGACACTGGCAGTACACAGGGAGTTCCAGACCAAAATAGGAACTTGCTCCTCAAAGCACTGAGAGAAGGACAAAAAAAAAAACCAAAACAACCCACCATCACCAAATTAAGTTGCTCCAGGGAAAAGCAAACTCTCCCTGGATTTCCAGTGTTCAAGTGGGTACAGTTTGAGCAACTTTAGGCCCAGAATTGTCACTTTTAACCAGAAATGAGCTGAGCTGAGTAAACGCTCCCAGCTGGTGAAAGCCATGACTAATCAGCTTGGCCTCCACGCCTTGGAAGCCTGGATCAGAATTCTGATAGTTTTTACTTCCAAGTATTTTCTCCTCACCCAATCACGAGTCTGAAGAGACTTTGGAACAAATATTGGCCATTTTGGAACATACTAAACCCCTTAACAGAGCAGGAAAGCACCCAAGAGACCCCCTCAGTGCCTCCTGCAGTGCCCAAAGCCCCCACCTACCATAGGCCTCCTCGATCAGGCTGCAGTAGGGGTTGATCCCAGTCCCACTCTGGTTGGCTTCCTGCTCTCCCAGCCTCAGGATGTTCTCCAGCCCATTCAATGCCACCAGAACAATCTTGGAGTCCATGACAGTCAGCAGGTCACACAGAGGCTTGATACAACCCAAATTTACCAGGTACCTGGAGAGAGAGCACCAGCAACACACCCTTGGTGTTCAGGGGCTGGGAAGCAGCACCTTGGCTCCATCAGAAAGAGCAAAGGAAATGAGTCAATCTAAAACACATAAATTTACCTTAAAATACGTATTTACTGCTCTGCAAGGTTAATTTTTATCCACTTATTCGCACTTGTATACACAGCCCCTGTTTTCAGAAACCTCCCTTTTATTTAAAAAGAAAAAAAAGCTATTTTTAAAGTCCAGGTGCTGCTAAGTCCACACTGGAATTTAATCTGTCATCAAGTTTGGACATTTAGCCTCGTCTAAAACTCTCCATGCAGAAAGCTTGGACTGTGCCCTGCAGTTCCCATCAAGGCAAAGCTCCCAGGGATTTCCCCCAGGAGGAGCCACAGGGAATACCTGATCTGCTCAGGAGTCCCTCCTGAGGTGGCGTTGGTGATGGCCCAGGCTGCCTCTTTCCTCGTGCGGAATTCCGCCTTCTGCAGGATTTCTATCAGCACCGGGAAAATGTTGGCATCTATCACTGCCTGGGGAGAGAGGGCAGGGACAGGGGTTGGCACTGGCAACACCATTCCTAAAAAAGGCTTCTCAGCACCTGGAAGAAACCTCTACCCCATTTCCCAACACAAAAATGTCCCAGGTTTCAGTGATTCCTCTGTTTTTTTCCTCAGCCAAATCCTACAAACGCGAGATATTCCACAACCAGCAGGACAGACCATCCCTGCTATTGCATCAATGCTGTGGGAATGCTTTCAGCACTGATCTGCCTCCCTATGTAGGTCAGGAAAAGGATAATTAAAACTCAACCAGCTTCAAAGGGGCTGAGCATGGAGAAATAAAGGGCTGTATCTCCTGTTATTCCAATGATCCAAACGTGTGGGAATCATTTCAGGCTGGTCTGTGCTGGTGCCATCACCAAGTTCTTTTTCAGCTCGCTTGGCAGATGGTTGGGAGCAGCAAATTTGCAAATTACTGCAGAATGAGGTGAACAAATCCAGCCCCTAAAATGCCAGATAAGGAAAAAGCTGCAAAGCCTTAATGCTGAGCTTGGAATCCGGGAGGAGAAAGTACCTGTATTTGTGCCCTGTTTCCCGCTGTGATGTTGGATATGGTCCAGCACGCCTCTTTCCTGATGGATTCCTTGGGACTGCTTAATAAATGAAGGAGACAAGGCAGGGCTGAGCAGTTTAGAATCACCTTTGGAGAGAGGAAGCAGAAGTGAGATCACCAGTGCCAGGTCTGGAGCTGATGGACACTGCATTCCCTGCAGGAAAGGCCTCTCCTCTCACCTGGGTCTGGATGTCATCCCCCGTCACGATGTTGCCAACTGCCCGCAGAGCTGGGGAGGCCACTTTGTAGTCATTGTGCCTGCAGGGAAACGGGGCAAGGACACAAGCAAATCCATCAGATCACTGGGATATTTGGAATATTCTCTCCCCATTTATCTCCTCTGCATTATTTCCTCAGAAATCCATCCCCTGGCACGTAGAAACACACAGTAAGTTGACCGTATTGCCACCGAAAACAAAACTGCAACACAGTTTGGCCCTTTATGTCCCAACTCAATCCTCTTTTCCACATAGATAACGGGAGAAACAAAGCCAAGCTGACTTTTGCTACCCACTGTTCTTTGATTTGCCTCATAACCAGGCTTCCATAAGCACATCTGAAGTTTGAGAGCACACAACACCCTGCAACCCTCTCTCCCTCCACGGATGAGAAGTGTCAGTTTGACCTTTCCTTAGTAAATTCTTCCTAAGTTCTCTGTGTAGCTGGCCCACACTCATCCTCTCCAATTTCAGAAATTTACAGGGATAAGGTTTCTTTGATCAGTGAATTTGCAATTTTTGGGACTGCTGTTGAGACCAACCCAGGTGTCTCTTCACTAGTGTCGAGCATAACCAAGAAGACAAACCAGCAAACTACAGCTCTGAACCTGCTCCAGATCCTCCTACAAAACTGCTCCCAGGTCAGCCCAGGTGCCTGGATCCTGTGAGCACAGGAGGTGTGGAGTGCTCTGACAGATTTGACATGGATTCATGCTCAGCTTCCTGCCTGAGGCAGCAACCCCAGGTACTCACATCAACAGCTCCACCAGCCGCCGACACACTCCCGAGTCCACCACTGCCTGGATCTTCTCGTTGGGACCATCTGACAGGTAGGAAAGGGCCCAGCAGGCGTCTGCCAGCAGGTCAGAGTCGCTGTTGAACAACAACCTGGACAACACTGGCAGGCAGGGAGACACCTGGAACGACAGCCACCAGCTGGGTTAGTCACCCTGCCCAGGCCCACCACCCTGCAGGCCAACACCACCGACCGGCTGCTGAGACAAGGCCTGCACGGCCTTAAAGGGTCCTGCACGGCCTTAAAGGGTCCTGCACGGCCTTAAAGGGTCCTGCACGGCCTTAAAGGGTCCTGCACGGCCTTAAAGGGTCCTGCACGGCCTTAAAGGGTCCTGCACGGCCTTAAAGGGTCCTGCACGGCCCTAAAGGGTCCTGCACGGCCCTAAAGGGTCCTGCACGGCCTTAAAGGGTCCTGCACGGCCCTAAAGGGTCCTGCGTGGCCCTAAAGGGTCCTGCGTGGCCTTAAAGGGTCCTGCGTGGCCTTAAAGGGTCCTGCACGGCCTTAAAGGGTCCTGCACGGCCTTAAAGGGTCCTGCACGGCCTTAAAGGGTCCTGCACGGCCCTAAAGGGTCCTCCCCCCAGGTCAGCAGCTTCCCACTGCTTCCCACACCTCCTAATCACAGTGTCCAAAGCCACCCCAACAGCTTCGTTGCTACACTCAAATTACATCCCTCCCTCCCAGACCCAGTCCAGACTCCTCAGGCAAGTCACCCCTTGGAAGCTCCTTATATTCCTATGGAAGAGCTCTGCTCCATTTCTGACTCTTCATAATTCAAAGCAGCAACCATCAAGTTACACCTCTGAGTACCTCAATCACTTATAAGTGGGTTTCTGCTTACACTCAATTCAGATTTCATCCCTCACCACAGGCTTCCCAGCTTTGGCACGGGAGCTTTCACTTAAAAAAAGTGATAACACACTGATTTAAAATACTTTTGTTCCACCAAAGAAGGATGAGATACCTGAAAGGCCAGCAGGACCTTTTCTTAGGCTCCCAGGAAAGGGAAAGCTGCCACAGCTCCCATGTGGCTACAGGACTCCTGCTTTGTAGTATCTGAAGTCTCAGAAAAGTTTTTAGTGGTAATTTGAGTGAAGTCTCAAAATTCCAGAGAGTTCATAACAAAAGGGTAAACCCTTTTTAGATAAACCCATTTTTAGACAGAGAAACCTTGCAGGGAAGCCTTGGCCTGTGTCCTACTTCAGGGGTCCAGCTGATGGTAGAAAGGTTGGCAGGAAATTACAAACATCTGAACAACCAGATCCACCTCAGCAGGAAGAAGCTCACCCTGTTCCCACCTGGAATGACTTAGAGGAGTCCAACAGCCCAAAATAACTCGGACAAACATCTTAACTGGGTGTCTCCCCGCCACCTGTTCTGCCCACAAGGCATTTATTCTCACCTTATCAAATTCAGGTGGGGGACTCTTCCCTCTGCACAGGTTTGACAAGGCCCAGACAGCATTTCGTGTCATTGTCAACCTGGTGGACGTCGTAAGGAGCCTAAAGAGAGAATCACCAGGAATTATGATCCTTATGTGGAAGTCAAGGGAATCAAAAGCACTAAAACCAGTATGATTTTAAGGAAGTCAAAGCACTACTTCACTGGGTGTAGCTCAAGCCATGCTGCTTGTCACCTGAGCCTCTCAATGAGCAAGAGAAGTGATATGAGACTACTTAGGATAAATAGCTGTAATTCCCAACAATCCCAAGGGACATGGGGCAGGAAGGCAACTTCCACCTCAGGCAGGTTGCAGAAGGAAGGGCACATGAGTGAAGTGCAGCTCCAGGTTCCAGTTCAGCCCAGACACTCCCAGCCCTCAGCAGAGACCAGGTGACATGAACTGCTCAGACTCTGAGCTCTGAGGAGGATGGTGAGTCCTGTGGGATGAGGAGTCAGGTAGCCCCCTCTGGGACAGGGCACTGACACCAGGAGCAGGAAAACAAGCCATTTGTGACATGGCATTAGTTTTCCAGGGCTGGGATGAAGATTAATTCTTTCCAGGGCTATGAGAGCCTGACAGATGGGTCTGACTGCGGTGGGAGTGCACCACACTGGGAGAGGGGGTGTACAGAGACCTGCTCCCACTCCAAGCCCACTCCAAGCCCCTGGAATCCATATCCCAAGCAGAGAGCAGGACCTGAGGGACACTCTGTGACTCCAGAAGGACCAGCACACTGCAGCAGCACCCACTCCACATGCAGAGCAGTGTGGAGGGCTGTGAGAAGGCCTGTTATCCACCGAGTCCCACTCCATCCATCAGATCCTTATCTGAACTGGGAGTTAATCTGGTACCAGTGGTTTGATTCCCAGTGATCACCACCAGGGAATCTACTGGCCCAGCTGCAATACTGCTGCTGTGGCACTATGGGACTCCAAGAACTGCACTGGCAAGTGTTCATGGCTACTCACATTAATAAGGGAGGAAGGATAGCGCAGTTAAGGACATAATCTCTACACACAGAGCTGTCTCCAGCAATGTTCCCCAATGCCCAGACAGCCTGAAAGGAAACAGCAACAGTTTTAGCATTCACAGTTTCTAACAGAGGAAGAACAAGGCAGTGTGCTAAGAAAGCATCTTCCCCTAATTCCAGGCAAACAACACTTCCACCTGTGGTGTGGAGCCAGCTGGGAGACACCAGTCACTGACTTTAAACACCACATTTTATGGTGTGCAACCCACTGTGGTTCATCCCCCAGTCCCAAAGTAAGGAGTGGTCCTTACCTGCTCCTGAACATCCTCAAAGTCAGAGTTTAACAGCTCTATAAATATGGGAACTGCCCCAGCCTCAATGACTATTTTGGTTTGTTGGGAAGTCCCTGATGCAATATTCGTCAGTGCCCACGCAGCTTCGAACTGAAACAGGCAAATCAGTGACAAAAGAATCAATAAAACAAGCCTGATATGGCAAAATCATTACATTTTGGCTGTGATTCTTTCACTGTGAGGGAAAGGAAGCACATCACAAGAGGAGGCCTCAACAATCGAAGGATTTTATTTTCTTGAGCAATAAAAGAGCCACATCTGCTAAAAACCTTCTCAGAGGCCACAGCTGCTCAAAGGACGAGCGAGGGAAGGTGTCACCACCAGTCACACCACGTCACTTCACCTCCACAACCATTCCCCAGCAAGGGAAATGAAGACACACAGAGCACAAACACACAAAAGTAGAAAGTTTTCTACGTTTCATCTGCCACCCCAAAGGCTCCTCGAGTTCAAGGGAAGCTGAGCAGCAACTCCCTGGTTTTGGCTTTCTTTGGTTTAAATACAGATTTCCCACTCAGTTCTTCTGGAAATTAAGCCCCTCTGGTCCATGGCCTGGGGCCAGAGGGTAGGAAGAGAGATGAAAGCAGTCATCAACTAGGATCAAATTCCATGTATGGAAGTGTCTTTAACCCCTCCAAAGCAACCAGACTTATTACCAAGCTGGAAGGAATCTGAGGAAGCCACCCAGTCCATCCCTCTGCCCCGGGCAGGAGCAGCACTGCCCAACCCATTTCTAACAGACTCTTGGCCTCTACTTAAATGCCTCTAATAATGGAGGTTTCTCCTCACACAGTTTCTTCCTGCATGTTCATCCCATGGCTCCACCAGCTCCCAGCAGAAATATCGGATACGGGAATTCCAAACTCTCTTGGGTGATTTTTGCCAGAATTCCTTCGAGAATTTAATTCAGAGCAATTTATAATTTCCCTTTTTTGCCTAAGCACTACAGGCTACCTTTGTCTTCTCCTATAGATCATACAAGCTGCACTTTTTGGGTTCAAAACATCACTTTTCCCTGACAGCATGTGTGGGTTCACATTGCTAAGCAAAGGTTAAAGAGCTATGAAGAATTAATAACATGATCTCCTTTACCTGTAATGTGCAATTTTCACTTCTTTTCAGGAATTCAACAAATCTCTCCACCACTCCCTGAGTGTTTATCACTTCATCTATTGGAGGATTTGGCTCTGGAACAGCAAAGCAGTGTCAGAACAGTGTACAGGCCTCATGTAGGGGAGTAACAAGCACGAAGGGTTAATTTAATCATCCCAAGTCGTACTGAACTCAGCAGGACAACTCTGCAGAGTCACTTTCTGTGCAGTTCATACAACTGTCAATCCTTAGCAATACAGTAAATTATCACATTTCTAGTTTATGGCTTTCTTTCCCCAAGCTCAAGGCTGCAAAGCTTCTGTACAGCAACACGTGCACAGATTCTTGCAAAAGCCAGATCCCGTGGCAGGGATGAGTTATTTTTACCTTTGGAGAGCAATTTCCTGAATTTCTGAGTGGTTGCCAGCTGTAGGTCAGGGTCATCTGAGAAAAGCATCTCTACCATCTCTCCTGTGATCAATCCCTCCTGAAAAGATGCAGAGGAGACAGAAAAATGGTTCCATTTCAGCCTAAGATATTTAAGGCATTGCACACGTGACAACCCACCACGATTTGTGCTCAGCTGGTGAGTCAAGATTAAAACTCTGAGATCCCAGCACACTATTTACTTCCTGAGAGACTCTTCCAGTTCACTGCAGTAACACCTGCAATGCTGTTGGGTGGAAGGGGGTAAATGTGGAAGGCTCTGGAGGAGGATTTATCTCAAACCATGACAAGCTGGAAATAACCCTTGATAACCCAGCGGGATGGTGATTCCCTGGCTGAGCTTTACAAGGCTCAGGGCTCCACTGGGGTCCCACTGGGAATAAGTTTACTGTTTGCATTCTGGCCAAGGGTTTGTGGCTCTTCCAGCTGCACAAGTGACATCAGTCCTCTAAAAAGGGATAAAACAAAAATATTGATGTCTGTCACTTCCGTGCAATCACAGAAACCCAGAATGGTCTCGGTTGGAAGGGGCCTTAAAGATAATCCAGTTCCACTCCCTTCCATGGGCAGGGACACCTTCCACTAGACCAGTTGCTCCAACCTGGCCTTGGACACTTCCAGGGATCCAGGGGCAGCCACAGCTTCTCTGGGCAACCTGTGCCAGGGCCTCAGCACCCCCAGAGGATTAAATCTGAAGGCACAGCTGGAACAAGGAAAGGCACCTTACCCCACATGTTGTGGAACTAACGTAGGAATCCACAAGGTGACTATCACACATGGAGTCATCCTCATTGATCAACTCCACATTCCTCCTTTTAAAGAGCTGGTGGGGAACAAAGCACAGGAATTGTTATTAGAAAGCAATGGTGAACAGGCTCCACAACTAGACATTCTTGTTCCTCAACCAAGATCCCTTCAGCTAAGACTGAAGGTAACCTGAATAAAAAAAGTGGTCATTAATAACAGCTCTGCTCTCTCAGGACTAGTCTGGCACAGTAAAACCCCAACAGTAAAACATGCTAAGTCTTGCCCTCAGATATGCAAATGCCCAAGTCACTCAAACACTGGTACAGGCAGTGCAGAATTTGATCTAACGAGTCAGGGAAACTGGGCAGAAGGCAGCTGGTAGGTGATGTTTTCATAGAGCAAATATTTAGTACCACACACATCACCTCGTGCTTTCATAGACCTCCAAGCCAAAAAAACCCACATCTCAGAGTTAAGAAATACACACAGCCCAAACTTTCACTTGCTCTTCCTGTTTCTCGAGGAAATAATCCCATTCACTAATTAAAAAAAAAAAACCAAACCCAAAACACACCACCAAAAAACCACCACCACCTTTAACAACAAGGATCTGTGAACAAAAAAAACCTCCAGTACCCCAAGAAGAAAGTGCTTGGAAAGCTCTTGGTGTGAACTGGGTACAAAGAAAAAGAGAAAAGCAAGATCTCAGTTAGAAACAGGAAAAAAAAATAAGAGGACTGCCAACAAACCTTAATGCACAGATCCTTGAAGATTCCAGTTAGGCAGCAGCACAATCTTGGTTGTGTTAAGGCTGAACACAACCTACTCAAGATGACAGTTACCTGTTGCTCTCGTTTCTGTTTGCGCAGTTGAATTCCTTCCTCTTCTCTTCTCCGTCTCATTTCCTCCAGATTTAGGGCTTTGTTCTTGTAACTCTTCATTCGATAGTTTTCTGTGAAGAGAAAACAAAGAGAATCCTGCCTCAGAGCTCCTGTCACTCTCTGCTCCTTCATCCACGTGCCCTTCCTGATAAGGAACTCCCTGTGCATGGAGCAGGGAATACCCAGACTAAACAGATTTATTTACCCCAAGTGCACAACTAAACTCAATTTCCACCCAAAACCAAAGCAACTTCCCTGGTATCACCACGGCATAAACCACAACTGGACATTTTTTACCCCCAAGCAGAAGAAAACCCAACAGAACCACGGCCTTGATTTTATGATCACAATAACCCCTGGCAAGCACAGAGCTGTACACGAGGTACAGGCCACGTGTGTCCCACCAGGTGCTGCTTCAGTCCCTGACCTACTTATTCTGCTGGTTCACAGCTGACTAATGCAGCAATTCCAACCTGATTCCCTGGGTGTTTGCCCCCAGGTCAGGGAAGTGACACTCCACTATCTGGCACAGTTCAAGGCAGCCAGGGCCAAGCAGCAAGCCAAGTATGAAAGGATGGCAGTTCCTCACCCATCCAGCTGCAAAAGTCCTTCTGAACCTCTCCAAGCTCTCCTGTTTTGGATACAGATTATTTGCACATCTGTGCCTTTCTCAGGACAGGAAGGAATTGCAGTCACAGCTAACCCTGAACAAAGTTACTCCTCCACAGCTCACTTGGGCACCACTATGGTTGTTTTCTCCCAGCTGCCAGGGGAAGTGTTCTGTGGAAGTTTGCAGTGTTTGCAGTGTTATCTCCTTATGCCCCACTTTGAAGCCTGAGGCACCCTCAGCCCCGTGGCTGACAGAAAGTTTCAGACTTATCAACTGCCTGCAGCCACTCTGGAGCCCTTCCAAGATCAAGTGGAGAAGTTTCAGTCCCTAAAACCCACAGACAAGCCAAGAGGAGACATACACAACACACAAATATCCAGCATTTCATTGCTACGGAAAGAGAAAACAACTGGGAAAATTAATCATTTAACAAAATACTTTCAGCTCTGTGATTTCCCAAAACAGCCCAAAAGACACCAAACAAGATGCAAATCTACAGATTTGTGTCTGTACAGTAGCAAGGTGTCATCTACATATAGATTTTAATTCAGAAAGTGTATTTAACTACCTGTTAAACATTATAGGTTGTGTATTCATATTATCACCCCAATGGTGACAGCTCCTGCAGCCACACAGGAGAGTAAGAGCTGAAAGCTTAATCCTGAAAACAATTTAAGAACCGAAGTCTCCAATTAAAAGGTGGTTTTTTAAGAAGAGGAGGAGGAAAAAGGCAGTCATATAAATAGCCAAGGGACACATGACAGTTCAGCTGCCTCCAAACTGGCCCAGCCCCACTCAGCTCTGCAACCCCAGAGCTGGGGAACAGCCAGAGACACACTGAGGGCTCAGGAACACCCAGGAACACTCAGGAACATTCAGCACTTTGTCCTTTATGGCTTTCTTTTTTTGTTCCAGAGCATCAAGAACACAGTCATCCTGCAGGGAAACCCCAAAGATACAACAAGCCCTCAAGAGTGGTTTTTCACATCACTGTGCATCACTTTCTGGGACTAAATTTCCTATTTTTCTCTCCCACCCTTTCATCTCTGCAGATGATTTCCGTTGACTTTTCCCAGCCCATCATCTGTGTCAGCATTTGAATGACATGAGAATGTGGATCTGGAATGATGATCTGGAATGATTTCCAGGCAATGGATGGATGTGACAAATGCAGGATCAGGACCTCACAGTGAGGTCAGACACTGTAGGAATCATGGATTCCAGCAGGATTCCAGGCATGGACAAACTGTGTATCTCTGGTGTTTCAGGACAAAACATCCAGTTCATCTGCAAGTCAGGCTGTGTGTGAATGATGAACTCAAATTCTATCAGTGGGAATACCCACAAAACCCACTAAAATCAGGCTGTTGGAGAAGCTGGGCTGTCAGGAATGGGGAAGCAATACTTATAAATTGAGGGATGAGAAGGTATTTACCACTTAAAAGAAAGGAAAAACAGCGTGAAAGGTTGACTTTGAAGGCTGAGCAGAGCACTCAAACCCTGTGTAAAGCCAACAGAAACTGCAGCAGCTCAGCCAAAACTGTACTTCCAGGGCCAAGATTATAACAGCTCCTTCATATTCCTGGATCAGGAATCCAGATCTGCCTCTTCCCATTTCTCTGCATGACAAAAAGCATTTGCTTCAAACCTTTTATTCAGCTGCTGATTAAACCCTGGGGAGCTGAGTCACTGCAGGGACTTCTGCTGCTGAGTCAGAGTGAAAGGCCAGGCCAGGAACTCACTGACAGACCTGACATGGCTCTTTTTAAGCCAAAACACCCTTTCACTGAGGGAATCTTCCAAAGGGAACCTTCCAAAAGGGTCTGTTAATCCCTGTGGCACGGCCTGGCCAGGAGGGCTGACAGCCCTTGGAGTGGGGAAGGGCTGGGGAGTGATGCAAGTGTAAATAAATACACTTGATGAACTTCATCAGCACTAATCTGCCAATTAGTGTCTGCTGGGGACATTCCCAGCTCCGAGCCAGGTGACCTCCAAAGGCCCCTTCACCCAAGTTTTCCCTGGGATAGGATAAACTTGGTCATTTACAACAAAACCTCCCCTAAATCAGACAAGTGGCAGCAAAACACACTCAGTGAACTTCTGAGTTTCATGGGATCACATTCCCTGGGTTTCTCCATGTCATACCCTTCCCAGAAATCCCAGAGGAGCCTCCCAGCTCCTCCTGCTGTTTAACATATTTAACATCTCCAGAGGATTCTCTTCTAGAAAAAGCGTGTCCATGATTCCTTTATCATTTGAAACTATAGAAAGAAAAGACTAAATAATCTGTGCTACTTAAACACAAATTAAATGAAGTTGGTTGTAATAAATACACAAAAGTAGTTGAATTATTTGTACACACTGTATAAAAAGACAGCTCTGAGCTGCTACCAGAAATTAGCCAAAATCAGAGGCTTTTATTGTCACTTGGATAGTTTTGCAGAAAAAGAAAAGGGGGCAAAAAAAAATCACTTTGCTCAGAAGACAGAGGGAAAACGAAGCTAAACAGGAGAACAACCACACAAGAAATCCTGTCAAATAATCAGCAACTCAGGGCTTTCCCTATAGCCCTGGAATTACACCAGCTGCCCTTAAAGCCTGGAAAAGTGGCTCTCACTCCTGCAGGTCTGCTTTGCACGTTTGCTCTGCTCTTTCACGTTCTCACAGGGGTTATCCCAGTGTTTCCCACGAACAGGCCACCACAGAGGCTCCCCCAGAGCCTGTCCCCGTCCCCGGGTCCCTGTCCCCGCCCCCCGGGACACGCTGTGCCGGTAAATCCCTTCTCCCCGCAGCTATTTGGCTCCATCGGCTCGATCCCTCCCGGTTCAGCTCCCAGAGCCAGGGATGTGATATCACCGCTGGAATGTGCGATCCTCGCCGAGGGCCAGGGCTGGGAGGGGGAAGGGACAGGCAGAAATTCTTTTTGGGGGAAATCAGGTCTCACAGCACCAAGATTAGGATTCCCTTTGGGTGGGAAAAGAACCCACCCCACTCCTCAGCCCTGTTGCCAACACGGTAATTTCAACGCTGCCTCCTCCTGATTTGATCTTTTCACCTCAAAAATGTGAGTTTTGGGGGATTTAAATCCTCTTCAACCTGAGACATTCAAATTTCCTTAAGGGTGGAACGATCAAGCACAAGTGTCACCTGAGAGTCCTTTGCAACAGTCCCTAAACCAGGGATTAACTTTGGCTACATCAGCTCAAAATCAACCCACAAGAGTTCCAGGTTAAAAAAACCCCAGAAACACTCAGAGGGATATAAAATTCCAATAAATCCATCCTCTCCAATGTGTGCTTTGCCTCAGAAACAAGCAGGACTGTGTGATTTGCTAAGCAGATTTATCTGGACCTCCCCAGCCCCAGAGCTGGAGGCCTGAAGGAATCAGGACTTTGAAAGCCTGAAGGAATCAGGACTTTCACTCTTGCACCACTGTAATGATCAAACTCTCCCCCTGACAAAGTTCATGTTTGCTCTCCTGAACACAAGCAAACAAAGCAAACCAGCCAATTCACTGTTAAATTCATCAGGCACAGGAGTTTTATTAAGAATTGAGCATTATATACTTGTCTATGGGTTAAACAGCACTATAAATGCATTTAAATATGTAATTTGCATAGCAAATGAGGAGTGAACTAATGAGAACCTCCAGCAATATCACAACTGCTGACAAAAAAAATCCAGCACCCTCAGCCTGCACTTTGCAGGAAGGGGTAACAACCCTGCTGCCCCCATTTACCCTCTCACCCAAAACAATGAAAAAAATCAGTCTAGGTTTATTTTAAAATAAATGTTTCATTAGGATAATTCAAGGGAGGGGGATATTAAACTCAAATTGCAGTGGTGGGGAGGATGGGAAGCTCCTGTGCAGACTCCTCAGCTCCAGATAAAAGTGCTCCAGCAGTTTTCAGATGTTTCACAAGAGGCCCAAGGACATTTTTCTCCTCAAAGCTGCCAGCTGAGGTTTTACATCTCGAGTTATAAATTAAGATTTAAAAGCTGTTCGGGGTTGGGGAGGTGCAGCAGCCACTGCACACACGGAGACTGTCCCAGACTTGTCCTGGAACATCACAGGCGGGGTTGGAGAGGAAAGTTCCTGATGGGATCATGACAAGCAGGAGCCCACCCCAAAGGGTATTTTTAAAGCTTCATGGAATCCCAGACTGATTTGGGTTGGAAGGGACCTTAAAGATCATCTCATTCCACCCCCTGCCACAGGCAGGGACACCTTCCACTAGCCCACATTGCTCCAACCTGGCCTTGGACACTTCCAGGGATGGGGCGGCCACAGCTTCTCTGGGCAACCTGTGCCAGGGCCTCCCCACCCTCACAGGGAAGAATTTCTTCCCAATATCCAACCTAAACCCACTCTCTGACACTTTAAGCTTCTGAAGCAGGTCTGGTTAAAAAAGACAACATTCCAGGGAAAAATGATAAAACCTTAATCCTTCCTTCCACAGGATCCCCACTCTGCTTTAAGGAGAACACAGCTGCTCCAGGCTTGGCTTTTCCACCTCACCATCCAAACCCTCTCTTACTACTTGAGCCCTCAGAAAAAAGCCACCTCTCCTCCCTGAACACTTCAGGTACATCAAAATAAAAACCCGCTGGTATTAAAGCACCTTCTGAAGGGCAGTGCTCAGCTGTGATTTATTTGCGGCCATCAGAGACCTGCTTGCAACCTCTGGGAGCCTTTAAGTGTATTTACTGGCGTTTATAAAGATGGAAATAAACTCCTCCACTCCTTCCCTGCACATCTGCCCGTGCCACCCACGTTTATGGTGACACTAGGGCTGAAGGTTTATTTTACGGAAGACACAAAGCCCTGCTGGGTTATCAGAACCGTGAAGAGGTGACTTGGATCTCACCCGAGCCCTGAACTCCTGCAAAGTTCAGAATTTAAACTGAACAGCAATCTGAGAATTTAAATGAAGCAGCCACAGAGCCTTTGATGGAGGTTCGGCTGCAGCGGGTCCCTCCCAAGGGTTTGACCTGGGTGGGTGCAGCAGGAACAGCCCCAAATACTCCAAAATCAAGAGTATTTCAGCACTGACACCTCAAACCTGGGGTATTACAGTACTAACACACCGCAAAAATCATAATTTTACAGCACTGACACCCCCAAACCTGAGTATTTCAGCATTAATAGCCCAAACCAGGGGTATTAGAGTACCGACACCCCAAACCCGGGGGATTTCAGCACCAAACCCCCAAACCCGGATGATTTCAGCACTAAGCCCCCTCAGAGCTCCCGCTCCCCCCCGGAGCGCCCCAAAGTCGCTGTTGGCGCTGCCCGGAGCGGTAACAACCCCCGTGCCCCGTGCCCCTCATTGAGAACCCCCCCAGCGTCCCCCCGAGCCCCTGGAGCTGTCCCCGGGGTGACTCAGCGGCGCCGCGGGGCCCTTCGCCCTCAGCCCCGGGGAGCCGGTGAGGGGCGCGGGCGGCGGCGGCGCGGGGCGGGCGGGCTGTGCACGTCGCCCGGGCACAGGGTCACCCCTTCAGCCCTGTGCCGTCCTCCCGACCGTGCCCGGAGCCCCCGCGGCCGCTCCCGCAGCCCCCCGAGCCCCTCAAAGTCCTCTCGTCCCTCACCCATCGCGGCGGCTCCGGCGGTGGCTCCGGCGGCGGCGGCCACAATATGGCGGCACCGGGCGGGGCGCGGGCCGGACGGTGGCCGCGCGGGGACAAACCTGTGCGCGCGGGGAGGGGCGGGGCGGTCGCGAGGGGAGGGGCGGGACCGCGGCGCTCGGGCGCCCCCCAGCGGGCGGGGACGGGACTGGCCCGGAGGTCGCGTCGTGTCACTCG
This sequence comes from Chiroxiphia lanceolata, assembly GCF_009829145.1. Taxonomy (NCBI): domain Eukaryota; kingdom Metazoa; phylum Chordata; class Aves; order Passeriformes; family Pipridae; genus Chiroxiphia; species Chiroxiphia lanceolata. The sequence goes on along the minus strand of NC_045660.1, from coordinate 5,204,243 downwards.
TGTCGTGTCACCGTCACCGTGTCCTGTCACCTGTGTCTCATCACTCGTGTCGTGTCACCTGTCACCGTGTCCTGTCACTCGTGTCCCTTCACTTGTGTCCCATTTCCTCATGTCCTGTCAGTGGCGTCCTGTCACCCATCACTGATGTCCCGTCACTCGTGTCACGTCACTCATGTCCTTGTGTCCCATTAATCATGTACCATCACTCATGTCCTGACCCTTGTGTCCCAGCCCTTGTGTTCCCCCCTCGTTCACATCCCTTTCCTTCCCACCCTGCCCCTCATGTCCCTCCCGTCCGATCACCAGTGTGCAGCACTCATGTCCTATCCCCTCATGTCCTATCACTCATGTCCCATCCCATGTCCACCCCTTTGTGTCCCATCACTCATATCCTGACCCTTGTGTCCCACCTCATTCATGTCCCATCCCTTCATACCCTGTCCCTTGTGACCCATCCCTTGTGTCCCATCCCTTCACACCCTGTCCCATGCCCTGCCCCAGTGTCCCCTCCATACACCTCACCTGCGTTTTGAGCTCTAAATTATCCTGTCTGTGTCCCTCCATCCCACAGGGAACGAGAACACCTGAGACAGGGCAGAGACTCAGAGAATTCCTTTAATTGCTGTTATAACTGCAAGTCTGTAAAAGGTTTGGAGAAAGTCATCGTTACAAAACTACCAGCTGTTAGAATTGTTCCTGGTTCTCACCCCAGCTCGAAAAGGCTCAGGGAGATGCAGAGATTCAGAACAGAAGAATATTGCACGACCAACCCAACGGTTAATTGGACTAAAGAAGAAAGGAAAAGTGACACCGATGCGAGCGCTGCCTCTCGAGCTCTGCCCAGGGACCAGCTGGGACTGACACCAGCAAACCCCCAGAGACCCCTCCCCGACACCCCACTGGTGTCCCCTGCCCACCACAGCTAAATCTGAGCAAGGACAAGGCTGGAGCCACCTCACCCCAGGCAGAGCTGTCCCCAGCCCCCAGGCCTTTGGCAGGACTGGGATGCTCCCACCTGTGTGGGTGGAATCTCCACAAAGGAGGGAAAAAAAAACACAGAAAACACACCCCAAACCCCCCAACTCTTCCAAATGCACCTCATTTAGTGCTGTCCAGACCCAGCAGGGAACCCACAGCTCCGGTGGGGCAGCCCTGGGAGGGGTAGGACGAAGGCATCACATACTAAACCACCACCCCAAAGGCCAGGGGGAGCACCAAGGGCACTGTCCCCTTGGGATAACTCTGTATTAGCAACACAGTGTGTCATTACAAGGAAACTGCCCCAGAAAAAGAGGTTGTGGGGCTGAAGGAAGCGTTGCCAAGCAGTCATGGGGGCTTCAGTGAAGGGATCCAAGTGAGCACAGCAAAGCCCGTGGCCCTGGTGGCTGTGGGACCTGGCACAGGTGGGACACGAGGGGTCAGGAGGGGACACACAGCCTCAGCCAACAGGTCCCACCCACACTTGGGAGCCTCTGCCTCCCCCCAGGCTGGCAGAGGGAATGGCCAAGCAGGGGTTAAAGTGGTCAGTGGGTCAGGTTGGGGCTTTGTAAGGGCTGAAGTGGGCACCACAACGAGGGGGTTCTGCTCCAGGGGTGACCCAAACCCAGCAGGGCTCAAGTAAGGACAAGCCACGAGTACTTTGCTTGGAGAATTTAACTAGGAAGGACACAAAGCCCAGTGCAGGAAGGTGGTGCAGCTGCAAAGGGGGGAGCAGCAGGCCTTGGCCCTTCGAGGAGCTGCTGCTCTCACAGCAGGAAACGGGAGTTTCCGTGAGGAAAAGCTTCCAAGACAAAAAGCCAGGCAGAAGCTCGGGGTTTGGCAGGGGGTTTGGCTCTTTCCAGGGTCAAAGCCACGAGCCAAGTGCCTTTTTTCTGCAGCACCTCCAGCTTCCAGGCCCTGTCCGTGTGTTCTTCCCGGGCCAGGAGTGCGGAGCAGGAACAGCCACATCCAGGAGCCTCTCAGCTGTGGGTTACACGTGCACACACAAGCAAACAAGGAGCCAAGCTGGCACCTGGCAGCACCAAACACCCCTGCCAGGGGTCCCAGTGCAATGGGGACCCCTCACTCTGCCTCCACCCCACACGTCAGGGCGGTCAGTCTTGGCCTGGTCAGTCTCTGGGACCTACAGAGAAGACGGGCTACGTGTGCCAGAGACCTCCTGCTTCCTCCCCCTCCTGGATCTGAAGGGGTCACTTGAGTTGCCCACAGGATTTAGCGGGAATGAAACTCCTCCAGCCTGGAAGTGCAACCCCCAGCACAGTCACACACAAAGGAACAGCCGGTCCGTGGTTTGATTCACGTTCGATGGTGGAAATGAGCCTGTGACACACACTGGAAGCAGCTGCTTTATTCCCAGTCTTCCCACTCTTCATCTTCCAGCTGCAAGCAAAAGGAAACATCCCTCAGTTTGGTTCTGTAACTCAACAGCTCCTCCTGCCCAGCCTGAATCAGCACAAAGCCTGAGGTATCCTCATACTCCCACAGCCTCCCAGCAGGGATCTGCCTGCTCTGTTCCCCTTGGGAAACCTGCACACCCTGCCAGCCCCTCCCTCAGGTTGGTGATGGTTTTGGGGAGCAATTTTGCTCCCCCTGACTCACCTCCCCAGACACTTCCACCTTGGAGAGTGCCAGCTGCACCTCCTCTTCAGTCATGTCCAGATCAAAGTCCTTCTCCCAGTCCTCACTGATGTCCGTGCTGGAGCCTGGAACCACAAACAGCCCCACTGAGCCTCCAGAGCTGCACCTGCTCTCCAGACACTCTGGAGCTGCCCAATTCCTTGGCATTCCCGAGGGCCAGAGCTCCCACAGCCTGCCCAAGGAGAGAAAGCCTCCACATTCCCAGCTCCCTGACAGAGAGGGGATGGACTGAGCTGTGCTTCCCTCACAGCAAGGGCTGGCTTGGGACAAGTGGGAGAGGTGGATGCTGAAACATGTCCTTCTCTGGCCTGGGAGAGCTGGGATGTGTCTGGTTCCACTCACACAGAAAATACAACAGATAGGGAATGACTTGGATATGAGAACTGTCATCACCCCCAAGAGAAAGAACCTCCTGAGGCAGAGGAGCAGCAGGGACACTCCTGGGGTGACAGACAGAGGGAAGGAATTGCCACATTCCCTTTCCCAGCCTTTCCCTGGCATCCAGGGACCAAAGGCACCCCAAGGCCAAAGGCCTGCTCTGCTCAGCCAGCAGCCTTTTGATTTCTTGTCCAGTTTAATTCCACACAGAGAGTCAGCTCCTGACACTCAGCCACCCTGGTGGATCTTGGGTTGTTCCAGTGGCTTTCTAACCCCAGAAAGCAGCACACCCACTATCCTGGGAGAGCTGCAGCTCAAGGCTCTGCTCAAGGCAGTATCACCCCAAGGAAAGGCCTGGAAATGGAGACAACCAGAGCTGTGACATGTCCTTAATCTGGTCCTGCAGGAGTCTCACCCTTTGTTCCCCTGAGGGAACATGGAATGGGGCTGTGACACCAGCTGTCACCACCTGATGTGACCAACCCAACAGCATAAGGATTTACTTCCACTTGTTTCAGCCATTAGGATCTACCCTTCACGGGGCATTTTGGCAAAATCCCTTTCCTCTCCCCCATCCCCATAAAACCAGAGCCTTGTCCCCAAAAGCTGCCCCCCCCCAGTGGGTCCCCAGGCCCCGTCTGGCCCCACACACTCACCTTTCTTGCCGTTGTTGGAGGGGGTGGACTTCCCACTGTCCGAGTTGAGCTCGAAGACTCGTAGATCCGTGGGCCCTTCCTCCCTCAGAGTCTCTGTCCTGCCTTGGCCTTTGCTCTCCCCCTCTCTGAGCTCTGTACCAGCCGCTGGCTCCGAGGATGCTGCTGATTCCCGTGCAGGTGCAGAGGGCTGAGCAGGTTCTGGGAGCTTTGGCTCTTCCAAGGTGGCCTCCTCCAGCCTCTGGGAGAGGTCTGTGGTCCCGGGGGGGTGTGCTCCAGTCTGTAGCTGTGCAGCAGGCACAGAGGCAGGGTTTGCAATCTGAGTCACAAGGGACACGCTCTCACTGCTCTCCGAGGGGCTCAGCTCCGGGGGGAGCACGGCCCAGCTCCCCTCGGGGGGGCCCTGGGGAGCAGTGGGGTGGGTTCCCTCCGGGGCTGCCGGGGCGGGTTCTTTCTGTGCTGCTTCTGGAAATGTGATGTTTGCACAAGGCAGGGGTGACATCCCCAAGAACTCCTCTGTAGGGAGGCAGAAGAGAAGCGAGAGATGTTTCAGCAAGAGCAGCAGCAGCAGCTGGGCTGGGAGCTGGAGTTCACAAATATCCTGAGCTGGAGGGGACCCACAAGGATCATCCACAGGACACCTCAACAATCCCATCCTGTCCCTGAGAGAGTTGTCCAAATGCTCCTGGAGCTCTGGCAGCCTTGGGGCCACACCCACTGCCTTGGGGAGCCTGTTCAGTGCCCAACCACCCTCTGGGGGAAGAACCTTTTTCCTGAGATCCATCCCAACTCCCTGGCACAGCTCCAGCCGTTCCCTGGGTCCTGTCACTGTTCCTCCGCTGCCCCTCACGATTTGTGGGAGCGAGGAGGAGGCACCCACAGAGCCCTAAAATCCACCTTCATCAAGACCCACCTTCATCCTCCTCCCAGCCTGGCTCCTCTTGGTGCATGCTCTGCTCTGCTCGCTGCTTCAGAGCCTCCCTCCGGGCTTCATCCTGCAGGGAATTCCCCGTCAGCAGCCACACATGTCCCCAGCCCCTTCCTCCCCACAGCACTGCAGCATCACTGACCACAAGAAGGCAGCCCAGGCCCCCTGCTTTTTCAGGAAAAGCCTCTGCTGTGCCCTGGAGGGCTCCTTGTCTGCTGTGCCCACCCCCAGGGAGCCCCCCAGCCCGGGACCCACCTGCTCCAGGCGATGCACTTTGTAGAAGTAGCGCTGCCAGAACTCGGAGTGGGAAACAGCCACAGGGACCTGGAATGGGATGAGCTGCTTCAGAGGGAGGGCTGCAGCTGCTGCTGTGCTCCTCCCTCCTCCCAGGCCTTGCAGCCACCCCCCTGCACTGTGTTTTCAGTGCACAGACTCGGGGCCAAGCCTCAGGCAAGATGCTCCAACACGCACTGGGGTAGTTCCAGAGGAACTCCTGTGCCAGGCCTGTGACAAGCATGGAATAAAACTACAAGCTGCTGCCTAATCCCCATGCAATCACAGTGATTTCCATACCAACCCCAGGGCCCAGGCAGCTCAGGGTTTCCCTGCAGCACTTCCCAAGTGAGGAATTGCCCACAGGAGGCAGGCAGGGCCTCACTCACCATTTTGGTGTAGAGGGCCCGGATGGACGGGCTGGTTGCCAGCAGCTCTGCCACCTCCCCTTTCTTCTCCTCCAGGCTGAACTGAGCCAGCCAGGCCTCCAGCAGCTCAGCAGGGCCTGTGTGGGACAAGCACAGGGATAACAGGCCTTGGCACAAACAACCAGGAAGAGTTTTGGGAGGTTTAACTGGAAAGATGCTGTTGGGGCAAAGGGGGAGGGAGACACGGGGCCCACATAAGAGCATCAGTTTAAACTGGGCCAGTAAATTTAGCCTAAGCTGGTCCCTGACACAATAGACAGATGTGCTCTCCATGACTGGTGATTCCAGCTGCAGGCCAAGCCAGCAGCCCCTCTGGGGAATTCCAGATGGATCCCAGACCCCCAGCTGGGCTGGGTAGCACCCTAGACCCCCCACCCTGGACACCCCCATACCATCAGGCTCATTGCAGTAGGTGGCTGGGTCGGACTGCAGGCTGTAGAGACGAGCCTGGAGGAGACACACAGGGCAGAGCTGTGAGGGGAGGGGCAGCAGCAGAGCCCCAGGGACAGGGCTCAGGACTCCATATCCCCAAGCTTCCCTCCAGGAATGGGACACTCACCTTGGCACTGTCGTAGGGCTCGGTGGTACCTGAGGGTGTTGCCATCAGAGTTATAACATCACAGTCGATGGTCTTGTCTGGTGAGGGGGCAAATGTGTCCGAGATGACCCCCAGGAAGTCTGACAGCCCCTTCCTCACCTTCTCGGTGGCACCTGAGGAACCTTCTGTCCTCTTCAAGAGAGGAACCAGCACAGGGTCAGTGACGGTCCCTGGATAGGATCCTTTAAGGAAACAGGATGTCTCTCCCTTCAAAAAAGTGCTGAGGAGGTGCCTGGGCTGGAAGGGCATGGTGGGAGGCTCCTACCTCAGGATTTGTAACAGGTTTGTAGGGAACTGAGCCCAGGTTTTGTGGGAAGGACGCAGCCAGGTTTGGGACTGGCTGGTTTGAGGTTGGGCTGTCACAGCAGCAGCTGTGTATGGCTGAGGCTGAGGGTGACAGCTCATGGAGAGATCCAGTGCCATGCACAGTGACACTGCCAGGATCCCACCTACACAGCACAAGGGGAGAGAGGAACCACAGGGAACCTTCCTCTGCTCATCTACAAGGGCACGGAGAGAGAGGACAAGGGGGAATGGCCTTAAGCTGAAGGAGGGCAGGGTTAGATAGATACTGAGGAGAAATTCTTCCCTGGGAGGGTGGGGAGGCCCTGGCACGGGTTGCCCAGAGAAGCTGTGGCTGCCCCCTAGAACTGTCCAAGGCCAGGTTGGAGCAACCTGGGCTAGTGGAAGATGTCCCTGCCCATGGCAGAGGAGTAGAACTGGATTATCTTTTAAGCTCCCTTCCAACCCAAACCATTTCATGACCTCCAGCAGTTCCACAAGGAAACCCCACGCAGTGCTCAGCACCAAATCTGCCCTGCGGAGAAAACCTGACACCTGACGGTCACAACTGGGGTTTGTCCAGCATCCTGTGGGGCAGGACCACCCTGCGCACCCCCTTTTTCCCCTGTGCCACAGCTCTGCCAGCCCCCAACTCACTGCCAGCCTGTCCTTGACCACGCTGGCCGTGGCGGCGATGGTGCAGGCGGTGTCGTGCTGCACCACCTGGGTGAACTCTGCCAGGTCCCTCTTCATGAACTCCAGGGCTTCTGTGGACTGCAAGGAGACAACAGAGGAGCTGTGGAGCCTTTCTTCTCTCCAACAAAGGCATGGTCACTCCAGGAACACCCAGCATGTTACAAAGACTAGAGTGTGAGAGCCTTTAACCCAGCTGAGCCCTTGCCCCAGCCAGTGTAATGAGTAAGGCCACAGCAACCAGAATAACAGCAGGATTTGCTGTGCACAAACCATTAAAGTAGGAGTGTTTTTTTTAAGCTAAGAATAGAAAAACACAGGTTGGGAAAAGCCTTGTTTTGAGTGTTGTGTATAATTAACACCAGCAGTGCTGCCACAGGCAGGAAGTTACACATCACAGAGCCCTCCCTGCTTGGGGGGGTGATTCTCATGTGACAGAGCCCAGTGCTGCTCCCCCGAGCCACGAGATCCCTGCACAGCATCCAGGCCGCCCAGCTCCCAGAGTTTCAGCCCTCCCAGGCCGTGCTTCAGCCCTGCAGGTCCCACCTTCTCCTTGACGGCCTGGTAGCTCTGCTGCAGCCAACTGCGCCACCAGCCCCCATCCTCCCTGTGGGACAGGGGGGGACACGGCGTCAGGACACACAGACACGCAGAAACACACACAGACAGACACAGACAGGTACACAGACATACACAGACAGCCACATAAACACACAGACAGCCACACAGACACACAGACAGACACGCAGACAGACACAGGCACGCGGAGCCTGAGCCAGAACTCCAGCCCAGACTTCAGAGCCGGCACTCAGCCCCCAGATCACACTGCACAGACCCCGACCCAACTGCAGCCCCAGACCCAGCCCCAGATCCTGACCCCAAACCCCAGATCCCAGATGCTGATCCCAAACCCCAGACCCAGATCCCAGACCCTGACCCAAGATCCAGATCCAAGACCCCGACCCCAGATCCCGAGTCCAAACCTCAGATCCAGACCCAGATCCAAACCCAGCCCCAGATCCCGGCCCACATCCCAAGCCCAAATCCCAGATCCAGACCCCAGCTCCAGATCCCAGATCCCAGACACCGAGTCAGACCTCAGATCAGCGACCACAGGCCCCGATCCCGGCCCCACATCCCGGCCCCCCGCCCGTGCCCAGCTCACCCCTCCGCCATCTTGGCGCTGTGACGTCACCAATATTTACCGACCCCTCACCCGTGCATCCTGACGTCACTTCCTGCACCGCCCCGGGGGCGGCCCCGGTACGGCGGCCGGGAGGGACCGGGAACGACCGGCACCGGGCGGAGGTGAGCGGGGAGCACCGGCGGGACGGGCCGTGGGGCGGGGAGCGATCCCGGTACCGGGCAGGATAAGTCCGGATGGTCCTTGGCGTTCCGTGGGGTCCCGGTACTGGGAAGAATCGTCTTTGACGTTCGGGACACCCTCGGTACCGGGCAGGACGGTCCTTGGAACAGAGAGGGATGCCGGTACCGGGAAGGTCGGTGCTTGGAGCAGGGAGGGATGCTGGTACCGCAGAGGACGGTCTTTGGCATTCCAGGGCATCCCCGGTACCGGGCAGGACGGTCCTTGGAGCAGGGAGGGATCCTGGTAGCGGGAAGGACCGTTCTTGGATCAGCGAAGGATCCTGGTACCGGGAGGATCGGTCCTTGGTGTTCCGGACACCCCCAGTGTACCGGGCAGGACAGTCCTCGGAGAGGGGAGGGATCCCGGTTCCGGGCAGGACAGTGCGGACGGTCCTTGGTGTCCCGGAGCATCGGCGGTGCCTCCCGCGGGCGGGGGCTGGTGCTGCTGCCCCTATTGTCGCTGTGTCCCTCCTGTACTCCCGTCCCCGGTGTGTCCCCCCTGTCCCCGGTGTGTCCCTCCTTGTACCCGGTGTGTCCCCCCTGTTCCTCGTGTGTCCCTCCTCTGTCTCCTGTCCCTGGCGTTCCCCCTGTCCCCGGTGTCCCCTGTCCCTGGTGTCCCGTCGGGGGTCCCCGCACGTCCCGTTGCTGACGGTGCCCCGTGTTTCCCGGCACAGCCATGGAGGTGCAGTCCTACTACACCAAACTGCTGGGGGAGCTGAACGAGCAGCGCAAGCGGGACTTCTTCTGCGACTGCAGCATCATCGTGGAGGGCCGGATCTTCAAGGCGCACAAGAACATCCTGTTCGCCAACAGCGGCTACTTCCGAGCCCTGCTCATCCACTACATCCAGGACAGCGGCCGCCACAGCACCGCCTCCCTGGACATCGTCACCTCCGAGGCCTTCTCCGTCATCCTGGACTTCCTGTACTCTGGGAAGCTCGACCTGTGCGGGGAGAACGTGATCGAGGTGATGTCGGCCGCCAGCTACCTGCAGATGACCGACGTGGTCAACTTCTGCAAGACCTACATCAGGTCCTCCCTGGACATCTGCAGGAAGATCGAGCGGGAGGCGGCTTTCTACCAGGCGGACAGCGGGAGCTCCGCCAGGGAGGGCACGTCCCTCGGCCCCCGGGGACAGTGCCCTGCCCCTGGCTCGTCCCTGCAGGATAAGGAAGGGCTTTCGGGTTGCCAGCGGGACCCCCCGTGCGGGGACTGCAGCAGCTGCCACCCCCTGGAGCTGGTGGTGAGGGACCCCCTGGGCGGCGACTCCCAGGACGGGGTGAACTCCTCGCTGCCCAGGGGGGTGGAACCCAAGGTGGAGTTCGACCCCGACGACGATGGGGAGGTGGAGGTGGGCGAGAGGCTGCCCCAGTACCCCGCCCCGCTGTCCCTGGAGCACATGGAGGAGGGGCAGCCCGTGGACCTGGCCTGCAACAACTACCACATGAAGCAGTTCCTGGAGGCCCTGCTGCGCAACAGCTCGGCCCAGAGGAAGGAGGACGTGGTGCAGCACTTTGTGAGGGGGTTTGAGGGCAGGACGGAGGACGCAGGGGTGGCCATGAGCTCCATGGTGGACATTCACAGCGACTGGTATGGTGAGGACACAGGTGAGAGGACCCTGGGGGGGTGCAGGCTGAGGAAACCGCTCAGTTGTGCCCAGACTTCTCTTGTTGCTGCTGTTCTTGCTCAGGAATATGTCGGTGAATGTCGTGGCACAGTGAAATAAACTCTTGTTGTGGACTTCCAAAGCGGCTGTACTTGTTTGTTCAGTGCAGCCCGTGGGAGGTGAGTATCCCCAAGAGCTTTACAGCCCCTCTGGAACAGAAACTGGAGCTAAGTGTGGGTGATTCTGCTCTAAATAAACAAACTCACTTGAGACCTCTTTGAATGGCAGGTGAATTTTTAAAGAGAATTTTTCCTCTTGTGATGGTCATGTTGTAGGGAGCAATCCAGGAGGAGCTGAGCTGCCACAAGAGGGATCTGCTGCAGGACCTGGCACAGCAGAAGGAGCTCATCCCACCGGAGCTCCTGCCAGCACATCTGCTGGGTGATGGTCTCTTTGCTCCTGCTTTGAACTTCAAAGGGCAGAAATCAGTTTAATCCAGTACTGAGGGACACCTACAAGTCCTTTAAAAGCTTTAAACTCTGTGGTGCTGCATAAAGATGAGTCTTTTTAGAGGCAAACTCACTTTTCAGCTGTTGGTCACCAAGGTTCCACTGCTGCCCCAAGCCCAGCACCTGTTGGAATGTCTCAGGAATATCTCCCAGGAGCAGTGTCAGGGACCTGAAGAAGAAGAAACTCATGTCCATATGCATTTCCCCTGAAGTGGACAATAAAGATTTGGGCATTTTATCTGTTTTTTTGATAATTGCCTTGCCCAAACAGCCCTGTGAAGACGGGAGGTGGCTCTGGCAAACTGCAGGTGCCACAAACAGTGAGGATGTGGCAAATGCCACAGTGCCTTGGGCACAGACAGGGCTGGCACTGGGTGCTCTGCCATACCCAGCAAGTTTGTGCTCACTTCATCTCCAGCTCAGGCCTGCCTCTGTGATCCTAGAGCCAATAAAACAGACCTGTTCTCTCACTGCTTTAAAACAGGGAGCTGACAAAATCACAAAATCCAGTTTTACTGTCCCCAGAAGCTCTCAGGGCTGTCACAGATCACGCCTGTAAATTTTTGATGTGTTGCAAGGCAGGAGCATCAAACACACAAACTTCACTTCTCTTTTTCCTCTCTTAAAATCTCCCAACTGTTTAATAAATCATTAAAAAGGGAGATGCTTCCAGAATTTGATGGAGAACACCAGATGTCCTGGCAGTGGAGTAGAAGTGTCAGTGGTAGATGTGCTTTAAGTGGGAGTGAGGGAAAGGAAACCAAGCCTTGTGTTTCCCTGCTAAAACAGGACATCATAAGCATTGAGGAGAATGGGAGTTTCTCTTCCCAGCTTTCACTGGTGCTGCTGCCTCAGCATTTTCACAAGACACCAGGGGAATGAGAAATACAAAGTCCTGACAGAGGAATGGTGCACTCAGGCTGGCACAGCAGATGAATACTACTTATATTTTTTAGTGTCCACATCTGTTCTTGTCATCCTGGTCCCCTTCACAGCAGGTGGAGGGTAAACAGGCACCTCTGGAGAGCCTGGAAGCAAGTCAGGACTAAGAACTGGGTTTGGTTTTTATTTTTAATGGAGCTTTAAGTGCCCAGCAGGGATTAGCAATACCTTGTGAAGGTCCAGAATTGGGTGAGGTGGCTCTCACTCACATGCCATTAATATCAGACACACCTTTTTTGATAGTGGGTTGGATAAACCTTAATAAAGGGATGTTCTGCAACCTCAGCTGCTTGTGGAAGAGCTCAAGGCCCTGAATCAGTGCCTGAAACAGGGAAAACTAATCCTTTAGCATCACATCTCCACCCTTCTGCTGGAAGGGAAGCTCACCCCTGGCTGATGCTGACAAACCTGGCAATGCTCACGTTGGTGTAAAATGTGACCTTCAAGTTTAATTCTCTTTTTGCACCTGACCTCATAAATTGGATATCACCCATACTTTGATTTTAGGAACAGTGAAATATCGTCACCAAATGTGCTGGAGTCCTTTATCCTGTTGTTATTCCCAACAGGAAGGCTGAAGTGAACAGCAGGAGAAACAAGTGTTGATGTTTTGAGATGGGTTCCCCACATTTAAATATAAGATCACATGGGGCACAGTGCAGTGTTCCTACCTGCAATCTGTGTTAAAAGATTTTAGTTTCTGATGCTGTTTGATGCTAATGGTTTAATAATAATAATAAAAAAAAAAGGAAGTAGGAAACTTTCTGTGGCTGAGATGGAGCAGAGACCCCCCCCTGCACTAAGAGCAGGTTTGGGGCACTTAGAGGCTTCTTAAAATAAAATGAATGTTTTCCTGTTGTGGGTATCAGCTGTGTAAGGCTCGTTTCCAAGGCACTTGGGCATCTGCAGCTGCACCAGTGTCTGCAAGTGCACAGGCTGAGGGAATTCCAGGTAAGCCCAGCCCAGGGACAGGGGAGGTGCAGTTCCCTGGGCTGGGATCTGGGGGGAGCAGGACAGGAACCCCCCCCAGCAGTTCCCAGCGGTGCTGCCCCTGCCTGACCCGCTGCTCTGTGTGTGTGTGTGTTTGTTTTTTTGTCCCCCCCAAAGGTGACGTGCTGGTCGTGCCAATCAAGCTGCACAAGTGCCCCTTCTGCCCCTACACGGCCAAGCAGAAGGGGATCCTGAAGAGGCACATCCGCTCCCACACCGGGGAGAGGCCCTACCCCTGTGAGACCTGTGGGAAGCGCTTCACCCGCCAGGAGCACCTCCGGAGCCACGCCCTGAGCGTGAGTTTGGGCCCGCGTCCCTCGGGAAATTCATCCTGGAAGTTGGTTTTTTTTGGCATTTTCCAGTCGCGTTTCCCGAAATACGTCGGATGAAACGGCCGTTGCTGGTGCAGGGCAGGCTCAGGAGAGTTTAGCTGTTGTCAGGTTTCTAATAATAAGTTTAAGCCACTGGTATTGGGTTCAATAACTTAGGTATTTGGTTCATTAGGTGTTTGATATTTAGATTAGATACAGGGAAGGAAGTCTCCCCTGTGAGGGTGGGGAGGCCCTGGCACTTTACTTTGAGAAGTAAAAGTGAATCTTGCTGCCTGAACTTTGAGAGAAGGCAAATTTTCTATTGGGAAGGGAAGGAAAACATGGTTAAAACCCACCCCTTTGGGGTCTTACCCCCTTTCTCACTGTCATAGTGTGAGGCATCAAACTGGGCATCGTCGTTGGGCAGCTGCACACTCGCTATGACCAGGTGATTCTGCTCATCTGTGGGTACTGAAATCTTTGCCTTCAGGTCTGCGAGGGGAGAGGAGCAAAGCAGGGGTCACAACCATTGGGCTGATTACAACAATATTTTTTAATTACAGTTTCTGACAGAATAAGGATCTTTAAATTTATGGTTGTTTTCCCGTCCCAGTAAAAAACCTGCTTCCTCCGGAGGAAATCACTTATCACAGCTCAAGGTGTCCCACAAGAAAGATGGAGAGGGACTTTTTACAAGAGCACAGAGTGCCAGGACAAGGGGGAATGGCTTCACACTGAAAGGAGCAGATTTAGATGGGACATTGGGAAGAAATCCTTCCCTGTGAGGGTGGGGAGGCCCTGGCACTGTTTCCCAGAGAAGCTGTGGCCGCCCCATCCCTGGAAGTGTCCAAGGCCAGGCTGGAGCAACCTGGGCTGGTGGAAGGTGTCCCTGCCCGTGGCAGGGAGTGGAACTGGATGAGCTCAAGGTCCTTCCCAACCCAAACCATCCTGTGATTCCATGATTCTTACGTAGCCCAAACCTTTGTGTCTGGAAACGTGGGATCACCCCCCCTTCAGCTCCAGCGCAGCCGCTTCCCCACTCTGGAAATATTTCCAAACCAGCAGGTTGCTGCTTTTTTTTTTTTTTTTAATCCCAGCTTGTCTCCCTTCTTTCCCTGCAGGTTCACCGCTCCAACAAGCCCATCATCTGCAAGGGCTGCAGGAGGACCTTCACCAACAGCCTGTCCCCGGGGCTGCGGCGCTTCGGGCTCTGCGACAGCTGCACGTGCGTCACCACCACCCACGAGGACTCCGTGCCCATCAACCTCAGCCTCGTGGAAACGGCCTCCGAGGGCCAGGAGAAGGGGGATGCCGACAGTGACTGGCCCATCTACGTGGAATCCGGGGAGGAGAACGACCCGGCCGACGAGGAGGAGGAGGAGGAGGAGGGGGATGACAAGCAGGAGATCCACAGGAGTTTGTCGGACAGGGAAGCGCTGATGTAGCAGTGGGAGGGGAGAGGGAGCAACTGGGAGCCTCCCCTGGCAGCAACAGAAAACTGCACGTTTGCCCCAGTTAGTGACACTGTGCTGGTTTTTATTCCTTTTTTTTTTTTTTTAATAGAACGGTGGGGAAAATCGGAATTTTTAACGCTTTTTAAGTTTTCAGTGCTGTGCACCAGAAATCTGTGAAGAATCTCCTCTCTGAGGTTCGCAGAGCTTGGACTTGAGCAATTTCTTTGCCTCTCTGGTTTTGATTTTGCAGGTGGGACATCTCTGTGTTGTTTTGATAACAGGTTTCTTCAAACAGTGCTGTTGTGGTCCTCAATCCCTGACCTGAAAGGGGCACCACCTTCTCTCTGAAGATGACATGAAATGTAGTTTACATCTGAAGATGACATGAAATGCAGTTTACATCTCTTACCTTGGGACTTTTTAAATCTTTAAACTGTGATCCTTCTGTGTTAGGACAGTATTACCTGAACTGTAAACCAGGAGTGTTTGCTTGGACTGGGTTTGACCTGGAAACCAGGGCAGAAAAACCAGGATAACAAAAAATATGCTGCTGCTGAAAGGATAGACAGTAAGAATAGTTGTATTTCACGTGTCCTTAATCGCAGGAATTTGGAGATCAAGTTTCTCTTCCTGAATTTTTACTGCATCTTCCTCTCTCAAGAGTTCGGGCTGCAGATCTTCAGATGTGTCTTTAATGTCACTCAGGCACCAGTAGTCTTGGCCTGAGAAATATTAAGCAAATTATGGTGTCTGGTGGCCTGGTCTCTTGGTTTAGACTGAGTGAAATGCCCAAATTCTCTTCAGCTTTTTACAGCAGGAGTTAAAAGCTGTCGAGCAGGTTCCTTGGGAATTCTGACACTGGCAGATTAAAAAGTAGATCCACAGCTGGTGTGGCTGAGGAGCAGTGAAGTATCAAGATCTGCTGTAACAGAGCTCTGAACACCCTTTTTGGACCCCTTTCTTTCTCTTTTACTATAATTTCTTTTAGAATTTGGGGATCCTTCTCATGGTTTATGTTGCTGTGTGAATTTCCCTGAGTATTTATTTATTTTTTTAAAAAAAACACCTCCACTGTGAACCTCCTGTTTCTTTGCTGGGATAGCTCAAGGTTTTCAAAGGAGGTGAGATTTGTTACCTTTTCAGTAGCAAGCTGATATAAGCTATCAAAAAAATCAGGCTGGGAAGCTTTGGAAGAAAACACACCACCTGTTTGCTTAGGGGTGACCTCCTGTTCCCTAAGGAAGGGACAAAACTGAAATATACTGTGAAATAAGACTGTTAATGCTTCTTTACTCTGCTGTTCATAAGTGTTTCATGAGAAGGCAAATTCTGTGAGTCTTTCTAGATGGAGCAAAGGCTGGACCAGAAATCTGCAGGCAGGTTTGGCCGACAAAGGATGAGCAGTTCCTCCCACTTAAGGCAGCGTTTCTTGAGGTTTTTGGTGTAAAGGCTTCTCTCTTGGCAAACCTAAAAAAAAGCAAAGAGCCCTCTGATTTAACCAGTCCTTTTTTTTTTTTTTTTTTCCCCTGCATGGTTTTCTTTTGTGTGCTGAAAAAGAACGATTGAGCTTCATCCTGAGCGAAACAGTCCCATCACAATGTCGGGATTTACTTGTGAGAGGTGATTCTGCCCTCACAAGGGGTTCACTTGCCCCATCAGACAGGATGAGGAAAGAAGAAACAAGGTTCTTTTTAAGCAAGTCACTTCACTGGTGGTTGCTGAAAAGAGCAGAAGATGAAGAGACTTGTTTTGAAGTCCAGGTTCTTGATGAGTGTCACCTTTGCAAGATCCCACCACCACGTGCTGCTTTTATTTTTCTGTCCCTCGGTTTGGATAAGCTTCAGTCATCCCTGTTCCAGGGCATCTGCAAATTTGAGTTTGTAGCAGCTGAGCAGTGTCACAGTGACACGTCATCACTGGGGCAAGACCTTTACAAAATTCACTGCTCCAGACCCTGTTTCAGCCCATCTGAATTTAAACCATCAGAGGGACAACTTCTGTAGGTGCCAGGCTTGGAGCTGAGCTCCTCTGAAAATCCTGCTGTGGTTTTGGGGTCCTTAATTGCTCTTGAGCCAAAGGTGGGCTTGTAAATCTTGCTGGAATATTGAAAATGCCACCTCCAGCCTCCCAGGGTTTGTCTTTTGGGACTTCTGGGCTCCTGCTCGATGTTTTGGTGAGTCCCTCCAACATCAGGGGGGTGTTTGTTTGGTATCTGCTTGTCTGATGGAGGAGGGACTTGTGCATGTGAGAGCACCTGAAAAAGGGACACGAGGGATCTGGGTTTGTGGTGGAATGCAAATAGGGATCCAAAACGACACTCAGTGACCAGACATCCCCACTGCTGGTCGTGGAGGTGCCACCTCATTGTAAATATTGGCAGAAGCCACTAGGCATGGAATATCAGCCCAGCCTGGCTCTGGCCAGCGCTCCACAGCTGTGGGAAGATGCAGCTCCTGGCTGAGCCCGTGGGGACACTCAGAGCAGGGCAAACCAACCTCTTGGGAGGTCTGAGTGTCGCGAGAGAGCCGCGGGTGTGTCTGCAGAGACCCTTCCCTTCAACCTGCTGTTCTTTGGTCTTAGAGATTGTTCTTGTGTGTCTTGTGCCTAGAGAATGGAGCTGTGAGGGGTGAGGGGAGGGGGGGGTTGGCCGTGCACATTCCACGTGGAAAGTCACCACCAAACTCGTGTTTCCTGTTGGAATTGTCATGTTGTGCTGCTTTGTTTCCTATGGAGTCCTTCAGCCTTTGTAGTAGAAAAGGATGTAGTTTACCCACATTCTTGTGACCTGGGGGGGGGTGTGTTCATGTAAATCTGTTTTTCTCGTGCTTTCCACTTAGTTTTTTGGGTGTTTTTTCCCTGAAATCTTCCGTTGTAGATCCAGCCTCTACAAGCTTTGAGAAAATGATGTGGCTGTTTTGAAATGGTGCTTGATGAAGAATCAGAAATAACATTTTTAGGAAAGTTATTTCTAATGCAATCTCTTTCTCAAAGGTTTTTAAAGGCCGTGCAGAACGAACATATCTTCAAGTCTTAGCTTGATGTACTTGACTTTGTTTAGGAATGTACATTTTAATGTATTTTTGCACATAATTGCACTGTATTTCACTGGAGGAATACATGCTGCACTGGTATTTGTAGCTCATTTAACCTCTTGGTGCAAGCCCTTGTAAATCTTCCAAACGTGGTCATTTGATTTCCTGATGTTTTGTAAGACAGTTTCATAACTGAAGTCCTTTAGTCCAGTTACAATGACAGATTCTTATAAACTGAACCTTATTTGTAGAAGTGACTGAACTATATTTGTGGATCTTGGAGCATTCTGGAGTTTTTTTGATTGTCTAGAAAATAAAACTCTCTGAGAGGGTTGCTTTGATTTTTTTACCATTCAGATGTTGACTGAGTAAACCTGGGAGTGTCTAGATTAAGGCTCACGTTTCAGTTTCTTGAATTAAAATTACAAAACAACTATCTCCCTTTAATTAACCCAATTAAAAAATGGGTATATGCATTTCTGGGGACAGACAGTTTGCAAGAAGAATCAGGTTCTTGGTAGGAAAGGACTAAAAGGATCCTGTCCACTCGAACCCCGGCCAAGTGGGTTTTTTAGAAAATCTTTTGTATTATTAACACTGACTTGGCTTTCTGAAGTCTTTGTAGTTTTATACTAACTGAACTTTTTAAACTCTCTAAAGCTTTTCATTTTTCATGCTGGGCATCAGCCACTGACCTGAGCTAGGAGGAACAGCACGTGGGGATGGGGGCAACAGACTCCCAAATATTCTTTCCAGATAATTTTGAATTATACTGGAAAATCCACAAACAAAACTGTGTTTCCCTCTTGATTTAGAATATCAGTGAAAACTGTAACAATCCTCTCTTGCTTTTCACTGTTTTCATTCAAAGAGGAAATATAAATCTCGTGGCAAGCACACAGGTTTTCCATCTTTTTCCACGGAAGATGTGAGGTGCTGCAGCACTTAGGGGGAATGAGGGCCACAGGCTTGTCTCCATCCTTGCTGAAAAGGACTTTTTGTGGGGGAAGAAAAGCAGGAAAGCAGGGCAGGGCAGCCCAGGGCCATCAGAGGGTGAGCGAAGAACCCTCTTTGATGATCCAGGGAGGAGGTTGTACCAGCAAGAAGAATGTTGGGTTTTTTTAGAGTCATTTGTAAATTGTTCTCTGAAAGAGAGAGACCTGTGAGGGTGGGGAGGCCCTGGCACAGGTTGCCCAGAGAAGCTGTGGCTTCCCCATCCCTGGGAGTGTCCAAGGCCAGGTTGGATGGAATGCCTGCAGTTCACGGAAGGGAAGGGCAAAAAGGACACAAAGGACACGGTTTAAGGCAGAATGGCTTCCATGGGAAAATAAATATTTATGGGATATAACCGGGGCGCGAAAAGCACGGAAAAAGGCCCTGGTGGTAAGAAGAGGAAGGAAAAAAAAAGATACCAAACTTGGAAGGGGAGAAAGTGAGAGGTTCAGGTTTCGCCTTTCAGACGCGAGATAACAGATCCCAACAGAGAAAAGAGAAGATGTCACATGTCCTTCGGAGGGAGCTGCGAGAGAAAGGGGAAGGATTTGGGTCACCCAGGCTATAGATAAAGGTGCGAAAAGGCGGCATGTAGGGCATCCCATCCCCTTGCGGGGCATCCCGCGGGGCGCCGGGGCCGGGGCCGGGCTCCGGGGCTGCGGCTTCAATGGGTGCGTTGCCCCTTTAATTGTGTGTCCCCAGCCCTCGGGCGTCCGTGTCCAACGCCCACGTCAGCAAATACCTTTTGTTTCTTCTCTCCCCTTTTGCTCGGGCTCTGGCGGGGGCTGCGGGAGAGGAGGAGGAGGAGGAGGAGGAGGAGGAGGAGGGAGCGGCGGTGTCGCCTGCAAGGCACCGGCGAGCCCTCAGGCGGGGCCGCGGGGGGACTCCCCTCACGAACCCGCCCGCTCGGCCCGCGGCGGCGGCGGCAGCGCCCGCACACCCGAGCGCCGGTTCCCGCACACCCGGTAGGCCGGGAAGGGCGGCGGGGGCTTTGGGGCGGGGATGGGGGACTCCGGGGAGCGGCGGCGGAGGGTCTTGGGGGGGACGCGGGAGCTCCGGCGGGCACCGAGCGGCTCCGGACGGAGCCGCTCGGTGCCCGCCGGAGCTGCCGCGTCCCCCCGCCGGGCGCCATTTGCAGCCCCGGGCGCGGCAACAAAGGGCTGCGGGATCGGGCGGTGGGTCCGGCGCTGTCGGGCGTCCCGGGCACCGAGCGGCTGATTCGGGTGGATGCCGGTGCCTGAGAGAGAGAGAGAGAGAGAGGAGTGGGGCGAGGAGGGAGAGACGGGCACGGCCGCGGCCGCAGTCGCGGCTGCTCTTGGCTGCTCGTCTCGTCGGAGCTGCCTGAAGGCTGCGCAGCCCCCGCGGGCGGCATGGATCCAGCCCTGCGTACAGCCCTGCATACAGCCCCACAGCCAACCCCATGTCCAACCCCGCATCCAGCCCCACAGCCAGCCCTGCATCCCGCCCCGCATCCCACCCCTCATCCAGCCCTGCACCCAACCCCACAGCCAGCCCCACAGCCAGCCCTGCATACAGCCCTGCATACAGCCCCACAGCCAACCCCACGTCCAACCCCGCATCCAGCCCCATAGCCAGCCCCGCATCCAGCCCTGCATCCAGCCCCACAGCCAGCCCTGCATCCCACCCCGTATCCCACCCCGCATCCAGCCCCACATCCAACCCCACATCCAGCCCTGCATCCCACCCCACATCCAACCCCACGTCCAACCCCGCATCCAGCCCCATAGCCAGCCCTGCATCCCACTCCGCATCCCACCCCTCATCCAGCCCTGCATCCAACCCTACATCCAGCCCCACATGCAGCCCTGCATCCCACCTCGCATCCCACCCCGCATCCCACCCCTCATCCAGCCCTGCATCCCACACCACATCCAACCTCGCATCCCACCCTACATCCAACCCCGCATCCAACTCCATGCCAACCTCACATCCAGCCCCACATCCAACCCCATATCCAGCCCCACATCCAGCCCTGCATCCCACCCCACATCCAACCCCGCATCCCACCCCACGTCCAACCCCACATCCAGCCCCACATCCAACCCCGCATCCACTCCCACATCCAGCCCCGCATCCAACCCCGCATCCAGCCCCCTATCCAACCCCACATCCAGGGATGGAGATGCTCCCAGCTGTAGCACACCCTCCTCTGCCAAATAACGCATTCTTGGCTTTGTCGAGTTCTCTTGGAAAATGAGTCTCTGGTTGTGCGTATCGTGATTTAAATATAATTATAGGTTTCGGTAAATGAGATTATATTTTTCAAAAGATGTCCATAAAATCGTGTCTGGAGTCTTTGGCTGAGTCGCAGGGCGCCGAAGTCAAGAGTGTAATTATTTTCTTCGTTTTTTTAGAGCGACGTTTCGTTTCCTCTTTTCTGGGATGGAGATTTCTTCTCACCAGTTTCACCTCTTGCAGCAACTGAATGAGCAGCGCAGGCAGGACTTGTTCTGCGACTGCAACATCCTGGTGGAGGGAAAGGTCTTCAAAGCCCATCGCAATGTGCTGTTTGCCAGCAGCGGCTACTTCAAAATGCTCCTTTCACAGAGCTCGAAGGAGACGAGTCAGTCCACGACGGCCACCTTCCAGGCCTTTTCTCCTGACACCTTCACGGTCATCCTAGATTTCGTGTATTCGGGCAAACTGTCTCTCACTGGTCAGAATGTCATCGAGGTGATGTCGGCCGCCAGCTACCTGCAGATGACCGACGTTATCAGCGTGTGTAAAACCTTCATCAAGTCCTCGCTGGACATCAGTGAGAAGGAGAAGGATCGTTACTTCAGCCTCTCGGACAAAGATGTGAGTTCCAACGGCGTGGACCGATCCTGCGTGTACAGCGGGGGCTGGAGGGCAGAGAGCAGCCCCCCCCATTCCCACTCCAGCCCAGACCCAGGGACTTGTATGATGGGCGGAAACACTTGGAGCAACTTCAGCTACTACCCGGCTTCTCAGAGGAACGCCCAGCAGCAGCTGTCCAAACACGAGCAGCGGCAGGATTCCGCCAAGAAATCCCGGCACCTGGGACTGCAGCAGCCTTCGGACATCCCCCACTATAAATCCAGCAAGCTGGAGGACAGGGCTGCCGAGCCCGCCGGCCACCCCGCGCCGCCCGAGGAGCAGGTTCACATCGACACGGAGGTTGAAACTCCTCACGTGGGCTACCAGTACAGCCAGGGCTCCGAGGGGATGCCGAGGGGCTTGGCTGTGTCGCAGCAGGAGCACGAGTCGCCCCGTCCCTCCGGCAAATCCAAGTCCTCCAAGGCTGACGAGCAGTACGGGAACATGCCCTCCATCCTCGGAGTCATGGGAAACTGGGCCGAAGGTGAGCGGGGTACCTGGGGTGTTAAACCAGCCTTTCGAAGTAAATCTAGCTTGTGATCTTTTGGGATATTTTTAACCTCATTTTCGTAGAATCCCAGAATGATTTGGGTGGGAAGGGACCTTAAAGACCATCTCCTTCCACCACCCCTGCCATGGGCAGGGACACCTTCCATGAGTCCAGGTTGCTCAGAGCCCCATCCAGCCTGGCCTTGCCTGGGCTGTGATAACACAGCTAATGGTCCACTCCCCCTTTGTTGCACTTCTGTGTAATTTACAGGAAAACACAGGATCTTTGTGCTCCGAAGGACCTACGATAATATTTTTTTTTTTTTTTAAGTAAAAGCCATGTGCTATCCTGCTCGTAAAATTCCTTTTCCTAACGCGTGACGTGACACGTTATGACTTCATTTTTGGGGTTTAATTTCTCTTCTGACAGACGACCTGGCCAGGATGAGGTTCAAGTGCCCGTTCTGCAGCCACGTGGTGAAAAGAAAAGCCGACCTGAAGCGTCACCTTCGCTGTCACACAGGAGAGCGCCCGTACCCCTGTGAGGCCTGTGGGAAGAGGTTTAGCAGGCTGGATCACCTCAGCAGCCATTTTCGAACAGTACGTACTTTTAGGAACTGCCTGATTTTTGTTTAATGTGCAAACCCTGCCTAATTAAACACAGTGCGAGCGTGTTTGGTTGATAGAATCGACTCCCGTAAAAGAAAGAGGTAATAGAAAATTAATTTGGTTTTGCTGCAGGCAATTTGAAGCCTAATTTGTAGGAAAGTGGGGGAGGAATCTCTTGGTTAATTGGTGGTTTGCAGAGGTGCTGTAAAGGAGCTTCAGTGGGCAGCTACAGTGCCGGGGATGGGGCAGTTTAATGTTTAATGTCCCTCAAAGCGAGTTAACGCCGCTATTTTGACGCTACTCCGACCCTGCTTTTTTTTGTCACCTTTGTGGATGTTGCATCCAAACCATCCGTGTCGCTTTTCCCAGATCCACCAGGCCTGCAAGCCCATCTGCAGGAAGTGCAAGCGGCACGTGACGGAGCTGACGGGGCAGGTGGTGCAGGAGGGGACGCGCCGGTACAGACTGTGCAACGAGTGCCTGGCCGAGGCCGGCATAGACAGTATCCGCATTGACTTGGAGGCCGAGGCACCCCTGGAATTCCCACAGGACGGGGACAAGGATTCCAGGTGGCACTACGGCGAAGACAACAGGTCTGACGTGGAGATAGTGGAGGACGGGTCGACCGACCTGGTCATCCAGCAAGTCGACGACAGCGAGGACGAGGCGGACGAGAAGGATGTGAAACCAAACATTAGGTAGCTGCAAGAGGAGAACCGGGAATCCCGTGGAAGAGGGAGAATGTACTGACCACACACACCCTCCACCAGCTGTTGTTAATCCTACAGAGACACGTGGTTGAGCAGGTCCAGACTTGCATGTATTTATGGACGCGCCGCTGAGTCCGGTCTGGTTTGTTCTCAGAACCCTCAATACTTTGCTTCGTGAGAAAGAACCCATCCTTAAATAGTGGATGAACGAGGAAACTGCAGTATTCCATGGATAACTGTTTATAGCAGACAGTGGGGCACGTCTCAAAGCCTTTTTTTCAAGGGAGTGAGGTCTAAATATTTAAAAACAGTCGCAGAGTGTTGCGAATTGCCCACTTTTTACACTTGTAGGGATGTGGGGTTTATGTCATGGGGTGATAAACAAAGTGTAAAGACCCCCCCCAAACCAGACAACCTCCCTTCAGTATTCAGAAGGGAAGAGAATCTTCCATGAAATTCCATGTTATTCTTCATAAGGAAAAAGGCAGCTAATTAAGAAAGAGCATGTAAAATGTTTTGGCACTTTTGTCTGGAAAAGGACTCCTGTAAAATTTATTAGAATAAGGCAAATCTTTAGCAAGACCTGTTTCTTTACAAGAAAATAAGCACATGAATGCTAGTCCTAGTCAACACACCAGAGACAAATTAACTATAAATATGGATCGTTAATTGATGCCAGTAGATGTTTCGTTCTCAAAATTGGGCTCTCGGACTGGGCTGTTTTAATAAACACTAATAAAATACTCTCTTTTGTTAAAAACCTCTCAAAAGTGCCAGACAGGGTGGGGTTGTTGGGGTTGTCCTGTGCAGGGCCAGGAGCTGGACTTGGCTGATCCTTGTGGGTCCTTTCCAACTCAGGATATTCCATCCTGTGAGCCTTCTCCAGCCTGTACAACATGAGAACAAGATGTACTGGAAGTTCTAGGCATCGTATTTGTGTAATTTCACCTACAATCAGGCTACAAGAGGTCGGGAACGATGAAGAAATTTGACTTCTCTAACAAAATAACCCACTTTGTTGTGTTGCTTAGTGAGTTTATCTTACCCAGCACTGTAAACGGGAGAGGAGCAGAAGATGCTCCCAGGGTGCTGCTACTCTGCATTTTTTGGACAGACCTGAGTGTTATTCCAGTTCTTCATCCCGGGATCATGGGACTCAATGGCTGTAAGACTTAGAAAACTCCAATTTGTTTCTTTTTTTACAGCTTTGTAAGCATGTTTGGCTGAACCCCGGGGTTTATTACAGAACAATCCCATATGTATATATATATATACACTATATAATCTTTCCCAGGGACAGCTGAAAAATCACTATTTTATTTTTATTCGTGTAAAAACTGTATAACCTTATTAGTATCATCATGACCAGAGATTTTTGTTTTTAGTACCATCATTCCAGGCTGCAGGTGACCAGCCCAGGGTCTCTTAAATGATAACTCAAGTGCTTCCTTGGTGCTCAGTGTAAGCACTAAGCACCCTCCCCTCAGACATTCCAGGCTGATGGGAATCACCCTGCTTGGATGTCCCAAGGAAACAAGAAATGGTTTTTTTATCAGTCCTACAAAAATCACCATCACTGGCTTAGGACTTGGAGGGGAGAACTTACAAAACTTTCTGATGACCACCATGAAAACATCTTTACAAACAAGACTTAGACTGGCCTCGATTTTATTTGGTGCTTGGTCAGCAGCCCAGAAATGGACTCGGTGTGAAAACAGACATTTAATTTTCTTGGAGCTTTTTTTTTTTTTTTTTTTACTCCTGAAATGCCTGTTATTAAACAGCTCAGAAATATTCCCGAGCAACCTGAACTAAATCAGAGAACAAGAAAATATATCAAAGAATACGGAGCGACTTGGATCACATTCCAAGATGTTTCCAACAGTAAGACAATAAATTCCAGGTATCAGTGCCTGCTGTCCCCAGGATACAAAGTGACTGGGCTTATTCTGTGTGTGTTTGGGATGGATTAAGGGGAGGGGAAAATAAAGTGTCTCTCTAGGCCTGAAATCTTAACTGCCAACTGTAAAGGTCAGACTATTAAGCGTTTCTTGATAGTTGGGGGGTGTTTTTAGAAGCAGAGGGATTTTTGGATCAATACTCAATTTAATTAGATACCATAAATCTAAGAATGCTGAGGACCAGATGCTTCAGAACAAGACCTGGAGTGGCCCTAAATGGGCAAGTGGAACAGTCTATCCACAGGAAGACAAATTAATTTTTACACACAGGCAGATAAATCGTTGATTTGCCGGGCAAACAAGGGCTTTTACTGGTTTTATATGTGGATGTTATTCTCAGTAGCATAACTAGGTATCTGTAGTCATTTTTAAAGTATCTTATTAAGCTTGGAGTTTTAGCTCAAGACTGCGATTCCCACAGGTCAATTACGTTTTATATTTTTTAAAAGTTACCATTTTTGCATTTGTTGCCTTAATTTTGGTTGTTGTTTCCTTATTTTTGTATTGCAAGACGAGATAAATGTTAAGTGCCTTCTGTTTTCTACGTCCTTCATAACCAGTCACACGTTTTCCTTGTTTTTCTCGAAATGAAAGTATTTGTTTTATTTTTGCCTCCTGCCATTGCCTGATTGTCTTCTTCATATCCCTGTGAGGATCATGTCCCACTCAGCAGCAGAATGACATTTTCCTTCTTTTCAAGGAGGAAAGTAAAGACCATATAGGGATGTTCCCACTGACTTTAATTTTTTTCCTTGCATTTCTTTCATCTTCATGTCTCTAAGGCACAAGGTTTAGTGCTGGACTTGATCTTAAAGGTCTTTTCTAACCCAAACTTGTGATTCTTTTTGCTTGGCTTGTGTTTATTGTTGTGTTCACAAACCAGAGTCAAGAGTGAAGACAAAAGTCATCATCATCCTCTGATTAGTGTCTCACCTCTAACTGTCCCTGTTTTCTGGCAATATCTTGCCATCCTTTCAAAGGCTGAAATGCTGAATTAAAAAATTCTCTTTGCCCCTTTTCCAGGTATTTCTTACAGAATTCTCCCTGCTAGATAAACCTATGACTTGTGTGATGCTTGATCAGTTCTTTCACATCATCTCCCTTTTTTTTTTGTTTTCCATTAAATTACCTGAGCATCTGTATTTACTATCAAAAAAAATGTCACTTGTCCTTACCCTAAAGGTTCAACTGTTGGATTCCCTTGCTCCCCCAGTTAATTAGAAAAAAAAAAAAAAAGGCAGACTCCAAAAAAAACCAACCCAGCCTCAGAATTAATCTCCCTTTCCAACCTTTTGATTTATATTCTATTCCAGTTCTAAAGAATTGAGATTAAAATAATCTTTAAAAATACCTCTAAGCCCACAGAGCTCTCACAGAGGACTGACACTGACTGCTGCAGGTTTCCTTCCAGGAATGCTCCATCCTCCAGGATTTTGGGGTGCCTCTCAAATTTTCAGTGATAACTTAGGGGGGAAAAAGAAAAAAATCTCTGTTGGATATAAAATGATGGAATATACATTTCTTCCGTGAAGCATCTGGTCACTGCCAGAGTTACCCCATTACCACACCAGTATCTACCTTTCTTATATTTTAGTTATTGTTGGTTGGAGGCAACACATGTAAGAATGAAATAGAAGAAAAAAATTCTCTAATTCTGCCCCAAAGTTTTGCAGAAAAGGATCTTACAATCCTCCAGTCCCTGCCTCCAGACCATTAGGTCCAAACCTGTACCAATGTTATGTCTGTTGAGTGATGGGTATAACTCGATAAGCTGCTAAGAAAACCTTATAGTAGCATTTAGTTAAATATTTTCTATACTGTTTAACTTAAAACCCTTCCATGTTGGGAGCTGGTGTAACCTTTCATCCTGTTTAACTCGTGAAATGCAAAGAGGTGGCTTATTGGGTGCCTCGAGAATTTTAAACACAGCAGGAACACAGGACAAGAGGTTCTGTGAAAAAACTGGGAGGAGTGGCTGGAAAGAGCTTCCCCTGCCTTGGCTTAGCTGTTGGACTAAATTAAACACTACTGAAGTTCTCTCTGACACTTGACTGTGCAAATAGGAACTGGTTTTTACCATGTTCTCCCAGCCCGCTCTGAGGAGGGAACTGTACCCATGGCTGCAGAGGTTCCCTCTCAAAATGATTCAGTGATCTCGAGGAATAAGATTGAAAGAGTCTCATCCTCTAACAGGCATCCCGATTGGCATCCTGAGTTTTGGCATCCTGATTCCAACCTTCCACGCGGGACGGAAAGCGGGGCGATCCGTGTGCCGCCCCCCCCCCCCCGCCCGCGGTGCTTCGAGCACGAAAAAATTCCGTTACAAAAGTGCCGCGATACCGAGTCGATGTGACAAATCCCACACCGCAGGGCTACAGACGCTTCCCACTCAGGCGGCGCCTTCAAAGGTACACAGACAGACAGACAGACAGACAGACAAAGCTATCCCGGGCCGGGCTTTCACAAACCCGGGTGTGCGGGAGGGCCTGCGGGGCATCCGGCCGGGGCGGGCGTTGGGGCTGCGGCTTCCAACGGGTGCGTTGCCCCTTTAATTGTGTGTCCCCAGCCCTCGGGCGTCCGTGTCCAACGCCCACGTCAGCAAATACCTTTTGTTTCTCCTCTCCCCTTTTGCTCGGGCTCTGGCGGGGGCTGCGGGAGAGGAGGAGGAGGAGGAGGAGGAGGGAGCGGCGGCGTCGCCTGCAAGGCACGGCGAGCCCCGAGGCGGGGCCGCGGGGGGACCCCCCGCACGAACCCGCCCGCTCGGCCCGCGGCGGCAGCGCCCGCACACCCGAGCGCCGAGCGGCCCCTTCTGCCCCCGCACACCCGTGGGAAGGAGCGGGCGGGCGGCGGGAGCGGCGGCGGCGGGTCGGGGGGAAGGGGAACGCGGCATCCCCGGCGGGCACCGAGCGGCTCCGGACGGAGCCGCTCGGTGCCCGCCGGGGCTGCCGCGTTCCCCCCGCCGGGCGCCATTTGCAGCCCCGGGCGCGGCAACAAAGGGCTGCGCGGGGCGGGCGGCGGGTGCGGGAGCGCCGGGCACGCGGCACCCGGGAGCGGGAGCACCACCGGGAACACCGGGCAATAGGGGACCGGGAACACCGCGGGCATCGCGCGGCGGCACCGAGGGAGCGGCAAAACCCGCCGAGGGAGGCTGCGGCCGGCGCGCCCGGCCCCGGGGCGGTCCGTGCCGGGGATGGGGATGGGAGCGCTCGGGCGCCGTCGGGCATCCCGGGGATGGAGGGACCGGCTCCGAGGGACGGAGGCCGCCGCCGCCACCGAGAGTGGCCCCCGGTGCGCCGGGCAGGGGCTGCGCCCACCGTGGCTCTGCCCAGGGCGGGAGGGCCGAGCGCTCTCGCTCGGTCCGAGAACCATTAACGCCTTGGCGGATGCGATCTCCGTTCTTTCGGGATACTAAGTAATCCCCGCTGGCGCGTCTTTCCGCCTCTTCTGGAGTTGTTAAGTTTCTTCTCTCATGTTCCTGTAGCAGCCGCAGGGGCTTGGGAGATACGCTGGGAACGTGATAACGTTTTTCGAATTGGGGCTCGTCTCTTTAGATAAGGGTTCGGCAACGCCGACGCAGATTGTCACGATGATGTTTTTTTTCCTTTACAGCAAACCCTCCTCTTGCTCCCTGCCTGGGATGGAGATTTCTTCTCACCAGTCTCACCTCCTGGAGCAGCTGAACGAACAGCGGAAGCAGGACTTGTTCTGCGACTGCAACATCCTGGTGGAGGGAAAGGTCTTCAAAGCCCATCGCAATGTGCTGTTTGCCAGCAGCGGCTACTTCAAAATGCTCCTTTCACAGAGCTCGAAGGAGACGAGTCAGCCAACAATAGCTACATTCGAGGTCTTCTCTCCAGAGACGTTCATGGTTATCCTGGACTTTGTGTATTCAGGGATATTGTCTTTAACCGGTCAGAATGTGATCGAGGTGATGTCAGCTGCCAGCTACCTGCAGATGACAGATATTCTCAATGTCTGTAAGACCTTCATCAAGTCCTCCCTGGATATTAATGAAAAGGAGAAGGATCATTACCTCAGCCTCTCGGCCAAAAGCACGAGCACTGAGCCTGCCCGTCCCGCCCTTTATCGCTCCAGGAGGAAAGCAAAGAGCAACCCCCGGCGTTCCTACTCCATCCCGGATGAAAAGCCCGGCGTGAACGAAAACTCCTGGAGCAGCTACGGCAGCTACCTGTCCTCGCAGGTGATTCTGCAGCGGGCAGAGACCCAGCTGTCGAAAAGAGGCAGAAAACAGGGCTCGGGCAGGAAGCGCCGGAAGCACCTGGGCCTGTCCCAGAGCCGGGAATTGGGACAGGGCAAACCGGACAGAGCCGGCGCCTCGGATTCCAGCCCCATCTCCAGGGTCGGGGAGGAGGCCGAGTTCGATGCGGAGAACGACGTGGGTCGAGATGATTACGGGTGTCATCGCGGCTCGGAGGCGGTACCCAAGAGATGGTCTGTTACTCAGCTAGAACAAGAACTTTCCAGAACTCCTGAGTTCATGGAGCTAAAGGCAGAAGAACTGTACACCTCGATGCCCACAATTTTGGGTGTAATGAGTAGTTGGAACGAAGGTAAAGAAAAAAAAAGAGGAACGGTTTGGAAAAGTTTGGCTTTGTCTAGGAGGATTCAGGTGATGTTTTGGAGAGAGTTTGTAGAGCTGCATGGAAACCAAAATAGTGCCTAGACTTAGAGGTGAATTTATCTACTCAGGAATGACTTTGCAGCCAGAACAGGGCATGGGAAGTGGGATGGGAGGGTGTTACCCAGGTATTCTGGTAAAGTTAAAACAAAACATGCCTGATTATTCGTGCCCAAGTGGAACTTAATGAAGCCTCAAGAGCTGTAATTGACTTGGGGACACGAAGGACTGAATTTCTCTTGTAGATCCCCAAACCTGGCACTAATAATTCAACCTCAATCCAACTCAATTCCTTCACATGAGAGGTTCTGGCACTGCTGGGATGTTGCATTTCCCTTGGGGTCCAACCAGCCCAAACTTTGTGGCTGTTTGGCCACAAATATAAAGCATCCAAGCTCCTGATGGACTGTCAGCATCTGCCTGAGAGGGTGGGATAAAGCTGACAGGTCTGTTCTCATGTGTATTCTTTTGGAAATGAACATATTATTCATATTGTAATGGCATATTCTGAAGACTTTAGGCACCCTCATATATTAAACAGAGATTATAAACGTCAAAGCTATGAACCATTAGGTGATGGAAAAGCTAATGGTTCAGACAGTACAAATATATATTATAGCTACATATTTATGATCATCTGTATGTCTAAAAAATACCCCCAGTAAGAAAGAAAACACTTTAAAATGGCCATTTAACATGCTCAGTGAGAAGTACAGGCTTGGGGGGGGGGATAGATATATTTTACATATTAAATATATTTTATATATTTCAGGTATTTTATCTACTTCACGTATTTTATCCATTTCATATATTTTATAGATTAAATGCATTTCAGAGATGAAATACATTTCAGAGATGAAATACATTTTAGAGATGAAATAAATTTTAGAGGTGAAATAAATTTTAGAGGTGAAATAAATTTTAGAGGTGAAATACATTTTAGAGATTAAATACATTTTATAGCTGAAATAAATTTTACGGATGAAATAAATTTTACAGATGAAATAAATGTTATAGATGAAATGCATTTTTAGATGAAATGCATTTTTTAGATGGAATGCATTTTTTAGATGAAATGCATTTTATAGATGAAATACATTTTATATATGTGCATACACGTGTATATACACGTGTATATACCCCCGAAGCCCATATTTTACATAGTTGTAGACTGCATTTCATGTATTATATATTCTATTTTACATATTTGTAGCTTGTATTTCATATATTATATATTTTACATATTATTCTATATTATATAGAATATATATTACATATTATTCTATATTATATAGTGTCACAGAATATTCTGAGTGGGAAGGGACCCAGAAGGGTCATCAGTGGCCCGTGTGGGGTGGGGATGGAACCCACAGCCTTGGCACTGTCAGCACCGCGTCCCAACCAACCGAGTTAACACATAATATATTTATATAAAATATTTGGGGGTTTTCCCTATTTGCTGACGGAGCAGGAACTGCCCCTTTCCGAGCTGACAGCCCTCCCCTGTGCCCCCCCTTGGCAGGTGACCTGCCCCGCATGCGGTTCAAGTGCCCGTTCTGCACTCACACCGTCAAGCGCCGCGCGGACCTGAAGCGGCACCTGCGGTGCCACACCGGGGAGCGGCCGTACCCCTGCGAGGCCTGCGGGAAGAGGTTCACCCGCCTGGAGCATCTCCGCAACCACTTCCAAACGGTACGGTACGGCCCTCCCGCTGGGATGTATCCCAGGAAATTAACCCACGGAGGGTCCGCCGGTACGAGCCGCCCGGGGCGTTTCCAGCGCCGGGGACCCCAAAAGCTTCCTTGAAGCTGCACATCGTTGACCTTCATTTTCCAATTTTCATGGCTGGGCTTCGCAAAGGAAGATTTGGGAAGGGCTCTATCCACATTTGTTACAGGCACGCTGGTGGCTTATGGGGCCAATACGAGATAGACATGTCTGATTGCAGAAGGCACAGCAGAAAGACTCCTTAGGTGGTGTATTCTGCAAGACACGGTTCTTTCTGCGTTGTCTTTTCTCCTTGAGAGTGATCCTGCGTGTGTTCTCAAAGGAGACAGTTGTGTTATGGATGGTGTGTCTCCAGGCCTCTCGATTTGAGGCCAGAGTAGACCAGTTATGGTGATCAGTATGGCCAAGGCTGAGATGTTGTTTCAGGGAGTCCCTGTATCTTTTCTTCGGGGCTCCTCTCATGCGGCGTTGACCTTAATTATCCATTATTTAACTTGGCAGACTGTATTTAAAATTTCGTTGGTTTTTCGTTTGGTTTTTTGTTGGTTTGCTGGTTTTTTTTTTTTTTTTGGCATGGTTCCATTTCCACCTTCTAACAAAAAAAAAAACAAACATGTCCTTTTTTTTTTTTTCTCGGATCCCTCTCCAGATCCACCAGGCCGGCAAACTGATCTGCAGGAAGTGCAAGCGCCACGTGACGGAGCTGACGGGCTGCGTGGTCCAGCAAGGGACGCGGCGCTACAGACTGTGCCACAAGTGCTTGGCAGAAGCCAGTTTCGACAGCAGCACCCCCGAGGATTTCGATGCAGGACATTCCCCCGTCTCCTCCTCCGCGGGGAACAAACGCCCCAAATGGGCTCTGGAGGAGGAGGAGGAGCAGAAATCAGATGAAGAGACAGCGGAGGAGGAGCCGTATAATCTGGTTGTCCGACACACTAATGATGATGTTCCGGATGAGGTAGAGGAAAAGGTGAAACCAAATCTTAGGTAGATATTTGTGTACTTGTTACTCGTTGTATTCGAGGTTAAATTGCTCGTGTCCTACCGACTAAACGCTGGTTTGCTACTTGAATTGAAATGAAGTGTTGCTGAAATTCTATTTTGAGAAGCAAAATTTGGGCTAAAACCAAGTTGTTTTGTACTTGCAGACATGGAACAGTGTAACTGCTTCTAAATGTCATCCAGGATGTACTGAGAATCATAAGATATCCTGAGTTGGAAGGGACCCACAAGGATCATCACAGTTCATCTCCTCACTTATTATCTGGAAACTATTTAGAAGAATTGCTTTATATTTCATCAAGGACTTGCTCAGAGCTCCTGCTCACAGTGAAAGCAGGAACCAAACCTACAGTTCTACAAAGGTTCTGTATGATACAGATTTTTTATAAAGCAAAGATTGCAAACTTGCTTTGAGAAAGTCTTACTGAAGTGAGCAGCTAAGAAACATTGAAACACCTTTTCTTTTTGCTGGCATTGTAATTAACTTGTACATACGCTTCAAAAACTTCCTAAGAAAGGAGCAAAGGAAACAAGTGGAATTCTTCCTGCTGAAGAACTTATTGACCAGAGCTTTGGGTTTTTGTTTCTTTTTTTTTTTTTTTTTTTTTTGAGTGAACTTAACTGCTTCTTAGACTTGAGAAAAGCATGATTAAAGAATTCCCACAGCCAGAGTAGAGTAGTGACCAGAGCATATGTAGTGCACTTGGGTAGTATGACTTTGCCTCTTTTGTACTGTGAATTTTATAGAAAGATACACCAACGTGGTTCCAAGGAAATAAAAGTGCAATCACTGGAAGTACACTTGTCAGGTTTTTTCCTTAATTATTTTTTTTTTTCAGGACTGGTGCAAGATTTCCTTAAACTCCTGTTCTATCTTATTCTAGGAATAAAGATGCCAAGTTTAATTTCAGTGGGACAGTTGTGGCTTAGATCACGGAGCTACTTCAAGAAAGGTTTTCCTGCTCATACAAATTTAGGATGCTTGACAGCATAAAAAACCATTTGTTTCTAAGGATAAAATCCCTCAGAGGCAAAGCAACCTTTGTAATTCTGGAGCCTCCTCAGCTTTTTTATTAATGGCATTTTTTCCCCCCAGTCATTTGGATCAGAGAACCTGCACTTGGTAGAGAAACTGAAAATGCTCAGTGCTAAAATGATTAGAAAAAATGCATCTCAGGGGGAGTGTACAGTACAAACATTCTGCCTGGGAGCAGAGAATGGCACTCCCAGTGGGTACTGTTGATAAAGAGCCCCTGTTTGGTCTCATGTCTCGCCTGGTGCCGTGTTTTCTTTCCTGGTAGCAGCATCTGTAGCCTGAGGTTACTGCCAAGCAAGTGAAAATTCCCTGCAGGGAATCTGAGAACAGGCCTATTGATTCACATCCAGGTTCTCCAAGAGTTGCCATTAAACTAGGAGAATGGGGCAAGCCTGCATAACAATTCCCCAACTCTCCCAAACTCCAGCCTTTTTCAGTTTATGAGTTTTCCTTGCCTTGGGATTTGTACCTTTAGGAACCACCAATGCAGGTTTTTTCCAAGTACTCCACCACTCTGCCCTTAAACTCATCTAACCTTCCTCCATGAACAGCATCCTTTGGTACCCCCAGAAGGGTTTGCAGTCTGAGCATGTTTTTTAATTACCCAGTTAATTGTCTCAGTGGGTCCCCAGCTCGGTGAGAGGCTGAAGCCAAGGCATGGGGCTCCTGTAAAGCCCTGGGAGAACAACACTGTGAGCTAAAACCTGCCCCTGCAAATGGAATGAGGCGGATTTGAGGCCTGTTTTACACAAGCACTTAACAAATACTGAAAAAGAAACAGATGAGTAACACTTACTTAGTTCATTCCAAATGTTTTTCTAGCAAGTTCCTGCCAGCACTTGAAAAAGCAGAGCACTTCACTGGTTTGCTGCAGCCAGAGACACACGGGGCATCTCAGCACTGGTCTATAAAGTTAAAATTTAACTCTGTTAATTTTTTTTCCTCGCCTTTTAGAGAGCTGGACAAAAGGAAAGGCTGCCCTCAGCCCCTCACCCACCTCCCCACTGATGCCCTCAGAAAAGAGTCCACTCACCTCAGCAGGGAGCAAAGTACAAGTGTCTGGACTGGCTGCTCAGAAATCACACATAAATCCAGGGATCCTTTCAGTCCCAGTTTTATTTCGGCACGCTTAAAAAATAAGAGGGGTTTTTATCCCTCAGTCTTTACAATATGGAAATAAAACCCAGATCTATTTAAGCTGACTTTGGAAGGGAAGACATTACCTCCAGAGATGAGGCACGTGAAGCATTCACAATAAGAGGTCAGGGCTGTGCTCCCCACATTTAAATAGCAATGGCAGGTAACACCCCTTTGCCAACCTGTGATTTAAAACAAAACACACCTTCCATCATCCTTGATTAATTTTGATTCAGTGAAGCCCATAATCCTTTCACATTAAAGGACTGTCTTCATTGTCTTTTCTAAAGGGTGATCCAAACCATCTGCTTTTATAAAGAGAATTCTTTTCACAAGACACAGCTGGGAGTGAAGCTGCAGAGAGCCTGGGGCACCCCTTTCCAACCTGGTGCAGCTCCTGGCAAAGCTGCCAACTTTTTAGGGGGATCAGAGGTGATGTGAGGATTCCAGGTACACGGTCACATGCTTTAGGATTTCAGGTGGAAGTTTATTTACAGCAATTCAGCACCACCTGCTGGCACGATTTTTGGTTTTAAGTACTTTTAAAGGTGTGGTGGTTTGGTTTTTTTAATTGGTTTAATTTTATTTTTTTTTTAGGTGTCTTTTCAACAGTCAGAATTTTTTCCACATTAAATCTGAGCCACTGCAGCTATTTGGGATTTGTATAAAATGGAGGAGGGATGTCAGCTCAGAATTAGAATAGTGGAATCTGCAAAGGACATCACGTAGATGAACATTATCTCCTGCCACCCTACAAAAAGGCAGCATTTTAGTTAAGACCTTCACTAATTTCTGTATTTCATACATATGTACCAGCCTTAAAAGCTGACTACCAGCATTCCTGGGAGATTTCCAACTCCTACAGATCTCTTCTTCTCAACATCCCCCAAAACCCCAACTAGTTCTTTTTATTCTCTGTCTCACCATCTTCACATGAAAACACTGCCTGACATTCCCTGCAGTTACTCCCTTCAATTTATGATTTTAACTGCCCAATTCCTTGGTTACTTTCACAGGGATTACAGTTTTAGGGGACTTTTGCCAGCCCATAATATCCACTTGGCCACGCTCTTCTTGCTTTAAATATCAATGATGACAAAGACTTCTGGCTTTTCATCCTCACAGATCTGCATTGCTGAGTAAGTGATGGCTTTGACCTCTGTGCCCTGGAAAAGAAACACAAACCCACGGATTTTCTAAGTGATATCCTTTGTCACAGTTCCTAACACACAGTTCTTACCACTTCCCTCAAATGCTATCCAGTTTCATAGTTCTTCTCCCCCAAAAAATTGACTGATAAGAAAAATGCCATACTATTAAAAAAAAAAAGGAGCTCTTCCCTTATTTTATTGCCTCTTAATGCCACAAATTCCTCCTCTTGCCTCTGACAGACCATCCCCACATGCTGTGCTGTGCTAAAACTGACACAGAGCTAAAGAGCTGGCAGGAGATCAGGATTTGCTTCTGGCAGTTCTTGAGGGGGGAAAAAAGAAGAAAGAAGCAAAAACTGACTAAGCCAAAGGCTGTGCCAGTAGTGTGAAACCCAAACCCACGTGCACATTCTGAATAATGGTTGGTTTTCTGTGTTATCAGCATCACAAAACCAAAGCCAACTGTTGAGTTTTGCTAGTGCTGAGGAGAAGTCAGGCTCGGGTCAACAGCTTCAGGAACACATTCACAAAAAAAAAAAAAAAAATCCAGAAGTTTAGTGCATGTGATTCCACCCAGTCATGTTTGTACTTGGATCCCTGGAGGACTCTGATTTAAAAGACACCACACCTCTCACCCCTAAATGGAAAAGGTGGACAGAGGAACCACTGCATACCTGTGGGTGTTTGCCTAAAGAGAACTCTTCTCCCCACCTGTAAAAGCAAAAAGAAGAGAGGCTGGAACTTTGGTAGTGTTTACCAAATGTGATAATTAGTTTCACTGATGAGTATAGAGCAGTGAGATTTTCATTTAAAGCCTCAAAAGTAGCAAAAAAAAAAAAAGAAGTCCACCCTCCACTTTTTAGATGATGGTTTAACTCACCCAATTGATCTTATTTTGAATTGCATTCGGTCGATGTGAAGCACTTTCACCTCCTGCAGAAAAAGGGAGAGGAGAAATATTTCAGTCACATCTCCCACCTTCAGGCAGAAAATGTCAGCAAGCCCCACTTGTAAGGCTCATATTTCACTGTTTAGGTGGAATGTAATGTCAGAGAACCTGACACACACTGTTACTTGGAACACCAAGGCAGCAGAATGTGTAACAGCAGCTAATAATTGGTGTTTGTGGTAACAAAGCTTAAGGATTTCTCAAGTTTTTCTGCCCTGGGAGTTCCAATTCCCCACATGTTGTGCTGAAATAGAGTCAGAGAATTGTGGAGTGGTTTGGGTTGGAAGGGACCTTAAAGCTCATCCAGTCCCACCCCCTGCCATGGGCAGGGACACCTTCCACTATCCCAGGTTGCTCCAAGCCCTGTCCAGCCTGGACTTGCATTTGTCATGTTCCTTTTTTTTCCTAAAACACCACTTCTTCCAGAGCTGGTATTATCAGGGAACAACCTCGTCCTACAGATGGAAAAGGATCAAACCAGGACACTTACCCTGGGTACAAAGAACTCATTAGCACTGAATTTATACAGCCACTCATCCAGGAGGTGGAAGAGGAGAGACAACATGTCGTGTCCTGTGTGGTTGAAGCAGAGATGTCAGTTGTTGCCTCAGCAAGAACATCCAAACATTTTTTAAGAGGATATCCATCAGATGTTCAGCTTATTAGAAGACTCAGATTAGTGATGTTTAATTAGATTTTAATGAACTGCTGTGCTGCCCCATGTAAAGATTCAGATTTTTGGTACCTTTTTCCCCTCAGGTTTCATAACTCCCCCCATGAAAAGTCAACACAGCCTCACCTTCTGCCTCCACCTCTACTGTATCCACGGGTTCCACGGTCTCTGTGTCTGTCATGTAGCCAAACATGGCCATGACACACTGCTCAAATGCCTCTTCCAACGTGTCTCCCCAGGCATGGAGCCTAAAAGGACATGGGACAACTCACTGCACTGGGACAAGGAGAAATAACCCCAAAGCAACGTGCAGGTGAGCAACCAGAACGATGAGAACGGGAGAATTCGTGCAGAGGAGCTGAATGAACAAACAAAAAAACCAAAACTTGCTTTCCAGAAAGAGAAGGGTTTGTGAGAAGAGCTTCTTAGAATATGGAAAATAAGTGTTTTACAGCCACCAAGGAAATTCTTCCTTGATATGGCTAATTGATGTCTGCAAAAGCAAGCTAGGCAGAAGAAATCTGGTTTAAAAGAGGTGAAAATGAGATTTCAAAAGACATTTCCAAATAACACTCCAGAGGCTTGGTCAGAAGCACCACAGGAATATCAGAAAAGGAACTGAACATGACTCTGTGTTCTCCCAAAAGCAGAAGCAAAATTTACCCCCAACACAGGCAGTGAATGACATTTCATAGTTCCACCAGGTGTTACATCTGCAACCAGTCTTTGGCAGTTACTCCAGACTTACAGCAGTGCAAGAAATAATGAGTTTATCACAGTGAGAAATCCCAGCTGCCCAACACTTACTGCACATCTGCTGTGTGATCCAGATCTGAGGGGAAGGAAAAAGAGAAGCCATGATGCCACCACAATTATTTAAAACCCAGGGGTTATATAAAATATAACATCGATATCTGATTCTCTAACAAGAACTTTTTGCACTCATCCTCAGACATGACAAATCTAACTCTGCAGTATATTAGAAAAACTTAGCACAGGGGGAATTTTGGATTATTTTTGCCAAGCATAAAAAACCCCCTTGTTTAATGTGATTGTGTGAGTGCCCTCTGTGTCCAGCTCTGTGTGCAGGGTTTAGCTGTTGTAACCCAACAGGCTTCTACAAGTTAACTGCAATAAAAAGGAAACTTTAACCAGGACTAAAGAGTTTATGCTGAAGTCTGCAGGACTGAAAATTATTCATGCAGAGGATGAGATTTGCAAATATTTCCAGCTCAGTGAGGAAATACACCTGTCCACACCCAAAAACACCCATTAGGCAAAGAGAAGAATTTAAAACAGAGTATGTAGTATAAAACAGAAAGCAAACTTTACTAATAAAGTTTACAATACATGATTACCATGTATCGAGTTTTACATTTATATTCACTCAGAGGAATGAGAGAAATGCAAAATTACCCCAAAATTTTGGCAGAAACAGAACTAATTTGGGATGCAAAATAAATGCCACACTACCATCACTTCAGCTAAAAGATTGTCCTGATGCTGCTCAGAGAGTTCACACACTGTTAATGGATTCTCAACAACAGTCTCTAAAGCAAACAAATTCCAGTGGATGTAAAAAGAAGGATAAAACCTCTCCCAGTTATGGAAACTGTAGTATGTCACAGTATCTCTGCTCTGCTATCAAATAAAGATCTGAACACCTCCTAAAAATATAAATTCTAACAGAGGAATAGGCACAGTCCCTCCAGACAGACATGGAAAACAGACAGGGAATGGTCTCCTGCCTGAAGTTGGCCCTTGGGCTGCCACCTACTCACTTGACATCCCCTTAGAAGCCATTCCAGGGGTGGGGAAAGGAGAGATAATGATCTTTAAGTAGAGCAGGTAGGAGTAAAAACACCACAGAGAAAACCAACACACTCTTGAACATCTCTTCCTGTATGAGAGAGGTAGAAAAATGTCCTGCCTTGCTAAGAAATGGCTTGGAATTCTTGGGTGTGTGTCTGCTGGATTTATGAAGGAACATTTGCAACTACTGAGATCAGGTCTGAGATAAATGTTTGATACAGTTCTTCGGGGGGTTTTTGTTTGTTTTATTAAAAGAATCAGCAAAGGGACACAGGACAACCTTGGCACTTGTGTGACAGCCAGATCTGCCACACACGAGCTTCTAGGGCTGAAGGTTTCAATCTAATCTTTGTCCTAAGAGAAAGCTAGGCTTTTATTTTTCCCTAAAAAAACCACCTCCTATAAGTCATGTCAAGGGATTTTTGGAGGCAATGACACCCAGGGAAAGTTTTCAGGGTGACACTTCAGTAATTTATTTTTACCATGATTTTTTTAGCACCCAAAGCAAGGAAAGCATTTGTCTGTGACAAAGGAAATTGGAGATCTTTCTCTCTGTGTCCTGCTATTTTCTGTGCCCTCGTGATTGCAGTGTCACACACACACTGGATCAGGAAGTCATTATTTTAAATATATACAATTATTTTAAAAAATATGTAAAATATATCTAATAGATAAAATATAGAAACGGATATATAAAAGATATAAAATGTGTGATAAAATTCTAAAATACAAAACTTACAAAATGTATAAATATATAATTATATAAAATATAATAAAACACACAAAATACGTAGAAAATTTGTATTATTGTAAATACTCACATTCGTATTTCTTACAGAGTGGAGGGTATTTGGCCTTGACAGCCTTCTGCTCCTCTGTCAGGTTGTAATCCCTCTCATCTGCTGCCATGGCCGTGGGATCCAACTCTCCCTCACTTCCTGGGGGTGGAAAACATGGCCACGTCCTGGAGTGACTCAACCTGCTGACGCCGTGGAGAACAGGGAGAATTCCTCTCAGTTCAGCCTCTCTGCCCTGAGAGCACCTTGGGAACACTCAGCCACAGGCTCAGCTATTCCAAATGAGTCCTCAACACACAGAATTTCAGTTGTTTCTGTCCCAGATGGGAAGTGGGAGGTGGGAGTTCAATCCCACAGCACTCGCCCCACGAGTGTGTTCGGCCACGGAAGCCAAGGGATAACATTCCTCATGGAAATTGTGGACTTTGGGCTTTCCTGGGCATAATCATGTTTCTCCCTCCTTACTGTGTGTGCTGAGCATTCCATCTATCCACAGATAATAAAATACAGCTGCACAGTGAATTGAACTTTCATATTTCAGGAGACTGCTCCTGAATTTTACAGCTCAGCCCACTGTGCATCACACAGCCACCTGCAACACCACTGCCTCCAAAAAACCCCTAGACATGACTTACAGGGGAAAAAAAGTCTAGTTTTCTCTTAGGACAAGGATTAGATTTAAACCTTCAGCCCCAGAAGCGAATTCTTGGCAAATCTGGCCATCACACAAATGCAGAGGTTCTCCTGAGTTCCTTTTCTTCCAGTTCTTTTTAATTAAAAAAAACCCTGAAAAAACCCAAACAACTGCATCAAACCCCCATTTAAAAGCCTAATTTCTCAGAGTTGACCTTAGCAGGTCCACCAGACTCAAACTGAAGAATCTGATTAACTCCAGGACAATTAATTTTCCTCCCCAGATTTCCAGACATAATAACCACTGTCACTATTTCTTTTTTTTTTTTTTTTTTTGGGGTGCATTTTAAGATTTACCCACAGAGGAGCCCAACACTTCCCCAAACAACGCAAATTAGAGATTTATAGATATCCCATAACATCCAGGCTACTTTTAAACAGGAGCTGGTTCTTATTCCAAAGTTTAGAAGCAAGATACAGCATTTCCAATTTTGATTTTTAGGTGTGTTGCAACGAGAAGCCTGAAACTGAGAAGCCAGGGCTCCTCTGGGGAAATAAACCCAGATATTGATTCGATATTCGATATTTGCTATGCGATTTTAAACCTGTTGGCTGTGGATGGTGAGACCCCACGTTACCCTCAGCAGCCGACCAGAACCAGCAAATATTACGCCTGTAAAGCTCACCGCCGAATTGTGTGGGGGGAAAAGAAGAAATTAATGCCTACAGATAATTACTGGTTATAGATAATTAATGATTATAGATAATTAATAACAAGGCGAGGATACTCGAAGGCGTCAGGGGCAGCCCTATGCGGAGGGAGGGCGGGCCGCGCCTCGGCCCACACACGCACCGGTCGGGTCCAATCCCGCTCCTACACGCTCTGTGGTGACCGGAGGGAACCGCGGTCACGGTTCTTTCCACTCGAGAACCGGGATCGCGAACCGGGAACAAACCCCAAACCCGCCGCCCCCTCAGCGCGGGGGTCGCGGCCCCTTTAAGAGCGCGAGCGGAGGTTGGGGGGGTGGGAAGATGGCGGCTCCCGCTGAGGGCAGGGAGCGCTGCCACGTGACCGCGGCGCGCGCTCGCGTCCCCGCCCCGCCCCCTCCCGCGCCTTCGGCGATTGGCCGCGGCGCGGCGGCGGCGGGCGCTGATTGGGCGGCGTTGGCGCGCGAAGGGGTGCGCGCGGCGCCCGGGGGAGCCGCGCGCAGCGGGGGCAGGAAACAATAGGGACGGAGCCGCGGCCGTGAGGGCTCCGAGCGCCCAGCCCAGCGACCGCCTCGCCCACCTGCGCCTCAGCCCCGCGCCCCGCCATGGCGGACAAGGAAGGTAAAGGCTCCCGTATGGGCGGCGCGGCCTCCGCCGTGAGGCGCGGGGATGTCTCCCCCCCCTCCCTCCGCCTTTCCTCCTCGCGGCGTTAGAGGAGCGGGGGCGGCGCCACCAGGGGGCGCTCGAGCCCCCCCCCCACCGTCATGGCCGCCGCCAACTCCCCGCGGCACCGGCCGGGGGGTTCCACCGGGACCCTCCGTGAGCCCCCAGGAGCGGGGTTGTGAGGCCCCCTTCGGTGGGGTGAGGGGTGCAGGGAAGGGCCGTGCCGTGCGAGGGGTGCGGGCAGGACGTGGTGGTGCAGACAAAGGTGTCACCGGCCGCTGCCGCGCCACGCGGGGGTGCCCCCGTTCCGTGGGGGTGCCCCGGTTCCGTACGGGAGCTCCGGTTCAGCGGGGCCGCCCCCCCCCCCCCTGTTCCTTTGGGATGCCCCTGTTCCGTAGGGGTGTCCCCCGGTTCCACAGTTCCGTGGATAAGCTCCCGTACCACGGGGGCGAACCCCCGTTCCCTGGGGGAGATCCCCGGTACCGTGAGGCTGCTCCCGTTTCGTGGGAGAGCCCCGGTTCCACGG
This sequence comes from Chiroxiphia lanceolata, assembly GCF_009829145.1. Taxonomy (NCBI): domain Eukaryota; kingdom Metazoa; phylum Chordata; class Aves; order Passeriformes; family Pipridae; genus Chiroxiphia; species Chiroxiphia lanceolata. The sequence continues at coordinate 5,162,089 of NC_045660.1, read as the reverse complement.
GCCTGCCCCCCGTTCCGTGTGGGTTCCCCCCGTTTCCGTGGGAGTGCTCCCGTTTCCACGGGACATCCCCGGTTCTGTGGGGCCGCTCCGGTTCCGCGGGGGTGTCCCCGTTCCGCGGGTGAGCTCCCCCAGGTCTGCCCGCCCACGTTCTCCTCCTCCCGCGGCGGAGGCTGGTGGCAGATGGGATGAGAAAAATGTGTGAGAACAGCCAGGCAGCAGAAGGAGCCTTGGGAAACTGGATTTTTGGGAACTGCTAGTTCAAGGCTGCGCCCAGACTGGTCTGTTTAACAGCAGTTGGTGGGTGTCCTGCTTTTAAACGTTGTTACACGTCTGGGCTTTGCCTCCGTGGTGCCCTGTGCCCTAAGTTTTAAAATTTTTTTGTGCTGCTTCTGACAACATCATCATCATTGAACCACCACAGGATGGTTTGGGTTGGAAGGGACCTCAAAGCCCATCCAGTCCTATCCCCTGCCATGGGCAGGGCCGCCTTCCACTAGCCCAGGTTGCTCCAAGCCCCATCCAGCCTGGCCTTGGACACTCCCAGGGATGAAATTTGACATAGTTAATATTAATTCCGAGTATATATCCAGAATAAAAGGATTAGCGTGTGCAACAGGGTATTTTTAATTATCTAGTAACTAGTAGAGCATCCAACAGCAAACCAGGGTGTGATGTAGTTGGCTCTGATCCATTGCCTGCTCAGGGTGATGTGTGCCTGTAAATGCATTCATAAAGGCTAATTAATTGTATGTATTTTTTTAAAAACCCACTTCAGCAGCCTTTGATGATGCGGTGGAAGAACGTGTGATCAACGAGGAGTATAAAATATGGAAAAAGAACACCCCCTTCTTGTATGATCTGGTGATGACCCACGCCCTGGAGTGGCCCAGCTTGACTGCTCAGTGGCTTCCTGATGTCACAAGGTAAATTAATCCTTTTGCTTTCTAGTTAAAGCAGAATAGATAGTAAATCCAGGATCACTTTTTGTTAAAGTAAGGCAGTGTGTAATTCCTTTCTGTCTTAATAACCCCCTGCCTTGCCAACAGCAAATTGAGGACACTCAACACCAGAGATAATCAGTACAGACATTTTTAATTTGGGAAAATATCTTGTATTATCGAGATGTTTTCACACATTTGATTTTAATGTTTTTCTTATTCCAGGTTCACCCACCCCTTCAATAAGCAAAAAACTCATCAGAAACAGAGTTAGATATAATCTGAAAAACCACCATTTCGTCCTAAGCTTCCATAACCATGTTCAGAGTTGTACTTGAGCTGCTAAAATCTCTTAAAGGAAGGCAGGGGAGTGGTGGTCTGTTGTGCTGAGAGAGTTTTAGGTTGAGCTCATAAAATCTCAGACTGATTTGGGTTGAAGTGGAAGTTATAGATCATCCAGTCTCACCCCCTGCCATGGGCAGGGACAACTTCCACTAGCTCAGGTTGCTCCAAGCCCTTTCCAGCCTGGCCTTGGACACTTCGAGGGATGGGGCAGCCACAGCTTCTCTGGGCAACCTGTGCCAGGGCCTCCCCACCCTCCCAGGGAAGGATTTCTTCCCAATATCCCATCTAAATCTGCTCCTTTCAGTGTGAAGCCATTCCCCCTTGTCCTGACACTCTGTGCTCTTGTAAAAAGTCCCTCTCCATCTTTCTTGTGGGACATCTTGACCTGTGATAAGTGGTTTCCTCCAGAGGAAGCAGGTTTTCTGTTGGGACAGGAAAACAACCATAAATTTCAAGATCCTTATTCTGTCAGAAACCGCAATAAAAAGTGTTGTAACCAGCCCAGTGGTTGTGACCCCTGCTTTGCTCCTCTCCCCTCGCAGACCTGAAGGCAAAGATTTCAGTATCCACAGGTTAGTCCTGGGCACCCACACCTCAGATGAGCAGAATCACCTGGTCATAGCGAGTGTGCAGCTGCCCAACGACGATGCCCAGTTTGATGCCTCACACTATGACAGTGAGAAAGGAGGTAAGACCCCAAAGGGGTGAGTTTTAACCACATTTTCCTTCCCTTCCCAATAGAAAATTCGCCTTCTCTCAATGTTCAGGCAGCAAGATTCGCTTTTACTTCTCAACTGAACCATTTATTTCTGTGTTACCCCCTTAATGGCCAGATTAACTGACAAATATGCCCCTTCGTGGATAAACACTCTGGTTTTTGAATGTATGTGATGTCTTAAGAATCTAATGATGAAAACAGAAGGTGGGGGCTTATTGCAACAGCATTTTGGTCTGTGGGAAACCTCACCCCTCCCTGTTTCTCATCAGGAATTGACACTGAATTCCATGCAGTGCTGCTTATTGGTGTTTTTACTGTCACTTTTGCACTACATAAACTCTCCCAATGAGAGAGTCACTCGTATAAAAGAATATTCTTATATTCTTTTACAGCCTGATAGCTGTGCCAGCCCCTGTTTTATTGTAGAAATTGGTTTCTATTGTGTTTTATGCAGTGTATCAGGCTTGAATTGGATGTTTCCTGTAACCTTTGTGGGTGTCAGCACTGCCACAAGTTAGACATTTCTCATGTTTACTTGACTGAATCAGTCTTTCCACCTGGTGAAAGTCCTTAAATGATCCAATGTTTACCCTTCTTTTTACAGGAAGTCTGGATTGTGCAATGAGTATTTTGATCTTTGGGCCTCTTAAGAGTTGTTCATGAGCACAGTATTGTCTCATAAATACTTGGTTTCTATTCTATTTTAGTATTTCTCAAAAATACATACTCCGATTTAAAAACAAACCCAAACCCTTCCTTTTGGCCAGAATTGTGCTGTGCAATTTTGTGAAATATTAAGTTACTGTGACTTTTAAGTATAAAGATAAGGGAGTTTTAGCAGGTTGCTTTCCAGACCCAACTGCAACTTGATTTTACTAGAACTTGTCTATTTTGCAGTAAGAAATTGGCAGCACCAGTTGAATCTGAATCCTTGTGTCTTGATCTGAAACTTATTATTCACAACTCCTGAATTCTTATTTCTAGAGTTTGGAGGCTTTGGGTCAGTCAGTGGGAAAATTGAGATTGAAATCAAGATAAACCACGAGGGAGAAGTGAACAGAGCCCGTTACATGCCCCAGAACCCCTGTATCATTGCCACCAAGACTCCATCCAGTGATGTCCTGGTCTTTGATTACACCAAACACCCTTCCAAACCAGGTGGGTGCTGCTTTGTTCTCACATTACCAGCCAGCCCTTCCCAAAGGAAAACTTGATGTGGTGAAAAAGAGCTTAAAAAGTTGCCTGGATTGCCTGTCATTTGGGGGTTTAGGGCAAAGTGGGTGTTTAGTGTAAGGTTATTTTGTATGAAGCTTCCAAATGTATCCATGGAAAGATAAACCTTGTGCTTTTGCTGGTTATTTTGTCGCCTCACTGTGTGTGGTGGTGATTGGGGTGGTAGAAGGTGGGTTTTTTTGGAAGCTGTGATTTATTTAGTGGGGAGCTGAGCTGTTCCCCTTGATATCCTGTCAAGATATTAACCTATAAACTCATCAAGATAGTATAAATAGTTTTGCCACTTGTGAGGAGGATCAGAAGTGCCTTTGTTATTTTAAAAGTGCAGTTACAGATGATGAGGGAAAGAAAAATATCCCACCAGCAGTTTAGGAGGAGTTTTTGGAGCAGTGAGAGATGAGCTGCTCTTCCTCCATCCAGCTGGACCAGGTGACTCAGGCCAAAGCATGGAGAGGTGGCTCCTGGGCTGCTGAAAATGGCACAGCAAAGTTTAGAAAAGCACAGTAAAACTTAAAGCAGATATTCCAGGATGTGCTGGAAGTGATACCAGGCACTGGAGTTCTTGCACTGCCTCGTTACAGATCCTTCTGGAGAGTGTAACCCTGACCTGCGTCTTCGTGGGCACCAAAAGGAGGGTTATGGGCTGTCCTGGAACCCAAACCTCAGTGGGCACTTGCTCAGTGCCTCTGATGATCATGTGAGTACTTTAAATAGAGCTGAAACCTGCACTTTGTGTGCCCTGGGAAGGTCAGGAATGTTCTGGGTTTGAGGGGGAGGAGGAGGTGGAGAGATCATCTGTCTGGAGACGTAATTTTTTTGAATTTCCTGTTGTTTCAAAGACCATCTGCTTGTGGGATATCAGTGCTGTTCCCAAAGAAGGCAAAGTGGTGGATGCAAAGACCATCTTCACGGGCCACACAGCAGTGGTGGAGGATGTATCTTGGCACCTGCTCCATGAATCCCTTTTTGGATCCGTTGCTGACGATCAGAAGCTCATGATGTAAGTGGGGGAACCTCTTCACAACCCAAGTGTTTTCCCATTTGCTGCTTAGTCCCTTGGGGAAAGGGGACAGGAACCTTTGTTTCAATTCCATGTTTTTTTCATTCCCAGCTGGGACACTCGGTCAAACAACACCTCCAAACCCAGTCATTCCGTGGATGCTCACACAGCTGAAGTCAACTGCCTTTCCTTCAACCCTTACAGTGAGTTCATCCTGGCCACAGGATCAGCTGATAAGGTACATCCACCTTGAGCTTGCAACATCCTTGTCCTGTTTCTGATGTGTGAGTGGGGATGTACACGTTGGTTACTTCAACAAAATGTGGTTTTGTGTTTTTTTTCACAGACTGTAGCTCTGTGGGACTTGAGGAACCTAAAACTGAAGCTGCACTCCTTTGAATCACATAAAGATGAAATATTTCAGGTATAACAAAATGTCTTTATCTTTTATGCACAGAGAGTTGGAAAAACAGTCTTTTCTACTCTCTTTTTATTAGAGATACTTTCACTTTAAAACTCATTCTTTTCTCTCCTCTGCTTATCATTTTCTGGGTGATTGTTGTGGGGCTGCAGAGCTCCAGTACAGATAAGAGTGTCCAGAAGGCCAGACTGGGAACAGAGAAATGCTCTGGAGCTTTAACCACAGCAGAGGGATGAAATGGCAGCAGTGCAGGGTCCATTAAATTATTCATGGCAGCAGATTGAAGCAGGAGGCCCCAGTGAAATGGCTGCAGTGTTTCCATCTCCTCAGCCTGCTCCTGGAGGAAGGTTTAACTGCTTCCCGTTAGCAGGATCACCAAAACATCCTCTGACAACAAACAACTGCTAATTTTACTGGTGTAAATATAGAATGTTCACATCATGGGTGGCACGTGCTTAGCAGATACAATATTTCCATCTCCAGCTCCTGCCTTAATCAGAGGGGAAAATATGCAGAGATTTCTTTTTGGTGGGAGGATTATTAGTTCAGACCGTGGTTATGTCTAAATAAAACTACACACGGAATCCTGAAGTGCAGAATTCTGAGTTCTTTCCTAATCCTGTGATCCTATTAGGTGGTGTGTTTTTGGAGAGCTTTATCTCCAGCAGGAGTGGTAAATGTGAGCTTTTGGGCAGCTAAGCTCAACTTACAGTGATTTGTTTTCGTGTGAGAACTGCACCTACTGCTGAAGGAATCCCTGGGTTTGCCTTGTGCAATAATCCTTCCTGAGATAAGGAGCAGCCAATACCCTTGGGAGCTGTTTGCACTTGGGGACACGTGGGCTTTGTTAGAGGAAAGGTTCCAGGTGGCACCTTTTTGGTGCTGAAAGGCCTTTTTGGTGTGTGGATGTTCACAAACTGCCTCCTGTGCTCAGGGTTCTCAGTTGGGGGTATTTTTATTCCGGGTTATTGTCAGTTTGAATTCTCACAGAGCTTTCAGGACACACAGTGAAGTGGTGTTTGTTGTCAGTGTCACGTTACAGCTTCTTAAAACTTAATTTCCAAATTCATCCCTGTCTGTAGGTTCAGTGGTCTCCCCATAATGAAACCATACTGGCCTCCAGTGGCACGGACCGCAGGCTAAACGTCTGGGACTTGAGGTAAATCCCAAATTACTCACATTGTCCCCACAAAATGTTGTTCATTAATTGCATCACACCTTAAAAAACAAACCAACCCCCACCTTTTCTTTTTTTCTCCTTTTTTTTTCAGTAAAATTGGAGAAGAGCAATCCCCTGAAGATGCTGAGGATGGGCCCCCAGAGCTGTTGGTGAGTCTTTTCAATCTCATTAAATTACTTTGACCAGTTGCTCCCTTGTACAAGGGTAGATTTGTAACCACTCCCCTTTTTGTTTCCCCAACCCTAGTTTATTCATGGTGGTCATACTGCAAAGATATCTGATTTCTCCTGGAATCCCAACGAGCCCTGGGTCATTTGTTCTGTATCAGAAGATAATATCATGCAAGTCTGGCAAATGGTGAGTTGCTTGGGAGAGTGCAGGAAGTGGCAGGTGAGAGGTGGTGTTGAAATGCCTGGATTTCAGCATTCCTGCTTTTATTTGCAGCTCTCAGAGTTGCTCGTTTTGTAGCATTGCTGAAATCTCAAAGGGACAGTGAAACCCCCTTTAGCTTTGGTCAGAACAATGGTTTCCAAATACTCAGAAGCTGTTTTGAATTTAAAAAAAAAAAAAAATAAGGAAGTGCTGGTGCAGAAGAAAATTTTTCCCTTCTATGCTTGAAGGAAAACACTGTGTGAGAACCAACAGTGAAACTAAGGTTTCTGTTAGTTACTGTCCTGAGGAATAAAATCTTTGTAAATGATACAAATGCCCTCCTGAGGATGGAGAATGGGAATGGTTTGCTGCCCCTGCATTCCCAGCTGTTGAAGGTTTTGGAAAACAATCTTGACCTTTGAGAAGACCATAATCCTTTTTTTTTATTTATTTACCTGTAGATTTTGTTCTTGGCAGCTTTCCATGTGGTTCTTTTGGAAGGTGCAGCTAAGTAGAGGATCTACTAAATACATACAAAACAGTGTTGACTGAAGTAAGCCTTGCAGTGGCCTCTGCTTTAACAAGGCAGATTCCTAAGCTAAAACAATTTAGAGGAAACTTGGGAAATGTTTTGAAGATGTGGCTCTTATGGAAAAGGTCATTTGTGTTGCTGCTTTGATGTTAAATGATCTTGGGTGATCCGTATCTGCAGATTAAAAGCTGCCAGAGCTTTTTGAGGGGGTGGAATCCTGTCCAGAGCAGTGGGAAGTGCTTCCTCAATCCCTCCCTCCCTGTCTTGCAGGCTGAGAACATCTATAACGATGAAGATCCCGAAGGAAGCGTGGATCCAGAAGGTCAAGGATCCTAGATGACAACCTTTTCTTCTTTTTAGTCTTTTTTTTTTTTCCTTCTCTTCCCTCTCAGCCCTGAATATTGACTTAACACTGGTTTTGAGACACACGTAGGCTTTGTGTTCAGCCATCCACCTGTAGATCCCATCACAGGCTTTTTCACCCAGACAGCGAGTACCCACCCCCAAAAAAAGGGCTCAGCCCCCTCAGCCAGGTCTGTGCTGTAGCCCCTCGATCAGAATTCCTGCAGCAACCTCTTGTGTCAGGCTGGCTGTCCCCTTTTAGCTGCCTTTCATCACACAGCAAGCTTGGGTTTGGTTTCTTTCCTTGCTCCAACCACGGGCTTTTTCCTAATTTAAACAAAAGTTGAATTGGCAGAGCTGCCCAGTGGGCTTGAGCCAATAGGGATGATACAAGTGTTAATCCACTGGCAGCTCAGAAATGGTGTGGAAGGTCCTGGCCTCCTCAGTGCAACTCAGAGGCCTTGGAATTCCTTTAGTTATCTTGTGGATTTTTCTGCCTTTGCAGATGCAAAACACACTTGCAAGTTCTGACTTGAAGTGAAATTTCTCTGGGTTTTTTTTCTTTCTTTTTTTTTTTGTCTCTCCTGGCAATTCTGGGCTTTCCATTCCTTCCTCCCTCTCCCTTTTCTCCCACCTGCTGGGCCACAGCCCTTTGGATTCTTTAGCTATTCCTGCGGAGCATCCTTCACCCCCTCCCCATGTTTTTTTGGTTTTTTGTTTTTTTGCTCTATTGTGTGTTTCTCGAGCTGTGTTTTTTCACATGATGTTTCTTTCCTTTCTGTGAAATGGTTTTTAAGACTTGGGACCCCCAAGTTGTAAAAGGTGTACGTTTGTGCCAGCGGACACGGTGCCCTGAGCAGCGTTGGCAGCTGGTGTGGAGCAGATTAAACGTGGATGAACTACTTTTTTTAGGAGTTAGTCCTTGACCACTGGTTCCTGCACGTCTTCCACTCGGGTGTCCCGTGCCACCAGCAGCCTGTTACTCTCCATCTCCTCATGACTAATTGCGTGTAAGTCCTTCAGTTGGAATAAAGGTTTTCTACGTAAACGCCGTGGAGTTTTGGGGAGTTCTGTGCTCTTTTCTTCCTGCTCTGTCAGGGTAAGGTTGACCTGTTCAGGGAACAGGGATAGGAAGGGTGTGGTCTCCACCTCTGTGTGTCCCATGAGACTGGGTGCTGGGGTAGATTTTTTTGCTGTTTTCTTTGTGGAATGAGTCAATGAGCACTTAAAATCCCCAAGCAGCCACAAAAGCCCTGAGCTGTTCCTTCCCCCTCAAGCCTGTCTGCCTTCTGGCTCTGCCTTCAGCCCTTGCCACAGAGCTGTTTTTGTTAATCTGCAGCATGAATAGTCTGGTACAAACACCCAGGTTGGACACACAGACGGGATTTGGAGGCGCAGCTTTGGGAATGAAAAGGCTCCTTAAACCCTGACCTTTATTTTCAGTGTGAGACTCGATATAAAGTGAAAACCTCTTACCCACCACCTCCTTTCTGTGGGGCACATCCCAGTACAGCAGAGACCCTTGAAATACAAAAGAAAATCCTGTTCAAAGAATAAAGCTTCTCTTGCATGTAAACTTTTGAAAGTCAACACCCCCCCAGAACTTTCAGTGCAGGTTTAAACAATCCATCTATGGGACAAGGCAAGATACGTTTTCCCAAACACAGCAGAACATAAATCTGTTATTCCTCATCCATGTCCATCGTTCAGTGCAAGGATTGTTTGCTCTGCTCCTCTGTGGAAAAGCAGTTTTACTACATCAGCAGCAGCAGCAGCAGCAGCACCTGGAGAAACACACCCAGGGAAAGGACTGTCTGGTATTCCTGACTCCAGGCAGCAGCTGTGCTTCAGGCAGGATAAAGCAGCATGAGGAGACATCCCTTGTAGATCCTCTGTCCATTGTTTTTGCTACAAAGAGGAAAATTCCACAGTTCTAACAGTCCTGGTCTGCCTTTTCCTCCGATTTGCAAAGGTGTCCATAGATTTCCAGGCAGCTCCTGTAAGGGGAGAAAGGAAACTTAGGCTATGGAATATTTACATAAATACTCTGGCTGAAGGAAAAAAGGGAAGGGGGGGTGCTATTTCTGGAAAGCATTCTTTTCACAGTATGGAAGAAAAGGAATTGGGAAGCACTTCAGGAGGCTCGGTGAGTGCGTGGGTTTTGGGGGGGTGTGGGCCTGGCCCAGCCCTTCCAGAGCCCTTTGGCAAACAGGATTTGACAGACGGGAATGTCATTTCTGGTGTGAGCTACAGGAAGAGGCAGCTCAGAGCTGCACTTAACTCTGAGCTCCCTGGAGCGAATGTGAGACCTCATTAAAGGTGTCCTGACACCGGAGAAGCCTCGGGTGCTGTCGCTTCCAGGAAGGGCAGTTTGTAGATTCCAGGAGTTAAAAGAGAGTCCACGGGATTAAATGTTGGTCTGTGATTTAGGAGAACCCCACACGGCAGACACAGGGTGGTGTTGGGATCTGAATACATCTGGTGAGAACACAGGCTAGAGATCTCTTCCCCGTGCTTGCCGTGCCGAAGTCTTACCTGGATAAAAGCTATTTGGGGCAGGGAATATCCTGTGAGGAGGTTTGGATGGAGAAGGGGAAAAAGGAATGCTAAAGGAGCAATGAGGCTATGGAAAATGGTTTAGAGTGTGCACAGCTGGGACTGGAGTAACACAGAACAGCTCCAGGCTTGGTGAGTAAAACAGTCCACAAACTCCAGGATGTTTTCTGCAGCTTTGGAAAATCCCAGCCATAGAGTTTTATGAGCAGAACACAGTTCTCTCCCGTTGGAGAGCATCCACAACACCTTCCCAAACCTAAACCTCAGCTCCTTTCCACATATTCCTGAGGAAACCACCACTTAAGTTGCCACACCTGCTTCTTGGGAAGCAAATCCACTCCTCTGCAGGAATTTCCAGCAAATCCCTATTTGCTGTTTGGCAAAGGGGCTGGAATTCCTGCTGTGCTGCCCCACCAGGCCCCTGGGTCACACACCAGCCGTGTCCCCAGGAACCAGGAGCAGAAGCCCGTGGTGTCCCACAGCTGTGTGACCCCAGACTCTTCCCCACCATCCTCCTCCTCTTCCCAACCCCTCTGCCCCGCAGGGATGAGACACAAACGCACTTGTAGATGGAGAGCTCCCTGTGGAGGCTCGTCCTCAGCTCCTCCAGCTCCTGGTTCTTGCGCTGCTGGAGCTGGACCCCGTTCTTCAGCTCCTTCAGCCTGTCTTCCAGCTCCTCAACCTGCTCCTGGGGGGGGAAAAGAAAAGAATGGATTAGCTGGAGGAGGAAGATGCACAGCCAGGCTGACACTGCCCGACTACCCTCTTTAAAAACCTCTGCAAGAAAAGCTTTGTTTGGTTACAAAGGTGGGAATTTGGGATGTGTTTTGTCCTTAGGCTTCTCCCAGCTGCTTCGTTTTGTCCCCTAAACTACTCAGTGTGTGTTTTGAGAAGCTGCCAGAACTCTAAAAACCCATGAGTCAGAAGGAGATAAATGAGGAATTTGGGAAAAGGAAAACGTGGAGGCACACCAGGGATGCTCCAAAGTCCTGTCCTCCAAGGGACAGTGGTCCCTGAAATCCAAGGCAAGCCTTGTCAGGGGTGCTGGTGGCCTGGTCCCCATTCCAGCAGGGAGGAGCTGCAATGGAAGGGGAACATCAGTTCCAGAAAGTGCTCGGAGCCAGGCTGGGAGGAGGCAGCGCCTGCGAGCCGAGAACAGAGAGTGTTGAAAGGGGGGAGATTAATTGTGGAGCCTCTTTGCCAAATGTGCTCTTGCAGATATTGAATTGCCTTGTCCCTCAGACCAAAGTGCCGGGGGGAAAAGGCCTGGCCCAGCCAGAAATAACCCTCCCAGGAGGCAGCCCAGCCCATGGGCTGTGGGCATGGGAGATGGGACCCTTCCCGGCAGTGGGAAAGGCAGAATCTGCCCCGGCAGGACTGGGTTTTAAAGAAAAGCCACACTTATTTAAAACTGGCTTTTCCAAGTGCCTTGGCCCAGCCCTGTGTGGGAAACGTGTGGTGCCTGTGCTCAGCAGCTTTGGGAAGGAACCCTCCAAACCCTTCACCTCATCCCTGCTCGCTGGGGCCATTTCCAAGGGGCAGGCCAAAACCAAGGGAGAATATATTCAGGAGAAACCTATTTTCCAAGCTGGTTAAAGCCCTAGAACTTCCCCACCACGTCCCTGGGTTTGCCTTATGCCCAGGGGCTGCTGCTTCGTGCCAGCCCGGTGGGGGATAACTTTGATTCCAACCAGCAGGAGATATTCCACATCCTCCCCCTCCTCTTGTACCCCACTCCTCCCTTTGGCCCTGCGTGCAAGACCTGCAGCACCCACATTTCCCTGGCTGCAAAGAACCACCCCTGCTCTGCCAGAGGAAGGTTGTGGGGTGCCCGGGGGGGGCACGTACCCGGTACTGCCCGACCTCCTCGTCCCGCTTCTGCTTGACGAGGACGATCTGCTCCTCCAGGCTGCGGTTCTGCAGCCTCAGCCGGCTGACCTCGCCCTGCAGGGGCCTCAGGGCCTCCTTCATGCCCTGGATCTCCCCCTGCATCTCCTGCAGCGCCCTGGCCCCGGCCTCGCGCCGCTCCAGCAGCCACAGCAGCTGGGGCTCGTAGTGCTCCTCCAGCCCCCGCCGGCTCTGCGCCACGAAGCTCTCGAACTCCGCGGACAGCCGGCGGCTCTCCTGCAGGTACAGGTTGTCCTGCCGGCACGGCGGGGCCTCCAGGCGCTGCCTCAGAGCCTCCTTCTCCTTCTCGCAGGTCTCCTTCAGCTGGGACAGCTCCCCCGAGAGCTGCCCGGCCTGGGTCTCCAGCTCGCCCTGGTAGGCGGCGTGCTGGGACAGGTCGTGCCGCCGGCTCTCCAGCTGGTACTGGCAGGCCACGCACTCCTTGGTCACCCTGAACAGCTTCTGCTTGATCTGCCGGATCTCATCCCTCAGGTTGTCCCTCTCCAGCTCCACCTTGGCCAGCAGCCTGCAGGCTGCCTGGATCTCCTCGTGGGCATGGCGGATCTCCTGCAGCGCCGGCTCCCGGAGCTGGGCCAGCTCCGAGATCAGGCTGTCTCTTTCCTTCTCCAGCTGCTCCACGATTTCAATGCACTCTTGGAAGTAGTTCCCCAGCTCTTCCAGGGTCAGGCACTGATGTTCCGTGGCGTCTGCGTCCAGAGGGCCTCCTGCTCCCTCTGCATCCATGTCCAGTGGAACCTCAGCCCTGTCTGTGTCTGCATCGTCTGGGATCCCTGCCCTGTCTGTGTCCATGTCCAGTGGGATTGCTGCTCCATCTGCATCCTCATCCAGTGGGATCCCTGCCCCACCCGCATTCAAGTCCTGTGGACTCCCTGCTGCATCCACATCCACTGGGATCCCCGTCCCACCTGCATCCACATCCAGTGGAATCTCTACTCCATCTGCATCCATGTCCAGTGGGATTCCTGTCCCACCTGCATCCGTGTCCAGCGGGATTGCTGCCCCATCCACATCCAGTGGAACCCCTACTCCTTCCGCATCCATGTCCAGCGGGACTCCTGCCACGTCCACATCCAGCGGGATCCCAGCCCCGGCTGCATCCTCATCCAGCTGGGTCCCTGGCATGTTTAGCTCCAAGGAAGTGTCCCTGCTGGTGGCCTGCAGCTCCTGGCTGGAGTCTGGGCTGCCCCTGAGCGGGGATGTCACCCCCACACCCCCTGATGGGTCTAACGGGCTGTGTGGATGATCCACGTGTGGAGCAGCGCCTGCAGCCGCTCCCTGAGGGGCTGAGGATGCTCCAGCTTCATCCAGCTGCAGCTCTGGAGGGGGCTCAGCCTGTGCCATCATGTCCCTGGAAGAGAGAGGAGATGTGAACCAGAGCAATGAGTGTAACAGGTCTCAGCCCTTCCTCCCACCCTGTGAGACCCCCAGAGCAGGCCAAGACCATCCCGTGTCACCCACAGGCTGGACGGGCTGTGCTCAGCATTCCAGTGACAACTTGGACCCAAACTGTCCAGAACAAGGGAAGAAATCCCTCTTAAAGGGACCGAATGCCACGGAGGGATGCAAACCCAGCCCCCAAACCCAAGAGCTGCTCCGGTGCCAACGGGAACAGCCACCGTGTCCCGGCCAACCTCCCCGGCAGCACCGGCGCGACCGGTGTGAGCACTCCCTTTAAAACTTCCCGGGATTTTAACGATGTGGCATAACCTCACGGCACGGGAATGTGCTGCTGGAGCCCAGGCAGGCTCCCGGCTGGCTGAGGTGGAGCAAACCCCGCACGCACAGCTCCGGGTGAGCGGCAGCGCCTGCAGCAGGAGCCGCTTTGCAGAGTCATCCGATCCCGGCATTGTCCCCAGACACGGTACCCGCAGCTGCCACCGCTAAATCCTCGGTCTCACGTTCACCCGGGCGTTATTTGGGGTAGGATGGAGAAAGCAACCCCCGGGTACGAGCAGGGGCTTTTCCTGCTGCTCCCGGGAGCCGGGGCCGGTGGGTTCGGCGGGAGGATGCTCTCACCTCTCGGCCACGCCGCTGAGCTCATGTCTAGTCATTCCCTAAGGAATGAGCACAGGCTGGCACTCGCGGGCAGCCCTCGGCTCGGAGCAACGGCTTTAAGGAAAGATCTGATTTTCACCGATACTTTCTCTCCTAATAAGGCAGTTTTCGGCACCGATGACACATCGCAGCCTCGGACTCAACGGCCGCCGGCTGGAGAGGGGGCAGCGCCCGGAAAGGTGGGGAAAGGGCTCCTCTGCTTCGTTTTTCCTTGCCCTCCTCTGTGCCAGCCCTTATTTTTCAAAGTTCTCGGCTCTGCTTTGAGTGGGCAGGGCGGGAGGGGAGGACACAGCCCTGCCTTCCCGGCGGGGCGTGGGGGCTCGCTTCCACCCGCCACCCCTCATCCCAGGGCACCCCAGAACTCCTGGGTACCCCAGAGGGACCACCCTGGAAACTCCTGGGGGTCTAGGAATGCTGAACCTTAGATCCCCCCACCCCACCCCTGCACCCAAGGCTTTGGCAGCCCCCTCGCCCGCCCCACGCCCCCAACCTCACCCTGGACCCCGCACCCACGGGACCCTCCGAGGGGCATCAGCCCCTTCCCCGCCCAGCCCGGGTGGGCTCTTACCTTCCTCCCCTGGAGCCCAGCACCTCCGGCTCTGCACTGCACATGGGCTTAGCATGGGGCGGGAGGGGGTTATTAATAAACAGGGCTGGAAATCAGACTCCCCGGAGCAGCCGCTTCGCCCGGCCACCGCCTGCAGTGCCAGCTGCGGGCGCTGCCTTCCTCCGCCCCGGGGAGGAGGAGGAGGAAGAGGAGGAGGAGGAGGGCGGGGAAGGCCAGGCTGTCTGCATCCCTGGCAGAGGCAGCCGCAGGGACTGGCTGCAGCCAGCCCCCATCCCTAGGGAGCAGTCCCCGCAGCCCCCCACCCGCTCCGGCTGTTCCCACCCGTGATTTATGGTGGAGGTTTGTTCTGTGCAGCCTCGAAGCCCCCCCTTCCCGCGGCCCTTTCCTGGGATCTGCAGGTCCCCATCCCGCCGGGGTCCTGGGCAGGATGGGGGTGGGCTGGGATGGGGATAGTGGGGTGCCCGGGAGGGGTCCCCTGGGGCTGTGGAGGTTCATCTTTGATGGAAGGGGAAGTGCCAGAGGATGCAAATGCCAGGGCCTCATTCTGTACACGGGTGAGGGAGGGTGCTGGGAGCACGGTGTTACAATCCCCTCAGTATTGATTATCAGTGTCTTAAACACCAGTATCTCAGGATTCTTTAGATGCCTCAGGTTGGCCCTGCAAACACCCCAGTAATGGCAGAGCGCGGCCTCCGCTTCCCCTTCCGCCCACAACCGATCCCTTTTCCCTCTGTTTTGGGGATGGAGAAGGTGGTGTTTCACTCTTCAAAGCCCCATGGTGGCCATGGTCACACTCCTGGGTGTCCAGCAGTGACTCTGCCCTCACTCTGCTCCCACTGACTTATTTTTCCACCTCTGCCCACCCACCATCCCCACAGCGGTGCCCACCCCCGTCCTCCCCGCTCTGTGGATCCTAAACCAACCCTTTGGCCCTCACAGCGCCAGCATGTGCTCACATAAAACACACATTTTAGATACAAATTGCCCAGCTGGCATGGGTGCCTCAGCCCGCGCTCACCACTTGGGCCACCCCACCCCTCATGGCGTTGCCCCCCCATCCTACCTCCGCCCGCGCCCGCTCCTGCCGCGCTCAGGAAGTTGGCACTCGCCTCTCAGGAAGTCGCCAGCTTACGTGCCCCAAAATCACCCAGCAACACACACCACAGCCCTCACCACCACCCCGTGCCACCCTGTCCCCGCGTCACCGACACCTTGCCCGTGGCTCGCCGGGGGCTGCCGAAACCAGGTTTAAAATAACAGCGCCCGTCCATCCTTCGGGAACAGAGCTTTAAAAGGAAAAGGGAGATTTCAGTGGTTCTTTTTTTTTTTCCTCTCTTTTTTTGGACCCCGTTGCTTTTTTCAGCACGACGCACCTTCTCGTTCTCTCTCTCTCTCTTTTCTTTCCAAGGAGCGCCTCTATTTTTGACTCAATCGGAGAGGAATGCTGTTAATTCGCACAAGTTGGGTGTATAAATATATACATCCAGAGCTGAAACTGCCAAGGGGGAAAAAACCTGCACATCACGTGGGCCGGGTCCAACAACCCCTTGTAGGGGCTGGAGGGGACGATGGCAGCGGCGCTGGGGGTTCGTGTGATGAGCTGCCAAGGGCAGGGTGGGGAGTGAAGAGGCTCAGCTGTTCTGTGCTCCGTAAGCGGATACCCCGGCCCAGGCCCCGGCACGGGGATGTTTTGTGGATATAACCAGGCAACGGGCGGCTCCGGTGTCACGGCCGGACCCAGAAGCGCTCGGCAGAGCCCGGCGGCCGCGGGCACGGGCTGGGGCAGGACCGTGCGGGGAGACGCCGTGGGCGGCCAAACAGCGCGGACTTTGCTCCGGTAAACAGAGCTGGAGGGGAGTTATCAACGCTGCCAGAGGGGAAGCAAAAGGCAGGAGAGAGTTTGAGGGAGTCTGAGAGACGGAGTGTTCCGGCTGCCGGGATAAGCGGCAGCGGGTTCGGTCGCTGCGCCGCCAACACGGCCCCGGCGAGTGGCTGAGGGGGGTTGTGGGGAGCAAAGAGCAGCTGGGGGCACTTCAACTGCCCTGTAGTGACCTGGGGCTGTGTCTCCCTTCCTGGTGGATTTTTCCTTCATGCATGAAGGGCAGATCTGCCCGAGGGCAGGGACGGGGCTGGCACTGCGGCGTCACCACCCTGGCACCACCATCTTGGCACTGCCACCGTGGCACTGCCACAGCAAGCGCTGGCTCTGTCCCTGTGCTGTCCCTACACAATCTTTAGGGACAGGCTGGAGGTACCAGGGAAGTTGCCTAGCTCTGGGCCCTCCTCAGCCAGAGGCTCTGGCAGTGCCGGCGACACCGTGGGGTGTCCAACCTGCCCAGATCCCAGTGGGATTAGGCAGCGGTGATCCTGGGCAGCCCTGCCAGCACAGTGCCCTCACTCCTGGCTCTCCCTGGCTCCATTTGCCGAGTCCTGGGAGCACCTGGGGGCTCATCATGCACCCACCACGGACCCATCTCAAAATTCCCAGTGCACCAGCCCAGGCGAGGAGGCTCGAGGGAGATCCTGGAGAGGGAGGTGAGGTCACCCAGCAGGGATGGAGGATGAGGAAGAGGAGAAGGAGGAGGAGAAGGAAGAAGAGTGCAGTGTGGGCACGTGCCCAGCTGAGGCAGGGGTGAAAGGGAGAGTCCAAAGGCACCGTCTGCTCTGCAGGGACCTTGGGAGCTCCGTGGGAGCAGGGCCAGACCGTGTCCCTGTGCCACAGGCGCCAGCGGCTCCCACTTATCTGGGTACTGGGTCCTGCTTTCCCTGCAGGGAGTGAGATGAGGAAAGCACCATTCCTGCCACGGCTGCTCCCAAGGGATACACTGGCCCAGGCAGTGGAGCAGAGCAGGGTCAGATGGGGGGTCTGGCTGCAGGGACTGAGCACCAAAATCCCCCCCAGCACGGCCAGTCCCACACTGTGCCCCTTCAGCTTTATCTCTGCTCAGCCCAGACACTGGGATTAAACATCTGCCTCAAGGCTGCCTGTCCTGGCAGCTCCCACGGCAGCTCCCCCAGCCCCCCGGTGTGTCCATGTGCCCCTCGTGCCACCCCTGGGGGGATTTCACACCCCAGGTCTGGGGCTGCCACTGGCAGTCAGCCCCATCACGCCTGTTCCAGCCTGTGGGGCACTTATGGGGCAGATCATCCAATGTGTCCGTGACATCCCGCACGCTGGGCAGCGAGGCCGTGCTGACATTCCTGCAGGCTTTTCCCTTTGGATCAGGATGCTCACACAGGAGTAGGAGATGCCTCTTGTGGGCACCAGGCCAGGACACCACAGACAGGGGTGACGCTCCTGGGCTGTGACAGAGCTGTCCCTTCCAGCACGAGGGATTCAGGCAGAGAGTGATCTCTGCTATTTATTCATCCATCTCCCTGTGCCTGGCACTTCAGCAAGGAACCCTTTGCCTCCATTCTTCCCATGACATTTGCATCCCGCACATCCTTTTAAATCCCCCATTTTTACAACTGAGCTGATTTCCAGCATCACAACAGCCAGTCCCCACATCCCAACGATCGCTGGCGGGGTCACTGCTGCCTGAGC